>NC_133324.1:291397944-291742164 GCF_042186555.1 Aquarana catesbeiana | reverse complement strand
ATAGATCTTTTATATAGGGGGTTATTTACGAAAGGCAAATCCACTTTGCACTAGAAGTGCACTGCAAGTGCACTTGGAAGTGCAGTCGCTGTAAATCCGAGGGGGACATACAAGGAAAATAAAAAAACAACATTTTAGCTTGCGCATGATTGGATGATAAAATCAGCAGAGCTTCCCCTCATTTCAGATCTACCCCTTAGATTTACAGCGACTGCACTTCCAAGTGCACTTGTAGTTTGCATTTGTAGTGCAAAGTGCATTTGCCTTTCGTAAATAACCCCATGGTTTCTTCATTGCACTTTTTAAAAAATTTAGTCAGGAAAATATTACATACATCACAAAAAAGCAAACAATATCCCAGCACACTTACCAGCTAACCTGCAAAAGAATCAAACTGACCCTGTCTAAAAATTCATGTTAAAAAACAGAGTTTAGTTGGACACATTTGCAAATATATGTGAAAGCCACAGTGCCTTGCCAAGTTTCCTCTGTATACCATTGTCCTCACGCTGTTGTATATTTAAGAGTCTCCAAATTGAAGCACATATAGCAGTGGATAAATTGAACTGGTTGTAGGGGATAAAGATTTTTTACCTTAACGCTTTCTCTGCTTTAGGCTGCATTCACACCTGAGCATTTTGTAGCTTGAAGCTTCAAGCTCTAAAATACTGGAGGGGGAAAAAATCAATGATTCTCTATGGAGATGGTTCTCTACTCCAAATCGCCTGAAGCCAAACGCCTGAAGCTCAAACAAGTTCTGGAGCTTTTTTTTTTGTCGCTCAAATCATGCAGACTTGGGCATTTTTGGCATGTTTTTATTCATATATGAATGAATGGAAACGCACCACTTGCACGTTTTTGTGCGTTTTTGCTCAATTTACTGCTCAAATGTAATTTCTTACAAATAAATCAGTAATAATATATGAATAAATAAATGTAAATAAATACACAAATAACGAAAAATCTTCATAAATAAGTAAAATAAATGAATAATATGTAATAATACATTAATACATAATAATTAACCTCTAACCTTAAAAAAATATTCAATATATTATTATTATTATTATTATTATTATTATTATTATTATTATTATTATTATTATTATTATTATTAATAATAATAATAATAATAATAATATAACAAACACCCAAACTTGAACAAAAAATACATTAATAATAATAATAATAATAATAATAATAATTTATTTTGTGCTAGGGTTAGGGTGTTTAGTTATTTATTATTATTATTATTATTATTATTATTATTATTATTATTATTTAAGGGGTAAGGGTTAAAGTTAAGGGTTAATTATTTATTTATTGTTACTTTCATTTATTGAATTTATTTATTTTTTATTCGTGATTTTTTTTGTGTACTTATTTTACATTTATTTATTCATTTATTATTATTCACATAATAATAAATACAATACAAATTAATAAAATAATAATAAATAACCCTAACCCCAACTCCTAATCCTAACCCTAACCTAAACTGAACTCGAACTCCTTACCATAACGAAAAAAACATTATGATAAATGAATAATAATAAAAGAAGAAATAAAAGATAATGGAAACGCTAAAAAAGCTGAAATACCTAGCAAAAATGATGTAACACATAATAGTTTTCTCTATTGGCTATTAAAAAATGCCAAAGCCCAAAAACGCTGCATACAAACGCGCAAAAAGGTGCGAAAAAACACTCAGGTGTGAATGCAGCCTTAAGGTAAAAAAAAAACCCTTCCAAGATGAGTTACCCCCCAGCCCCCCTAAATACTTACCTGAGCCTGATCTCGATCCAGCACTGTGCCTAAGAGCAGAATCAGACACACTTAGCCCAGCTTGGGAGCAAGCCCACATGTCTGGCAGGCACTTAAGAGTCTCCAAGTTGGAGCAACTATAACAGTGGATAAATTAAGGGCAGATTTGATATGGGGACACATTGGGTGCCTTCAACTGCTATTGTGCTCTTGCTGGGCATCCAGCGTGTCCCTGTGCCTTTAAAGAGGAGTGGGCTCCCTCCAGGCAAACCTGCCCTTAATGTATCCACTGCTATATTTGCTCCAACTTGGAGACTCTCAAATATAGAGTTAGGATCGCAGTATACAGAGGAGCCTTGGCGAGGCTCTGCAGCTTTCACGTATCATAAACGGTGGTTCTGTGGGCCAAGTACATAGATGACAACCTCCTCCTATGGGATGGTGAGCATCTTGCCTTACAGGATTTTTTGTCCTCCCTCAATGTTAACCAGAGAGGCATACTGTTGAACTATGAGACCAGTCAAACTGAAATTAATTTTTTGGACTTAAAAATTTCTGTTAGTGGAGATAGGGTGGTCACATCCACTTTTTTCAAAGAAACTGACAGAAATTTTTTTATACCTGTTGACAGTTGTCATCATCGTCCCTGGTTGGAATCGGTTCCAAAGAGCCAATATCTATGGCACAAAAGGAACTGCTCCAACCAGGCTGATTTTTTAGCACAGGCAGAGGTCCTTACTGGCAGATTTTTAGAAAAGGGATACTCGAAGGAATCCCTGTGTAGGACTTTAGACACCACCAAAGAGGTCAATAGGGATGAATTGCTTATTGAAAGAGAACCACGTGCGAATGAGGCCCTTTCTTTTGGGGTCCCTTTTGTGACCACCTATTCTTTGCAGCATAACAGTGTCAAGAGTTTAGTTTACAGACATTGGCACGTGGTCAAGAGTGATGCAGTACTCAATAAGGTGTTACCAGAGAAACCTCGGGTTGTCTTTTAAGGGGCACCTTCTTTGAGAAATCGAATAGCCCCAAATATTTTGAACCAACCAACTACAAAACCTATTTTTTTTAATCAATTAACTGGGTTCTATCAATGTAGACGTTGTAGGGTTTGTTCGTTGAGTGCATGCTCCCATAGACGGACCACAACCTTTACCTCCACTAGCACACAGGAATCACATGTAATAAAACCGTTTATCACTTGTGCTACAGAGGGGGTTGTATACATGCCCTTGTGGCCTGGAATATGTGGGCCGAACCAAATGGCCCCTTCAAGTTCGCCCCAATGAACATATCACCAATATTAAGATTGGTTTCAAGTACCAATAAGTGTCTAAGTACTATTTACATGATAAGGACCCCTCCAAAACAATTTTTTTAAGTATTGACAAGTTCAGGCCCCATTGGTGGGGTAGTTCATTAGTGAGAGAGATATCGAAACTAGAAATGACCTGGATCCACAGATTGAAAACTTATGCACCTTATGGGTTAAATATCAATACCGATGTAAACGCTTTCATCGATAATTCTTAATGAACCTATGTGTAAATTTGTTTTTAATGGGTTTATGTGTGAACTTGTTCTGAGACACCAGTATAGGGCCTTGTTTTTTTCCCTTGCCTATTTTTTATACTAATTAATTATTCTTATTAATTTTCTACACAAAAATTTTTTATTAACAAATTTTTAATAGTATTCGTGAACATTATAATTTTTGAATAGATATAAATTAATCTATCAATGGCCAATGGGATCAATATATGGTTATTTCGTTTTGTAATCAACACTATATTAATTAATTTATTGGATTACAGTTATAAAATTTTCCGCCTCAATAATTCAATTTACAAAGTAATTCACCTTATTATACTATTTACACTTTTTGTCATTCATAGGATTTATTTAATATACATTTAATGTTTATGTATATATATATGTATTGATGCACTAATTCAATGTACATATAATATATATTTATTATTAATTTATTTGTAATTTTACAATTATTTCTTTTCACATTACCATACATTTAAATAGTATCATTACTTTATTTCACTCTCTCTCTCTCTCTCTCTCTCTCTCTCTCTCTCTCTCTCTCTCTCTCTCTCTCTCTCTCTCTCTCTCTCTATTTTTTTTTATGACTCACAAGACTCACTATCAGTCCTTCAATGTATTTGATGGGGGGAATTAATGTTGTAATATATCTTGAAAATAATGGTCACTATTATACTGGCCAGATATCAAATTTATTGGTTGACCTGCTTTGGGTCTTTATATAGCATATATTTTTTAATGTTATCTAGATGACAGTTATTTTGAATGCTCTACTTTTTAAGCTTCTAGCATTAGTAATGGTTCATGTGGGGCGATGTGGATGCAATTATCCCCGCTCTCAGTAGTAGGGGATAACTGCCCATATAGAATATGGCGTCACCTGATCCATGTACTCATGACTCAGAACGAGGCTTGGTTCTGTATTTAAGGTGGTGAGTCACTACGCTGCCCGTTCACCATTGACAATGTCTGCTGATGATGAAACGTGTCTGGAGGAAGGCACGTAGTGGCGTCCCAACGCGATTGGAGTAGGAGGACGGGCTCCGTGTGTTTGTGCCGGCCGGCATTCTTTTACGCAACACTCATTTTTAATTTTTTAATTCTTTTAAATGTAAGTGCAATACTTTGTTTTAATAAATTGGAATCTAGAATATATTACACTATGGTTAGTTTTCTCTTTTCCTGAGCATCCATTTGAGTGTATACGGACACTTTAGCGGTACAGAGGGAGCGATCTGCACCATCCGATTTACCGCCCCTTTTGTGGTCATCTGCAAGCTAAAGGGCCTAGGCTGGGCTATAGCCTTCCGCCTTTTAAGCTTGCCATCTCGTAAGCAGAATCTACAGCTACTGTGGTCGGGCACTCTTCTTGTTTGTGTGTGCACACTGCGGTGGTATCAAGTTTTCAAGTGGTTTAAATCGATTTCCCTGTCTTTATGCCTGTTTCAGTGGACGCATTCATTGAGAATTTTTAGCGCAGCTTTTTAAATTTTATTTAGCTTTATTTAGTGTATGTTTGCAAATGTGTGCAACTAAACCCTCTGTTTTTAACATGAATTGTTAGACATAGTCAATGAGGGTTTTTTTGCAGGCTAGCTGGTAAGTGTACTGGGAAATTTTTGGTGTGTTTGTTAATGATCTGCATTGCCCTTCCATGTGCACCTTGCTGCAAAGGCTTGTGAAATATTACATCAGAGGTCTTCAAACTACGGCCCTCCAGTTGTTCAGGAACTACAATTCCCATCATGCCTAGTCATGTCTGTGAATGTCAGAGTTTTACAATGCCTCATGGGATGTGTAGTTCTGCAGCAGCTGGAGAGACATAGTTTGAAGATTCCTGTATTACATTCATACCTTGAAACCTAATTGTTACTATCTTCCTCCAGAAGATTGAGATGTAGGCTATTTTTCATATGTTTACCAGGCTCTTAACTGCTTTTCTGGGAAAAAAAACTCTCCAAAGCTGAGTTGCTAGATCTCAAATTACACACACTGCTAAATAAGTCAGAGCAGTGACTGATTGTGATTCATCTTCTTCATCCCAACATTTCTCACTTCTTTGTGGAACTCCCTACATTTATAAAACATCTGAAAGTAAAAATGGGCTGTATTCTCTCTTTATAACACGTATAATTCCCTGCAAACCACAGGTGCACCCTGATTTTAAATGTTTGTAAAGTAGTATTTATTTCTCTAAAAGTACATTTTACCTTAGGTTTAAAACAGTAGGTTTACTATAACCCCCACAATCCCAATAGAATACACTTTCTTTGCCTCCCCAGATGTAGATATAAAATATATATCTCTGATGTACATTGAGCAATAACTAAAAAAAAAAACTGTGTTCATGTGTGCTTCAAAGCAATTGTTGTTCAGGTTAATTTCAGACACTTTCTTAGATATCACGCTTATTGACTACAGCCTGCATACCGGTCTTTTCCCCTTTTTAAGTGTAAACTGGAGATTCAGGCAATAATTCCATTAATATAGGTGGATATCAAATTCACATTTATAGGTTGTCCATACCAATACAATGCTGCATTATGCAAAGTTCATGCGAGTAGAGAAAGGAAAGAAAAAACCCAGTTATTCTGGGTATGGAGGGCCATGTGGCTCACTCCTTGTAACAGCATTGGAGAAAACAGTGCTGTCACAGTGGAATTCCATAGCCCCACATAAGCTAGGGCCCTGGAGAATTACACAAGATTTTCCTTTCTCTCCCAGCAGCTGAACAGACAGCCGGGGACGCAAAAGAATGGTAGCTATAAATGTCTATGAAAGTCTACATTTGAGTAAACATGTTGCTTTGCCCTGCATGGGCAAAGCACATGACCATTTTACGGGTTAGTTTTATTTTAAAGCTGTGAATATCAGTAAAAATGCCCAGTGAACCTATTTTGAGCATTTATTCAGTGTTATGAGATATGTTGGGGTCCTGTTTGGAAGTAAATATGAGGTTAAGGATTAAGATAATATGCTAGGTTTGGGGGATATTTTGTGTTTAAGCATCAACAGATTATTTTTTGGATGAAATAAATGAACTTTTCAGGGGCGATAAAGTAATTTTTTGAATGTGACGCAACACAAACAAAACCAGTCTTGAAATTTTTCTGTGGAAACTTCTGGCACCAAATTTTTTGAATGTGACACAACATAAGCAAAACCAGTCTTGACATTTTTCTGTTGAAACTTCTGGCACCAAATGCCCACAGCAGAACCATCAAAAAAATTTCTGAGATAAAAAGTAATGTATTAAAAAAATGACAAAGTGCATAAGCAGTATTCTTTAAGCTATTTTAAAAAGGTATTGCAGATGCTATAATATATTCTAACCAAATATCTGAGATGTGAGTTAAAACTATAGTGCTCCTTTTTTCCTTGGTATTAATGAGTGTTTCACAGGTGCAACTTTTATGTACAATAACATCTTGGCAATCATTTGTACTACCAAGGGTTGTATAATGCATCACATTGGGTTATTTGGCTAGCAATTTCCTGCTACATGAAGATTTTCCACTACTTATACAGTCAATCATCCTGTGAAGTTTAGGCATTCTACTAAGTTTTTGTGTAAGAGGGGCACTTATAACCTAAGGAATAGATTAATAATGATAGCAACAAGCCATTTTTTTGCATTAGTTCTTTAACTTTCACATTAAAAACAAATCATAGAGTCTAATTGGTTGCTGGAGGCAACATTTGCACCTATCTTTGCTTCAGTTTTTATATATCATCCCCTGTACATACAATTAAACAGAGTTTAAACTGTTTTTGCCAAGTCCTTAAACCACCTGAAATTGTCATCAGACATACTGGTAAAATTTGCTGAGCAGAAATGAATTTCTAAAGATAATTCTTTTAAAAATTGTCTTCTTTCCAATTCTGTATTGAGTATCAGAAACCACAGAAAAGTGTCTTAATGTCCTCGGCTTCATTACAGCAGAATGATCTACAAGAATAATAAAGATGCAATTTAAAAAATAACCCTGTTAAATCTTGTAAGGCCAAATAATACCATAACCTTAGTAAAGAAATACAATACTGTGAGCTCTTTCAGCCAGACGGCAATAACCACGGCACATAACAAAATAAACCACATTAAAACAATTCAATGGGAAAGCTCATTAAGCCAGTTTGTTCCTATTAAAGAGCAAATAAAAATAAATAAATAAGCAGTACAGTAATAAAATAGAACAGTTCCCCATCCCTGATGATTTTTTCTCTAATTAAATATTTCCTTTAAATAAATGGTGAGTCTGAATATGTAGGCATGTTTAATGTAATTTCTTCTATTGGAATCAGTCGGCATCAAAAATTATCTGGCCATGTGGGAAGAAATAGTATAATATTTAAAAACCAACTATATTTAGAGAAATGGCAACAATAGTAAAAATAAACTTCTATTATCAGTTACCCTGTCTGCTGAGAGCATGGCTGAATGCAGATTTAGATTTTTTTTAGTATGTAAAGTAAACTTTAAGCAATAAGTGCAGTACTTTGTATTTGTACCCACATAAGTAAAAAAATAAAGGATAGATATATTAAAAGGCTACAAACATTAAAATATGTAAATGGCTTATCTTATCATAATACCAGATTTTCTATAGAAACCATTTAGGAAATATCATTTACCAAGCATGCACTTTTGAGCCTGTGGTTGATTTACTAAGGAAGGAAAACCTGCTCTATGAACAAAGTGAATGTTCACTGGAGTAGATCTAAACAAAGTTACTGTCATGTACCAGATAAGACCAGAACTGTGTGGACTGCAACAGAGGAAACCCAGACGTGTGTAAGTGAAAATATAAATGATTTATTAAAGATAAATGAATAAATATAACACAACCACCTCCAATATCACTCAGTGCACCACAACCAATACACAGAACCCCACAAATAATAATAATAACAGAACAAGTATATACAAGTAAGGGAAATACCGAGATCGTAAACAGAGCCAGGCCAGGGTCGTCAACAGGAGGTCAGCAGCTGGGGAAGGGAAACAGGACAAAGAGAGGATGATGGATCACAGGAGGGATGAGTAAGATACAAGGCTCAGGGTTCAGGTAACAGACAGGGAACAGGATCCACAGGTTCTAGGAATCAGGTTTCAGGAATCAGGATGTAGGCTGCGGGTCAGGGTTAAGGAAAATACCAGGGCAAGATGAGTGTGCACTTGCTGGGTATTTATACTGCAGCTGCTAATTAAGGTCAGGTGACACCTGTCTGCAGAGGGGAATACCTGTTTCATACTGCCAGGATTCCTCCGCTGGTGGACGCCAGTACTGCGGCCCAAAGGTGACAGAATACCAGCAGGAAAAAGCTCTTCTGACAGCTCCAAACTGCCAGGAGACACCTGCTGGTGGATCTCAGTACTGCACGCCAAATGATCGATATTACCAGCGGAGGGGACCTTTCCTGACAGTTACCAATATCCCATTTAAGCTGTAACATGTTAATGCTATTCCAATTGTTGTTTTCAGTCTTTTTAAGATTAATATTTACGGAGACAAACTGGTACCAAGAGCAACAATTAGCTATGCATCGGAAATTTCCAAGAAGTAGAAAGTGGGAACCAGTGAACAAAGATGACATTTGGACATTTCTTTGCCTAATTATACTTCAGGGAGTGGTGGGGAAACCACTGCAGAAGTGGTATTGGACAACTAACAAATTATTTGCCACCCCATTCTTTGACATGGTCATGTCAGAGTACAGATTTTCTCTGATTATGAAATACTTACACTTCAAAAACAACAAAGAATTTGATGAAACTGCTCACCCTGCACCAAAACTCAAGAAAATTTGGGAAGTATTTCAAATGATCCTAAAGAATTTCCAGTGAAGATATGTGCCAGAAAGAGGTCAGCATAGATGAAAGTCTAATGGTCTACAAGGGAAGGCTCAGCTGGATACAATACATTGCATCAAAGAGAGCACGATTTGGTGTAAAATCCTTCATGCTATGCGAATCGTCAACTGGTTACATTTGGAATTCTGTCCCATACACTGGGAAAGGAACTAAATTCAATCCAAAATAAAGCAACAATGGAATGGCAACATCTACCATTCTTTCGCTGATTGAGCCATTGCTAAATCAGGACTATTGCGTAACAACCGACAACTTTAACACGTCTCCTGAACTTAATAAAACTATAAAACTTTAAAACTATAAGTTTCTTCTGCAAATCAAAACAGATGCCTATGAAACCGTCAGGGCTAACCGGTGCAGCATACCACCAACGTATGGCAATAAAAAGGAGGAAGACTGGAGAAATGGTTGCCTGGCAGAAAGACAAAATGATGGCACTGGCATGACAAGAAAGATGTGTGCCTAATGAGGTCTGTTCATAATACCTCCACTGTTATGGTAAGCAAGAAAGGTGGGAAAGAAATTATGAAGCCACAAGTAGTGATAAACTACAATAACAACATGGGAGGTGTCGACAGAGCCGATAAAAGCAAAGACATTCTAGCCAGCAATGAGGAAACAGCAAAAGAAGTACTACAAGAAGATCTTAAGGCATCTTCTTGAGCAATGCTTATGGAATGCCTACATTCTGCTCAAAAAAAAAAAAAGAGTGACAGGCCTGTGATTCATTCTGACTTCATTTGGAAAGTTGCCGAATGGATCTTTGTGAACCACCAAACACCATGAATGGCTGTGAATAAAACTGGACGTCGTGTTATTGGCGTTGTCAACCCAGAACGCCTGACTGGTCATCACTTAATTGACTACATCCCACCAACTGAGAAAAAGTCAGCACCTACAAGGATGTGCGTGGTTTGCTGCTCTTAGCGAGATGACAGTGGAAAGAAAATCCGAAAAGAAACCAGATTCCATTGTCCTAATTGTGATGTCGGACTTTGGGCAGTCCCATATTTCAAAATGTATCATACCTGGGATGTTTACTAAACCAATATGCAGTGTCTAGTATTACAGTGACTAGTAATATTACACCCTTGTTTGGACAAATTTGAGTGTTTTTGATTTGATTACATTATTAAATAAAATGTATTATTATTATTATATTATTATTTGTTATAACTATTTATAGTTATTTCTTATATTATAATTTATGATTTCGTGTTTCAAACTTTATCATACCCGGATGTCTACTAGACTCTTATTTGGACAGATTTAAGTGAGTTATTCCTAAGAATTACAGGCCTACAATATAAAACAACAAATTACCATGCAAAACAATGTACTGCCAGGGAGGTTAAAATGGCTGCAGCCTGACTCAGTGGAGGGAGACTTCTGCAGCATATTTGGCAAGTACAAAATCACAGTGTATATAAAATAATATGCAAAGTGGTTGGGGGGAAGCTTCAGAATTGCAAAGATTGCAAATTGAGTGAGCAGACTGCAGTTCCTCTTTAACCAATTCCTTCCCATCCACTGTATTTAAACGGCCAGGCAGGAGCTTCCTAGATTTGGGAGGGTGTATTAACCGCTTCAGCCCCAGAAGATTTTTCCCCCTTCCTGACCAGAGCACTTTTTACAAATTGGCACTGCAACGCTTTAACTGACAATTTCGCGGTCGTGCGACCCTGTACTCAAACGAAATTTGCATCCTTTTTTTCCCATAAATAGAGCTTTCTTTTGGTGGCATCTGATCACCTCTGTGGTTTTTATTTTTTGTGCTATAAACAAAAAGAACAGTGACAATTTTGAAAAAAAAACACAATATCTTTTAGTTTTTGCTATAATAAATATCCCAAATTTTTTTTCAAAAATTTTTTTTTTTCCTCAGTTTAGGGCGATATTTATTCTTCTACATATTTTTGGTAAAATAATCGCAATAAGCATATATTGATTGGTTTGTGCAAAAGTTATAGTGTCTACAAAATAGGGGATAGATTTATGGCATTTTCATTATTATTTATTTTTTTACTAGTTTATGTTTATGATCTATTATCAGCTTGAAAAAATTGGACACTTTTGACACATTTTTGGGACCATTGATAATTATACAGTGATCAGTGCTATAAAAATGCACTGATTACTGTAAAAATGTCACTGGCAGGGAAGGGATTAACACTAGGGGGCGATCAAAAGGTTAACTGTGTTCCCTCTCTGTGTTCTAACTGTAGGGGGGATAGGACTTGCTAGGGGAAGAGAGAGATCGGTGTTCATACTTTGTATGAACACACGATCAGTCTCTTCTCCCCTTAGAGAACCGGGATCTGTGTGTTTACACACACAGATCCCGGTTCTCTCTGTGTCACGAGTGATCGCAGGTGCCTGGAGGTCATCGCGGCCGCCGGGTACTGGCATCGGCTCTGGGGGCGAGCAGCCGGAGCGCGCATGCCTCCAGCGGCGCGCGCGCACCTAGTGGCCACAGGGAGAAGCAACATAACGTTGTTTCGCCCAGCTGTGCCCTTCTGCCACAGTAAAACTGCGCCGGCTGGTCAGCAAGTATTTAAAATATCCTACCGATCATGCACCTCATGCATGCCCTCTAGGGCAGGCAGCTACATGCCCTGTGACTGCTGTGGCCAAAGTACACAGCAGATGAAAGAGTGGGATACAGGGCCAATTAAATTAACCCTTTACCATTTAATTGCTGTGATCACAGTGATCACAATTATAAACAAAGCCTGCTTGCCTGCAGCATAGCTCCCAACTGTCCCTGATTTCAAGGAACAAAGTCCCCCTGTCCCTCTTTCCTCCTCATCTGTGCCTCTCGGTGAACACCCACTAGGATTTGGCCCTTCACCTTATCAGGGCAAACACGGTGTTCTAGTTATATCTAAGTTTCTGGGTGCTCTATGCAATTTTTTGTTATGGTATTATGTAATGTATTTTATGATATGATGCATTTTTGACCATTTGGTCATTTTTGCTAACGTAAATAAAACATTTGTATAATTGTCATACATTTCTACTGTCTCTCCCATTCTGCCCATAAAGTCCCAATTGGGGTAACCATATTCTATATTTGAATGTATCTGGGATGTTTGCAGAATTCCTCTTGTGGTAAAGACCAGTACCTTACTAGCCGATCCATCCTTCCTTTATTGTTTATTAGGATTAACATTTTATGTTATGCTAGTTTATTTGTAGCACATTTCTTTCTTCACAAGTACATCAGCATTGATCAATTTTCAAATATATATATATCATGGTTTGTAGACTCTATACCTTTTCACCAGTGGTGGTCCGCCCATTAAGGTCACAGAGGCGCTGCCCCCTTAGTCCATTTATCCGGCCCCAATCTACATATAGTGCGCTGGATACATGGATTTCAATGGGGGTTTTTAAGCACTTGATTAGAGCCTGAGGCTCTAATTAGCTTCAAAAAAGGGTGGGCTCAGGGCACAGAGCACTGCACCCAGAGCCCACCCATTTATGTGACAATAGCAAATTATATTCACTATTGTATTCCTTATTCTCCTCCTGGACAATCAGGAAGTGTGTCTTAAGACCCGATTGGCCGAGAGGAGAAGCAATTGTATATTAGCGTATTGGCGTACTGGCTGCCGAGTGAAGAAGGAGGGAAGCCGCCCAGGAGGAAGCCGCCGTGAAGCCGGAGACACAGGGAGAGGCCGCCGAGGAGGAAGCCGCTGCCATGGAGGAGGAGGAGACACAGGAAGGAGGGAAGGAGCCGAAGCTGCTAGATGGGGTAAATTCGGGGCTGGTGGGGGGATGGATGAGTGAGCAATGGGGAGATGGGTGTTTTTTCACACAAAGTTATGAAGAAAGATTTTTTTTTTTTTACCTTTATGTAGCAAAAAAAAAAACAGTGGTGAAATGAAAACTCTGTCTCAAGAGCTGAAATAACATTCATTTGGGTACAGTGTTGCATATCTGAGTAATTGTCATTCAAAGTGTGGCAGTGCTGAAATCTTAAAAAATGACCGGGGAAAGGAAGGGGGTGAAACAGTCTGGCCTTGAAGTGGTTAAAGCACGACCTGAAGTACAAGAGAAAACTGAGAATTTCATAAATTTAAATTATAAATAATATAGTATACTGAATTCTTGTAACTCTCTAGTAAATATTAGTATGATACAGAGCTAGCAATATAGGGTGTAGCAGGGTGACCCTGTGCCATGGTTTAAAATGGTGGTTTACACCAGATTTTGTAGAAAACAAGCACACTAATGGCACAGGTGTGTGCTGGCTTTATATGAGAGCCAGAGAAAGAGCTCAGAGCCCCACCCACTCAAGGAGGTCAGTGTGTGAAGAGAGCCACGAGAGGTGCTGCTATACGCCATGCTGTCCAGGTTGGGATAGATCAAGGCCCATGCCTGAGTACAGGAGGAACAGAGCAGCAAGGGAGCTGTGGTACAGTGTCTGTGCATGAACACCGGGACATGTTTGAAGATCAGGAGGACCACTGCAGTACTAATCAGAGCAGTAAAGCTGTCACAAGAGAGCCAGGTGGCTGAATGTTATGCTTATTGCATTGATGGTGAGGATCGCCTGAATGGGAAAACATACCCTTGACTTTCTTTTAAAAGAAAGTGGGCAGGAAAGCCCTGAAAATTATATCTGGCATGGAGTAAACTCACTGTTTTGCCACTACTATTGAGCTACGAAGCCCCGACGTGTCGCCAGGGTCAAAACACTGAAGTTAAATGTCATCAAACACCAAAAGGATTCTTTATTATAAGATCTGGAAAAAATACAGCAACTAGTTCTAGCTGATTCAGCAGATTGGTTCACAAAATGGGCTAAAATGTGTTTCCGTGTGCAAAAAATGTTTGTTGATTAAGGATCTGAATAGGGTTTTTTTTTTCCTGTTGGAGCAAATTGGACCACACTTTATAAGGGGTTATTTTGATATGTTGCTTGGGATCAACTCAATGTATAGGATTTTTAATGAACTCAATGCACAAGTCTCTATTTTGTAACCTTGTAACATGGATCTAAAGCATTAAAATAAACATGCATATATTCATGGGTGGCCACAACAGCTAAAAATAGTGTAGACAAATATGTAAAAATAAATATAAAACGGTATGATTTCTGCAGCTTCCTGTTCTTGGGATATTGATATAAATCTGTCTTTCTTCCCCTAACCTGTCTTAGGGTGAGTGGAGGGTTTTTTGTGAAACTGATTACACCATCTAATTGCAGAAGTGGAAACTCTCAATTTCTTTATATGAGCTACAAAGGCAAAATTTGCTTAAAAAATTGAGCACTCACCATTTTCTCCTCTTACTTCCGCAGATACCTTTTACCCCTAAAACCCTTCTAATTTGTTTGACTGGGTGTACTTAGGGACACCACAATGACCTCTCAGCAAGGCTAATCACAAGGGATCATCTCCAAACTGCCTATAATATAGTTAACTGGAATGTAAAAGGTCTCAATATTCCCAAAAATAGATTGAGAGTGTTGGGTGACTTATGGAAGGGTAGAATGCATGTGGCAATTCTCCAAGATGCTCAGGGAAATCTCAGAAATTCAGTAACCTCTATTACCCCCATGCCTACCATAGGACATCTCTGGACCCCAAGTCCAAAGGCAGGAGCACTCCACTAGCATGACGCACCAATTTAGATCTTAATGAGTCGTGGGCAGACAACTAGGGGCATTACCTGTTCTTAAAAGGCACACTAGAAAGCACCCTAGTTACACTTTTTAACCTCTATGTCCCAAACTCCAACCAAAAAGCTTTCTTAAAGCTGGAAATCGGTTTAGACAACCTCTCTACTTTTGCTGAGGACACAGTCATTACAGGACTCATAATAATATGCCTGAACTCATAAGTAGTAGGGCCGCCTATTCCCTCTATGACGTCATACCCTCATGCACTAATTAAATTAAAAACCTTCTTTCTGTAGTCTCCAAAAACAAAAATAAAGAATTGAAAAAAATGTGTGTGATCTGGTTTTGGTCAATTTAAATGATGGTTTTGTTTTTTATTTATTCATTTTTTATTTATTCATTTTTGTATTTTTAGGGTAGAAAAAAATATTTTATTTAACACCCTTTGTATTTATATGATATTTTGTATGTGAAAAAGCATAAAATACTGAGGCTAATTGAGGGACTGGTTTCGGTACAAGAACAGTTCCAGGATAGTTAGAATGAGAAATTTAAGTCCATTGCATCCATGCAAACCATTTTAATTTCACCTCCCTCCTTGACACTAATGCATATCTCCAAAAAGGTGAAATTTTATTATAACGTCCCGATTTGTATCAAAAGATCAGGATTTTATAGAACCCTCAATTTCACTCACCTCTATCTACCCGTGATTATGAGTTTAGTAGCACAAAGGTATTTCTTTAGAAGCCACATGAGTATTATAATGACCCATCTTTGTACAGTTACCTTTCTATCTTTGTCCCATATTCATACGATTTATTAGAGGGGAAATTACCTTTTTCTATGGTTGCCTGAAATAAAATACAACTGTGAAGCTGGATAACAGCTGAGGAACAACTCATTTGTGCAATAGTTGGAATGCAATATTCTTGAGTAGAGATTGTGAACATGCTCGTTCTGCCAGAAATGATTGGGATCTCCAAGGAGATGTCATATCATGATGAGGAGTGTTCTACTGTGGTTGCAGCAGAATTTGAGTGGCACCATGCATTCACTTTGCTACCTTGCAGTACCAAGGTGATTGCATGGTGGAAATGCAATTTTTTTCATTAAGATATGAGATATCATATTGAGAAGCGGATCTATGTATCCCAACAATGTTGGTTTAGGGCACACATGTTCATGATTATGGTTTGAGTAAAATGTTTGGCTTGATAGAACTCTAGTGTGCCGGTCTTTGTTAAGAACTTTCTGGAGCGAAACATAAAGGCTTGCTGAATTCTTATTATCAAAATGCTGTCATGCTAATCCTTTCACTTTAAGTGTATAATCCAGAACAAGTATGCAGAGAAGGTTTCTGACTTACTCCAACTTTCTTGATTTATGTACTTGTTCCAGGTCCTTGTCTCAGAAGACATGGAGACCAGAGGGTCAGCATGACATCCAGGCAATTTGCATTTTCAAAAAGAGTTCAGTATCTTTGTTTTCTTCAGGAAAGTTTACTTTATTAAAGGATGGACTGCATTATTTCTGATTGGCTAGTTATTATATAGATTGCCTGCTGCCTCATTACTGTCAATTTTTGCAAATCCTTTATTATATCTCTATATAATTTAAGAGATAAATCAGACTTTTCTTTTCCCTCCTTAGCCTTAGGCAGTAAAAATGAGCAAAATAGTATTGGTCCTGAAAGCTAACCTAATTACAACAGCCTTCCCAAGAGAAATGGTTATCATATAAAACAACTGTAGTAAGCCCACTATTCTTGTGAATGCCAGGTAGGCAATGGGGTTGATTTACTACAGGCAAAAAGACTGTGCACTTTGCAGACTGCAGTTGCACTCTGCAAGTGCAGTTGCTCCAGAGCTTAGTAAATGAGAAGAAGCTCTGCTGATTTCCACCATCCAATCATGTGCAAGCAAAAAATGCATTTTTTTTAATTTTCCTTGAACGTGATTGGGTACTCTTTGCAAATTGAAGCCTTACCTCATTTACTAAGCTCTGCAGCAACTGCACTTGCAAAATGCACAGTCCATTTGCCTTTAGTAAATCAACCCCAATGTGTAGTAACCTATTGACATTACACTGTAAATATACAGTATCATACTAAACTAATATAGGTAAGACTAACTTAACTTTTTTTTTTTTAATATGCCATTTCAAAGGCAATACGTTACAAAGAAGTTCAAACGAATTTATATTTTTTGAAGCTGACAACTTGGACTTGCAATTACACAGGTCATCTCAGCAATGACCTAGGTTGCCCACTTTTCTCTAGTTTGCTGGATGACTTCCAATTAAATTCTCTAACATGTTAACATTACTTCCCAATCTGTGACCACTTTAAGTATATAGTGACTCACAGATGACTCATGGTTTCATCCATGAAGCACCATGAAGCAAAAGCTTTGTGTGATGTTTTCAGAGAGACATTGGTGTAGAAAAAAACTCTACTTTATGTTCCTTTTAATTGAGGTATATGATCAAAGAACTGATCTTTTTAAAGCAATCAAAAGATATGCTGGTAAAACCATTCTCCTGATTTGTTTTCCACAGTCGAGAAGTCATATGTTTCTTAATTTAGAGAATAGAAGAAAATTATTTCCTCAACAAAAGCGATATCACAATCTAAAGATGCATGCTGACTGTGGTGTAAAAGTGAAGATTTCATACATTCACGTAGCTTTTAGATAACCCTTCAGAACTCCGTTCTTTCCTAATTAAATTCACTGATGGTTCAGATAAGAAAATACAATTTCAGTGAACACACCAAGAGCTTACCTCTGTAGTAATAACATTGATGTCTTTTCTTTGTGTGAATAATGTACCATTTTATATTTTATCAGTAGAAATGGATGTTTCATAGACAATAAAAAATGAAAAAGCACTATAACCTGTGGAAAATAAATAGATTACAAAGTGTAAGATTGCTAATTAAGTTGTAACTGATGTATAACATACAAAATGGCAGCAAGTGGCAAAACAGAAACACCTTGTGTTAGCATGTTTATGCAGACATAAGTGCAACGACCATTCTCATTGTTCTGCTTAGTGGAGCTGTGTGGTTATGATGTAGTTTCCCATCTCTTTGTTCCTGTTCTTTTCCAATAAAACAAGAAGGGCTGAGCCATGTGTCCCGTGCCATCTAATTAGTAAGAGTCATATCTGCAGCAGCTATCCCACAACTAGCCAACATGTTAATGAACCATACCTTTACAAGAATATTGTAATACCCCAACATTTATTATTTAACAAATAAGCAGTCTACTCTAGAAAACTTTTTCCTCAACTTGGGGATTTAATCGTGCACAGTCATATTTTCACCATTCAACAAGAAACATTTATGAAATTTTTGCATATAAGGGAGGGAAAGGGAAGGGAGAAAATGGCACTAAAATACCCAGCGTGAGCTAGTTGCAAAGCCTAGAGGGAGTGGTCATGAGTAAATGCCTGATGAAGAGTCTGCTATGTACTCTGAAACATTGCTGACACTTTTATAGGCTCTTGTATGGCTCTTAAAGCGGAGCTCCACCGAAAAGGGGAAGCTCTGCTTTTTTGCTTTTTTTGTTTTTGACAGGTAACTGTCCCCACTTCCAGTAGACCTCACCACGAATAGGTCCCTCTGAAGTTCGGCCCCCCTCCTCCTTCCCCCACCACTGGGCCATTCAGAAAGCGCAGAGCGCTTTGTGCATGTGCAGTAGGGAACCGGCTGTAAAGCCACAAGGCTTCACTGCCGCTTTCCCTTAAAATGGATGGCAGTGGCAGCACCCGAGAGCTAATGGGAAAATTGGCTAGGGTGCCGACATTGCAGGATCCCTGGACAGGTAAGTGTCCTAATATTAAACATCAGCAGCTACAATATTTGTAGCTGCTAAAACATTTTAGTGGGGGGCTGGACCTCCTCTTTAATTGAGCTTGTTATTTGTTTGTGACCCTCTTAGTTGGCTACTCCATCCACCTTTGATCCACTTTAACTTGGTCACTTCACCATTTGGCGTGCACAACACACTCTGTATCTTTGAGATTGTCTATCTTGGCTGGTTGACACCCTGGTATGGCCACACTAACTTGCTTTTCTTCGTGAACTTATATTAGTAAGTGATACAGACTCTGTCATGTTATTTTCTCTGGACGCACACCTTATTTTACACCAGTGAACAAAGATTCACTGGGTGAACGTACACTACAGACATGCTACCTGTATGCAAACTTTTGCTGTATGTTGTACTTGTTCACTGTATTTTCTGGACCTGTATGTACACAGATGTACTGTATTCCATGTGATGATATGTACTGTACCTATAGATATGCTTTTTTATTCAACCTATATGACAACAATAAAACACTTTTGTTTGTTAAAAAAGAACATACACTACAGAAGAAATAGAAACTATTTTAATACCAGCTGATTGGTCATAAGATATTGCTGAGGATATATCAGTCAACTTACAGAGGGTTAAAAAGACTGTTAATAGGAGAAAGGTGGATCTGGAATTACACAGAAAACTCTACCTGAATAGTCATATAAAATCCCACTTCACAAAAGGAGGTATAAAGCTATATGTGCAGCAGCTCACTTAAAGGTCAGATCCTCCACAAAGCAGTCAAATTAGAAACAGTGCACTTAACATGAAAAGAGTTTTGTTATAGTTATTATAGAAGTGAAGCAGCAACTTTGCTAAATAAACAGGGAAATTACAGCCCTGGATTTTTTTCTGAAAGTCATAACTGATGAAGGGGACATAATCACTGTATTCCTCCAGTCCTTTGAAACTGACATCGACAAATGCATCAACTATTGGAAACAAATATTGAGTGAGAATTATCAGCAAGTGCATCTTGACCACCAAGAAGGACGTCCAACTTCATCACGGAGTGCTTCTTTATGCAATGCAGGCAGATTGTGGACAATAGGATGCCATGCATAGATTGCTGAAAACATCACAGTACCCTACCTCAATACTCCTCTTGAAAACAGCTCTGTTGTAAGCTGTTGGCAGTCTCTTAGGAGGAAGTATACTAATATAAAAATTCCTTGATGGATGGATGTCAGTCTGGAGGTGTGGGTGTTCCTAGGCAGATTGTATTTGCATTCAGACTGCCCTACGTAATGGCCACATTTGATGCTAAGAATCTATGACTGAAAGAACTGAAATCCAAGGATGAAAGAGGTGAGCCAGGGACAGTCAGGCTGGGAAGAAAAGAAATCAATAATGCTGGGCAGCCTCCAACCAGGAAATGAGGATTTAACTGACTTGCTGCAGCTCCCAATGAACACTGTGAGAACCTTACAGTGTGCAGAGAAATAATAGGTGTACAGCATCATATCATAGATGTCTTTACCTGGGCTTTACAAAGTCTAAATAAAGCTATCTATGACACAATTTTACACCATGCCTACAGGGCTACAGGATGTGCTATTAGTATGATTCACGCATGCCTATTGTCCCATTCGCTTACTGAACAAAGAGAGAACTGCAGATGCTGCAGAATTCAAATTAAATGATTAGGTACCACTTTTCTAGTTCACTGAGCAGATACAGTGAATTTCTATAAGTCAAAGGATCTGCTGAATATGCTGTAAATCTGGGTATGACCAAGCTGATTTGCATATTACTACCTAGTGGTGGAACTACCGCCATAGCGAGCCACGTGGGCGCTATGGGGCCCGCAGCCAAGAGGGTTCCGTGGGGAGGATGAGGAATGCATAATGCGGGGGGGGGGAGCACCGCCCGCACGGTCCCCCAGCCAGGGGAAGTGAGGAGAGGAAGAGGCGAGCTGTCTGTATGAGCAGAGAGCTGTAATAGCTTTCATTAGAATTTCCTGTGTTCCCGGGGCTCACTGTCACATAGCCCCACCTTTTGGCCCGGCGCCTTTGATAGACAGAATACCGGTCCAATGCGGGACATGTGACGTCATCAAAGGCACCGGGCCAAGAGGTGGGGCTATGTGACGGTGAGCCCCGGGAACACAGGAATTTTTCACCAAGTGGTATGTACGAGACTCTATGTATCATCAGCCCCTTTGAATCCTGTCTCCAGTCTGGCTTGATTGCATGTTTGGCTGAACTCAGAGGGGAGGTGGTGGCTGTGTACTTGCAGATGATCCTGTTACCATATTATTCCATGTGAGTGCATGAAAGCTTTTAATAAGCAAAGGTTTTTATTTTGGTCTAAAGTATGAGATTGTTTCTTTCTTTGAACCAAGCTTTATTGGTGTCATGCTGATCATTAAATCTATTGAAGCACTGATCTGCAGCCATTGATCTGAGCTTATAGAAAATTTAAGGCTTCTGTTGTCCCATTATAGGGGCCCGTCGTTGTGGGGAGCTTATACACTTGTGGGTTTCTGAGTGTTGCCATCACACAGAAGATGTTTATATCACTTTCTGCAGGATTTCTTGTTGCTCAGTTGAACTGTCATTCACGCACTGGAATCAGTGGCGGAACTACCGCCATAACGAGCCACGCGGGCACTATGTGGCCCGTGGGGAGAATGAGGAATGCATACTGTGGGCGAGGCGAGCACCGCCCACACGGTCCCCCAGCCAGGGGAAGTGAGGAGAGGAAAAGGCGAGCTGTCCGTATGAGCAGAGAGCTGTAATAGCTTTCATTAGAATTTCCTGTGTTCCCGGGGCTCACCGTCACATAGCCCCACCTCTTGGCCAGGCGCCTTTGATAGACAGAACACCGGTCCAATGCGGGACATGTGACGTCATCAAAGGTGCCGGACCAAGAGGCGGGGCTATGTGACAGTGAGCCCCAGGAACACAGGAATTTCAAATGAAAGCTATTACAGCTCTCTGCTCATATGGACAGCTCGCCTCTTCCTCTCCTCACTTCCCCTGGCTGGGGGACCGTGTGGGCGGTGCTCGCCCCCCCACTCTGAGGCCAGAATGTATTCCTCATCCTACCCGGTAGTTCTGCCACTGACTCGCCTCTTCCACTGCACAGGTGAGGCTGCATTATGCACGGGTCATGCTGCATGGGCACAGGTGAGGCAGTATTGGGCACAGCTGAGGCAGTATTGGGCAAGGTAAGGCTGTATTGGACACGGGCAGGCCACGCTGCATTGGGCACAGGTCATGCTGCATTGGGCACAGGCAGGTCACGCTGCATTGGGCACAGGTGAGTCTGTATTGGGCACGGGCAGGCCACGCTGCATTGGGAACAGGCAGGCCACATTGGGCACAGGTGAGGCTGCATTGTGCACAAGCAGGTCACGCTGCACTGGGCACTGGAGAGGCTGCATTGGGCACTGGAGAGGCTGCACTGGGCACAGGTGAGGCTGCATTGGGAACAGGTGAGGCTGTATTGGGCACAGGCCATGCTGCATTGGGCACAGGTGGGCACAGGTGAGGCAGTATTGGGCACCGTTGAGGCTGTATTGGGCACGGGCAGGCCACGCTGCATTGGGAACAGGCAGGCCACATTGGGCACTGGTCATGCTGCATTGGGCACAGGGGAGGATGATTGAAGCGCTAACACCAGGTGTTTGGAGTATCTTTATCTGTTGATTGTTAAACTTTCTGGAATACATATATTGCTATTGTGGTGTAGGATCTGGGCCTGTTGTCCCTCCATCCCTTCTCTCTCCTTCCCTTTCTTTCTTTCTTTCTTTCTTTCTTTCTTTCTTTCTTTCTTTCTTTCTTTCTTTCTTTCTTTCTTTCTTTCTTTCTTTCTTTCTTTCTTTCCTTCCTCCATCCCTCATTCATCTCAGACTCAAACCACACCCCCTTTGAGCCATGCCCTTTAAGCCACGCCCACTTTTTAATTTAAGCCGCGCCATTTTTTTGTAGGGGGGGCTGTTTGCAGGGGGGGCCCATACAACATTTTGCTATGGGGCCCTGTGATTTCTAGTTACACCCCTGTTACTACCTGTTATTCAGTCATCTAATCAGTTACAATACTATCTGTCTAAGAAGATAAGGAAATGTTAACAAAACCTCTACTTCTAGTTTTCCACTGTAAGCTCATCCCTACGCACCACAATTTCTATATCTCCAACCTCTACCATTTACTGAATGGTCATTATTCCTGGGATAGTTTCTGTTGGTCATTTCCTGGTAAGACCTTTTTAGCCACATTAATATCAGCATCATACTCCCCTTCCCTACTGGGAAGTTTTTCCAGAAAAAATGTTGTTGTGATAGTTCGACTGACAATTGCTGATGCAACACTGTACTCAAATTTTATATATATTTGAGACATATAGAGCTTTCTTTTGGTGATATTTAAACACCATTTTTTTTCTTAATATGTGAAGGAAAAAAATTACCAACAATTTAAAAAAAAACTTTCACTTGCATTTTCTCAAAATAAAAATGCCTGGACATTACAAACATCCCCAAAATGGTCCCTTTTTAGAGAGTAAACATTCCAAGGTGATTTGATTTTTTTCCACAATTTTTTGAAAATTAGGAAAAATGCTGTTATTGAAGTGTTTAGTATTGTGTTCCATTGCAGTCCAATACATTTAAATGGTCACTCCACCGCAGACCAATATTTTGGGGATATCAGGCAAACATACCCACCTGGGTTCTCTGCTTAGCCCTAATGCCACAAACGCACTCCTCTTGCTACATTCCACATAACATCAATCATAGTGGCAGAAAATGGGCTAAGCTTGGACCATGGCACAAATGCCACCGTCAGTGTCTTTGGGAAAACAGGTGATTCAGCCTACATGCCCCCATGCAAAAGGGAAGCCTTTAAAACACAGAGCTTGGTAGTGGTGCACTAGATGCACTGCATCATTATTATACCGGTCATACACAGAGGAAAGAGGAGGTGACGGGGTTAATCAACAGGTCACATATAGTGTAAAGATGGAGAGGAGGGGGTTGTGCATATGCACAGGATTAGGGAGGTGAAGAGGTTCATATGCAGGTCACATACAGAGACAGGATAGAGCTAAGATGTACAGGCAGAGCCAGGACAAGGGGTGGGCGGGAGGGATGGCTGCCCTGGGTGCAATGGTTTACTGTAAGGATGGGGGTGCCTTCCTTCTGTTACAAGGCTGAAAGGAGTAGTCACAGCGGCAGTGATTTTGACAAGCGAGTGACCGCTGGGTGTATGGGGGGGCACAGTTTGGCATCTTTGCCCTGGATGACCTTGTCCTGACACTGTGTACAGGAGAGGGGGGTGATACAAGTTATAAAAATGATCCCTCAATCAAAGTAAAACCTTGGATTTGCTGCTGCCTGAAATCTTCATCAATGACTGAGTCATTCATTCATTACTTCCTCTTTCCTCCTCTTCCTCCATTTTGTCAGGAATGGGAGGGCTCTCACATTACACGGATCACACTGTTTACATTTGTGATCACTTTGATTGGCCATCACAACAATCACAAGGCAACAAGCCATTCTAATGATAGTGGGAGGCATTGTGCTTGTCAGCCAGGCACGCATGGTTTTAAAATTCCACACACAATGACAGCCAAAGGATTTGGGATGTACTACTATGGGTTAATTCTTGTTTCACTGCCTTACTATGCAAACCCATATGTGAATTCAGTAGCAAAACAAATGCAGAGCACAAGCTGAAATTACGGCAAGTGGACATAATATCGTGCGGTCTTTTCATACAGACCTTTAGTTTGCCCTTACTCACCCTTGCTCAAATATCCCTCTTCGATGAGCTATTCTATAATTTAAAACCTTTAATAAGCATGTGCATGTAAAATACATATCTCTGACAGCAATATTTCAAGTACAAATTGACTTAAATTTGTAATGTAATGTATACTCTCTTTTCCATTATCATATCCAGCAGGTCTACCAAAAGGTCAGGTTACCTGCTATATTTACTCATTTTCCAGTAACTCTTTGAATTATTGAGAAGATGTGAGGCAATATTAATTAGCATCTCCTGGTAGGAGTCATCCTCTTTATACTGGGGTGCTTAAGAACTTTGACCTACATTAATGATTTGTGAAATTAAATTTATAGACTATCAAAGTAAAGCTCATCTCAACGTTTCCTTTTATGAACAGTTAATTGCTGCACAGATATAGAACCATAACTGCTGCTTTCCCTCTTGGGCTATCTTGTATTGTTTTATAATTCTAGCCACTATTAGAGCTCTTGCTTTGGACCAAGAGCATGCTGAGTTATCACTGGACAAACTATACTTTTGGAAGGTGTAATAACATCGTCTTTATCTATTAAATGTATCATGGCAGCCAAATGGAAGTTATTAGCTGTTCTTTTTATTAGGTTCTTTGGCCATGTTTCACACTATAGAGTAATTCAGCCTTGTCAGGAAGTTTGAACATGTGGGTTATGGTCATCTAAAGCAGTGGAAACACTGGAACAGTTTTTTAAAGATAACTTCCTTACTAACTACTTCTGTTTAAAGAAGTACTACAAGATTCAGGTCTACCAAACTTTAAATAGCATCTACAGCAAAAACTTTATTTTTAGCTTTGAATAGAATGATGGAGGGTTAGGTTTTTATTGCTAGGACAGGAAATATGGAGAGATCTCCCCAATGGGATAAAAATGAAAAACATAAAAAGAATGTGACAGAGTTTTAACCACCCCCCTAAAACTTAAAAAAAAAATAAAACTTTTCATGTTAGATATACTTTAACAGTATATCTAACATGTGAGCTATAATTAAGTGAATATAAAACCTTAAAGTGACAGCTCAATACAGCAATTTTTTAGAGCACACATGATTAACAAAAATATGGAGGCTTCTAGTGTTTACTTTTCATTCTGTAAATTTTACTTGCCTGGCTGTCATACAAATAGTAATATATGAGTTCGCTCTTATTTACCTGATCTGTACACTTTCTCAGCATCAATGACTCAGAAAGTATTGAAGTCAGAGACAGCCAGGAAAATAGCACATAGTAGCCCTCATACTTTTTATAGGAAATGGAACTCTCTTATTCAAGGTCTGTTTTAGATAAAATCAGGGACCTGGGAAAATATAAAGGGGAGCTACAAATATACAATGTTGGGGGCCCCGCACTTGCTAGAATTTTGCCAGCTGGAGCCCTGAAGAGGGTGAGGACCCAATTTACCCAGTTTGGTTTACTTCCCCCAGCACATAACATCCAACAAAAACAAGTCAAATTTGCATGTTATTTCTTAAATGTCTATATCTCGGTATCTTTTGCCATGCAGTTTTTACTAATAGTAAACTCTATTCATCATAAAAAATAAAAAAAAAAATAAAATTAAAAGAAATTCACTTAGCTACTGACCCTCAAATAGGGATTTTAAAATATGTCTCAGATATGTAATTAAATGGGAAGCCAAATAACATATTTTAAACACGGCTAAGCAAATAAAAGATAATTGTTTGTTGATTACATGATTCTGCTAATAAGTCAAAGCAAAACCAATAAATCTTGCTGGGTAGATGAAGCTGTGCCTGCTAAGATAGAAAAAGATTTTTTGAATGAATGGCTTGGTTTAATAAATATTTTATCCTCTCAAAGGAGACTGCCTGTGTGTCATCCTCTGAGTACCTCCAATCTCTTGAATTTGCAAAAAACCTATTACGACTATTGAAGTTATAACCAATTCAAATATTGGTAAAATGCCATCAGAATACTAAGTCTGAAAACAAAAATCAAGACACATCATTCAAGGCTTAAAACATAAATATTAAATGACAGAAGTAAAACTAGAGCCCTTTCAAGGTGAAATGTTCAATTACCTGTTTTGCATTAAAGAAGAAAAGCAAAGCAATTTAACAAATCCTTTTCCTCAGGATACACAAAGCACTTGTGGATCAGGGAAAAGGGGATTCATTTTTGCAGTTCTTTAGTCATTAGATAAAAATGAATAGCATTCCCTGTGGCAGATATGTGCAGTCATTAATTATTGGCAGGGTGAGTATCATGAGCATTCTAGCATTGTCCTGAACTTTTGTGAATCATGGGTAAAATAAATCAATTGACATTTTTCTTTGATAAATATATATATCCTGTTGAAAAGGAGAATAAATCTGACTTTTCTGGATAAATTCATAAATAGGGTGGTCATTAACTTTTACATAGCTCCACTGTTAACTAAATAAGTAATACATTATTGGATTTATATTTTCTCAGTCTCAAAAGAGTTCGTTTTTACACTCAATTAATTTTGAGCGTCACTGTAAAATGGTATTGGTATATATTATATTTATTTTAAGAAAACAAAGTTTAAAGTTATTGAATGTGACTTTCATCAAACCTTGTCTGGTAGATAATCTTCCAGGTCCATGTATTTTAAGTGCCAATGATTGCACCACAAGGGAATGTTTGTTGAAAGCCATATTCACTGACTTTATAAAAAGACTTAAAAGTGATATTCAGAGAAAAATCATCTTATATATTAGAGAGGGTTTACATAGGCGTCCGCAGAACTTTTTTCAGGGGGGGGTGCTTCAGCAGCAGCGATACACAGTCGCATTTAACCCTTTCTTCAACCGCTATTAGGGGTTAAAAGCGCCCCGCTAGTGGACGAATAGCGCCGCTAAAACGATGGTAAAGCGCTGCTAAAACTAGCGGCGCCTTACCGATAACGCGGCCAGGTGGCAGTGCGAAATAGCTCTTGCGATAATTCAGCTTCACTCCATGCCCATATAAATATAGCCTAGAGAATGTACATCTTTCTATTTGCAATGTATTGCAATACATCTGTTGTGGCCATACTTTGACCTATACTGTATAGGTTGTTTTCATCAAGATCAAAATATGGCCACAACAGACGTATTGCAATACATTGCAATATAGAAAGATATACATTCTCTAGGCTATATTTATATGGGAATTATGGAATGCCTGAGAGACTGAGTAACTTCCATACAAAGTGAAGAAGATATTATAACACACAACACAAGTATATTTTTCCAATAATAGCTCAGCTGTCCAACTTTCCAAGCAATATATTCTCCTCCTAACTGGCACAGTGGCACTGCAGTGCTGCTACCTGTGGTTCCTTAGTGATGCGATAGCACTGGCAGCGTATTCTCTCTCGGTCGCTGCACACACCTGTGGGAGGAGCTGGTGCTGCGCCGGCCGGATCGGCATAGCGACATTACACAGACAGGCTGAGGCAGCCAATTACTTTCCGGAACAGCCGAGATGTCGAGCAGAGGCCCGAGCGGCAGTCAGAGCCAATCCGATGATCGGGCCGGGGGTGGGGAAGGGAGGGACAGATGTCTGTATCAATCTGTGATAAGTCGGAACAGACTGAGAGCAGCCCCAAGCCAGCAGACGTAGAAGAAAAAATCCACGGCGGCCACAGCGGCCATAGCGTTACACAGGGCAACGCTCTTCACTCTTCAACATCTTCTTATTTTTCTCTGGCTGATGCCGATATTTAGAAATCAGGGCAGCAGATGGCCGATATATGATGCCGCTTTTTGCGGCCGATATTTTAGGCAGATTTTTTTTTGGCAGGTGGCACTGGCAGGCACTGACAGGTGGCACTGGTTGGCACTGACAGATGGCACTGGCAGATGACACTAGCTAGTGGCACTGGTTGGCACTGGCAGGTGGCACAGATTGGCACTGGCAGGTGGCACTGACAAGTGGCACTGGTTGGCACTGATTGGCAAGTAGCACTAATTGGCACTGGCAGGTGGCACAAGTTGGCATTGGCAGATGGCACTGTATGTCCCTGATTGGCACTGGCAGGTGGCACTGACAGGTGGCACTGGCAGGCACTGATTGGCACTGGCAGGTGACACTGATTGGCAGTGACAGGTGGCATTGGCAGGTGGCACTGATTGGCACTGGCAGGTGGCACTGGATGGCACTGGCAGGTGGCACTGGATGGCACTGGCAGGTGGCACTGGCATATGGCACTGATTGGCACTGGCATGTGGCACTGGTTGACACTGGCAGGTGGCACTGGCAGGCACTGGTTGGCATTGGCAGATGGCACTGGCAGGTGGCACTGGATGGCAATGGCAGGTTTCACAGCTGATAGTGTAACTGTGTGAAACTGTATGGAGAGAGAGAGGAGAGCTGATGATTCAGCGTGATGTCGGAGGTGGGTGGGACCCAGTAGCTATGCAGCCAATGATTGGGCTGTTTAAGAAAGGGGTGGGGCCACATACACATAGCGGCCCGCCCATATCCCATCCCCTTGGCCGGTGTTGGATAGCTGGGTCCCGCCCCTGGTCCCGCCCACCCCCGACATCCAACCTCAATTTTGACAGCTCCTCTCTCTCTCCATACAGTTTCACACAGTTTTCGGAGGAGGAACCCCATGACCTCTACCTTCTACGATTCCAGGGGGGGTCAATTGCCCCCCCTTGCCCTATGCTGCAGACACCCATGAGGGTTTAGGATCTGCCATATTTTTGTTTGTTATGCCCTTTTCAATTTGGCAGTAACAAGATTGCTGAAGACACTTACCTGCTCTTGTGATATTGTTACCCCACAGGCTTAATCAGCAAGGTTTAGCTCAGTATATCTCCCTCACTGGCAAGCAAGAGTGTCCAGAGAGGGAGCGACATAGTAGGAGCATATGAGTAGCTGATTTAACAGGACTATTGCTTTAGCAACCGTATTGATAATGTGACATAGCCTCTAGTAGAGGTACTCCAGTCTTAAGAGTTGTGACCCCCTTAAAAAATGCATGCTGAACACTAAAGATTTTTCACAAAAAAACAAAAGAGAAATAGATATAGTAAGAAGTGCAGCGCAATGAACAATATGATCACAGAACAATAATTAATAATATCATAAAGTCCAGTGAAAGTTCTTATTATAGCTGTTGGACTACAAGTCTCAGAAGATTCAAAGAAAAGCTCCACCACCTGAATTAACAGGCAGTCAATGCAGGCAGATCCCACACACAAAGGTAGGCAGCTGGTGTGATTCAATAGGAACGAATCCTCCAAAATGTTCACATCAGTAAGGTTGTCCAAATATGTATAGGAGAGAAGGGAAGGATCTAAGTGCTCACTGTGCAGTAATAATCAGTCTAATTTTATTAAAGCCCAAATACTGGCTACTCACATGTTACTCATAAAAGACAGGCTCTTCGTGCAACAACGGTGTACACGTAGTGTATGGATGGAAGTGTGTGACGTCAGACAAGCGTGGCTCCTCCCCCATACGCATTACATTTGATTGAACTACCTCAGCAGGGCAGGGCCACGACATCACCCAACGTCTGATTTGAAGAGCACGGTTGTGATACCAACCGACAACAACTACATGCCGTGAACATCGCGGCTCATTAAAGGCATTAATTAGACAGCTGGTCAGTGCTGACGCATCAGACCACAGTCATCGAAAACAAACCTGTTAAAAACAATAATAAACATTCAATACATGCCAAAAAGAACTCTGCTCCCTGCTGGAAGATCAACAAACTATCATAATAAATTTATTAAAAAACTTATTTCATTGTTTTTAAAAACAGACTCACCCGATGCCATCCAAAAACATTAAAAATCCTAATATAAAATAAAAATATATATCAATTAAAATACATTAAAAAAACTCATAAAAAACTCTTAAAAGAACACAGTTATTTATCTGAAATAAAACAGTCAAGGTCAAAATCAACATTTAATCCCTCAGGTGTTAAAACTTTCGCCTCCACTATCCAGAAGGATTCTCTTCTGCTGATCTGACGGACATAATTACCACCCCGCCAATTTCTATCTACCCTCTCAATGTCCCAGAACTTCAAACATCTGGGGTCCCTATTGTGGCATTGTCTAAAGTGTTTAGAAACACTATGGGTCCTTAGACCTTTTTTAATATTGTTCATCTATTCCCCCACTCTTACCCCAAGGGGGCGGTAAGTGCTGCCTATATACTGGAGTCCGCAATCGCATTCCAGCATATAGACCACTCCCCGTGTACTACAAGTTATCAAGTTTTTCATTTGATAAGATCTCCCAGTAGAAAAGGATTAAAATCCTTCAGTTTTTTGAGATTAGATTTACATTGCTTACATGGCTGACATCTTCCACAGACATCAAATACTGAAAGGAAGGAGAAAATCCTATTTTCTTTAAAGACAGGAGGATTAATTACTCCTGGAGCAATAACATCTCTGAGGGTGGGGGCCTTTTTGTATATAAATTGAGGGCATGGGGGAAGGACTCTTCCAAGATCCTTCCTCAAAACCTCCCATTGTCTCTTGACAATTTTTTCAAATTGTTTGTGTTGTATATTAAAATCCAACACCATTATAAATTCGAATTTGTCAATCCTTTTGTTATCAGAATCTGCAACCAAATTGGTCCTATCAAGAAGGGCAACCTTCTCAATCTCATTCTGTATTAGATCCTTATGGTAACCTTTTTTCTGAAACCTCTCAGCAAGAATCTGAGATTGTGCTACAAAATCCTCATTTGAAGTACAATTTTGCCTTAGGCGGATGAATTGACCCCTTGGAATATTACAGAGCCAACTGTTATGATGGCAACGGTCCAAAGGGATGTAGCCATTCCTATCAGAAGGCTTAAAGTAGTTCCGAGTCTTGAAAACATTCCCTTCTCTAAAGATTTCTAAATCAAGAAAGACCATTTTATCAGTGTTCCAATTCGCAGTCAGAGAGATGTTTTTGGAGTTGTATAATGTTGACATAAAAAGTTCAAGGCTATTAGCATCACCTTCCCAGATCATTATAAGGTCATCAATATAACGTTTGTAGCGTTTAAGCTGGTTGGGACGATCCTGAAAGATACTTTCCTCTTCCCAAAGAGCCATGAATAAGAGAGCCACGCTTGGGGCAAACATTGCCCCCATAGCTACACCCATTATCTGAAGGTAAAAAGTCCTATTATACCAAAAATAATTCTTGGTTAAACAGAATTCAAAACATTGCAAAATTAATTTCCTATGTCTGCTGGAGAGATCTGATTTTTGTAATGCCCTGATAATAGTGTACAAGGAGCTGACATCAGCTGTAATGAGAATACTATTACTCATACACGGTACCTCTTCAAGCAACTGGATGAATTGTTTAGTGTCTCTGAGATAGGCTGTGGTCTCAGAGACAATGGGTTTCAGAAAAAAATCTATATACTGGCCCAGACGAGCTGTTACAGATTCTGTGCCATTAACTATAGGCCTTCCCGGCGGGTGTAAAAAGTCCTTATGGACTTTAGGTAAAAAATAAATAATGGGGGCCCTACAGGCACATAGCTTCTTCTTTACTCAAAACTTTTTGTTTTAGACCCTTTTATACCAAAAGACTCAAGTCTTCTTTGTACTCAAACATAGGATCACTTTTCAAAATTTTATAAGTGTTCACATCCCCCAATAGCCGTCCCATTTCTCCCTTGTAGTACTCCTTACTCATCAATACTAAACCCCCCCATTCAGCGGGCATATCACCACATCCTTTTTGGACTCCAGAGAAGTGATGCCCTTTTTGATAAAAGAGATGTCTCTAACTTTTCAGATTTTCATTGTATTCAAGTTGCTTAATACCATATTCTTGAATACTTCAGTGTGCTTAGTATCGTTCTGGATAGGGGAAGTGAAAGTTTCAACACCTGAGGGGTTAAATGTTGATGTTGCCCTCAACTGTTTTATTTCAGATAAATAACTGTGTTCTTTTAAGAGTTTTTTAAGAGTTTTTTAATGTATTTTTATTGATATATATTTTTATTTTATATTAGGATTTTTAATGTTTTTGGATGGCATCGGGTGAGTCAGTTTTTAAAAACAATGAAATAAGTTTTTTGATACATTTATTATGATAGTTTGTTGATCTTCCAGCAGGGGGCAGTTGCTCAGTTCCTGCTGGAGTTTTTAGGCATGTATTGCCTGTATTTAATGTTTATTATTGTTTTTAAACAGGTTTGTATTCGATGACTGTGGTCTGATGCGTCAGCACTGACCAGCTGTTAATTTAAAATTTAATACCTTTAATGAGCCGCGACGTTCGCGGCATGTAGTTGTTGACGGTTGCAACCGTGCACTTCAAATCAAACGTTGGGTAACGTCGTGGGCCCGCCCCGCTGAGGGCATTCAATCAAACATAATGCGTACGGGGGAGGAGCCACGCTTGTCTGACGTCACCCACTGCCATCCATACGATACTTGTACACCATTGTTGCACGAAGAGCCTGTCTTTTATTTGTAACATGTGAGTAGCCCATATTTGGGCTTTAAAAAATTATACTGATTATTACTGTACAGTGAGCACTTAGATCCTTCCCTTCTCTCCTATACATATTTGGACAACCTTACTGATGTGAACATTTTGGAGGATTCGTTCCTATTGAATCACACCAGCTGCCTACCTTTGTGTGTGGGATCTGCCTGCATTGACTGCCTGTTAATTCAGGGGTTCATGCATTGAGGTGAGCGTAGATATACTACCAGAGGTGGAGGGTCTGTCACCAATTGCTTACGTCTGTTTGTTTTTCACTGGTGGAGCTTTTCTTTGAATCTTCTGAGACTTGTAGTCCAACAGCTATAATAAAGACTTCTATCTATTTCTCTTATGGATTGAATCCAAGCTGCAACCATCTTCCACAGGGCCAGATTTCAATTGTGTAACCACACACACACACACACACACACAACACTATTAATGTTTTTTCATTTTGGATAGAGTAAGGGAGGGTATTAACCCCTATCAGTTTATTTTTTGCTATCTGTGTCCACTTCCTGTTCCATACCCAAAACAGGGAGTGAGAGGAAATCCCTGTAAATTAAGGGAATCCCTTGGGAACCCACAGGTCCTCAGAACTAGTGTCCCCATTGGAGGATTTCCCCTCTATTACTTTTCTGGGGACAATGCAAAATTTGGAATTTTCTTTTACTTTCACTTTCAATGATAATGATAAATAATAGGACAAATAGAGAGCGTGAATCTACCTAATGGGGGCACAGAGAACAATAAAAACTGACATGTGTTCTAATCTCTCTGCACTTTATCCCCCCAAAAAATTGAACTGTATGGTGTATATAAGTAAAAATTTGTAAGGTTACACATTAATAAAATATGTTCATATAATAAAACAAGAGAAACACTAGATCATCCAAGGGCCATAGCATGCATTTATTTTTCAAGAAGGCAAGGCCTTGCCTTGCTTTCTTGTGCCACATGGTTTGTTAGCCCCTGAAGGTGATAACTGATGTACTCATTTTATGAAATCCTCATTTCGGTTTCAGACATGAATGTGAAAAAAACTGAAAAAAAAAAAAAGAAAAGAAACACCAGTTCACATTGGAAAATGTTCTTTATTGGTTCATTTCTTTTGGGTTAACAGACAACTCAGGAAGGTAAACTTGTTTTAGGAATTCCACACTTTCTGATCTCCCAAAGTTCACACCTCCAAGATATTATCTCAGTACATATCAGATGGTACATGGCTATTTCTCTGCACGTGAATCTGCATTGTGGAATGCTGTGAAATGTAAGCTCCAGCCTCTAAAGCAGCCTCTAAAGCAGCCGTCATTAAAAACACAGACCGAGCGACGCTCCTGTCCGGACTGTTATGCAGCCAGTGTAAAGTCTTCTCTCAGTGTGTGAGAGGCTGCAAGAGCTATGAGAGTCAAAGAGAGCTAAGGGGCCGAAGTTGTGAATGAGGCAAGCCTGAACCTGCAGCCTGTGACAGTGAGACAGGCACAATGGAGTGCCAAGTGCTGGAGCTGTGTTAAGCCTTCTCCTAAATATCAACAAGTGAGCAGCGGCGTGTGGTGTGTCTGGAACTGCAGCCCGGATTTTCTGGAGAGGTCAGAGTAGGAGGAAGCACGGAATGTGGCAGAACCAGCTGGAATGTGTAAATATGTCACTTTCTTCACAGCATAAGAAAACCGTGATCACCCTGAGTGGGGAGGGTTGTAGGAGCAATGACCATTGTGAAGGAGGTAGTAAGCAGGGATCACTGCTGCTGATTAACGGGAGATCGTTGTCTAAAGCCTACATCTGATGTCTGCTGTGTGGGATTGAAGGCTGCAGGAGGCATTGAAAAAGATCATAATGCTAATTGTCAGTTTGCTATAGTGCTGTTTATCTCTTATCTCCATCTTAAGTACCACATCTCTGCTCTACAGTCATTGGTTTCTGCCCCTTTTTTTGTTAGGTTTCACTCTGATGGGCACATTTTATGTTAAGGGACACTCTGATGGGCACAAGTGCCCCTTAACATAAAATGTGCCCATCAACATGTCCCTTAACATAAAATGTACCCATCAGAGTTCCCCTTAACATAACATGTGCCCATCAGCGAGCCCCCACTAACATATGTGCCTATCAGAGTGCCCACTAACATAATATGTGCTCATCAGAGTACCCCTTAACATAAAATAAGTGGCATGTTGATGGGCACATTTTATGTTAGTGGGGGCATGCTTATGAGGATACCTGATGAAAGGTGGTCCTGTGATGGGGAAACATGATGTAAAGGAGCACTGGGCACACCTGATGTGATGGGGGCACCTGATGTAAAAGGGCACATTGATGATGGCACCTAATGTAAGGGGGCACTCTGATGGGGACAAATGATATAAGGGGGCACACTGATGGGAGACACCAGATGTAAAGAAGCTTTCTAATGAAGAAACCTGATGTAAGTGGGCACTCTGATGGGAATACCTGATGTAAGGGGGCACTCTGATGGGGACACCTGATTTAAGGGGGTACTCTGACGGTGACAATTGATTTATGGGGGCACCCAATGTAATCAATTACTCTGGTAGGGACATCTGATGCACTATTGGGGACATTCACATTTACAGAGAATTACCGGAGTATGTGGAGGAAACGCTAAGAAAAGTGCCAGAGAGCGTGGCTGCTCCAAAAAAAGGAAAGTAGACGTGTACAATCTTTCATGGCATAGACTTGTGATTCGGACCTCGACTGGAAGAACATTTTAGTGACCGGAACTCCTTGAATTTGAATTCACTACCCCTGCTCTAAAAAAAACTTGGGGGTTCTCAGATATCTAGTCCTGGGTGGGTTGGCCCTTTACACAGCCAAAGATGTGAGGTACTAGCCTGTCAATAAAAAAAAAGTGTTCCTCCCTCTTACACTAGCAATGTCACACTTTCCATTTTTAGGGTTTTGCATCCATAATTAAGAGGCAAATTCTAACAAGAGCACTGAGTTCTATTATGACACAGACTTACTCAAAATAGCTACCAGAGTCGACCTCTAGTGCCAGGTTTGCCAAGTAACAGTCATCTTATCATTGACTAATCACTATGGAGTGAGCTTTAATGTTCAGCAGAAAAAGGGGAAATGCTTTGTTCTGATGTAAACCCAAAATTTGATTTTCACTTCTGATGATAAATGTAAACAGGACAAATAGAGAGGCCGAATCTCCCTAACAGGAGCACTAAAACAAAAAAAAACATTTTGCCTTTAGTAACACTTTAATAGGAGTAGGCTATAAATAACAATACTTTGTAAAATACTTTGTGAACTAGCTGTTCTTTAATGTAAGTACAGGATTACATTTGAATTAATTATAACTATATAAAATGTTAATGTAATAATGTCTTTTAATCTCAAGAAAGAGCAAAAATGTGCACAAAGAAAGAAATCCTAGAGTGTTTATGTTCCGTGTTTGATATTGTATTGATTGGTGCAAAACTTAGACAAAAATGAAAACAAGAATAAAAAAAAAACTTCTTTTAAAATAGTAGCAGTGCTGAAATATTAAAACATATAGTATATGTGACCCCTTTAACACTATTCAATGCCTGCTCATGTGGATAAATATAAGCCTTTCCATACATATTGTTCATGGTTTTTACAGTTGTGGGTTGCCTTAGCAGTGGGAGTACTAAGAGCAGACAACCTCTGGATATGATGCTGAGCATGTGCACTCAACTCCTTTGGTAGTATTAAATTACCAAGGTATCAACACATAGTGGTAATGTGGATACGCATACGGTACTAGGTGCCACTTCCTAACATAATTGTATAGATAGAAATAGTTGGGCTTTGGACTTTCTGGGCACAATAATCACTATAGTTGATTATATTAAAAATTAGATTTATTAAAGATTGTTTAAAAAGCGAGAATAAAAAAGGACAGATACAGAAATCAGTTCATAGCAACACAATTACAATTATGCACTCTATACATAGCTCTATAATGTAAGAATAAATCATACAGAAATTGGAAATACCAATCCTTTTTCCATGCGGTTGTATTGTAGTTAACAGAGAGCTATGCAATGATAACAATCAATGTCTAGGACTTGCTCAACATGTTGCATGACAAAGCGCTTCTTCAGGAGCACAGAACAGATTACTGAAATATACAAAACATCCAATAAATGTAACTTAAGTAGACTAGCTAGAAAAGACTATAACCAGATAGTAAAACTATTGCGATTTTGATATCACTGCCGCCGGGACCCATCAGATGGTGCCGGTCCCACAAGGCCTAGGTAGAATTCATACACTATGGGGACGTATGTAACATGATAGCAGTATAGGTAAACAATGATGGTTAGTAAGTCTATTTGAATCAAAAGATAGATGTGACTGCCAAAAGAAAAAAAGGGGGATGGAGAGAATAGGGGGGGGAGGGGGGGGGAGGGGGGAGATGAGAAGGAAAGGAAGGGAGGGGAAAGGAAATGGGAGGGAGATGGGGAATGGTGGAGAGGGGAAAGATACAAATAAAGAACCGTCAGATGTGCACAAGAAACGACCTACAAGAGGTCAGTAGAAAATTAATGGGCTAGTATAGAAATCCCATTCTATGTGTGTAACCATGTGTGTGTCTCATCAGATGTCATATATATGTAATCTCAGTGATTTTCTGATTATATTAGTTCTGTTTATGGCTAATGAAAATGATAATTATTTTTGAAAGCATGATAAACCAATTAAAGAGGTCCTATGGCAACATGTTACAATGTAGTATATATGTTTTTTGTTTCTAGTGCATCTGTCATTAAAAGGGGAAGATGTAAAACAGTAATGGTATTACTAAGGCGTTACTAGGGTTTCCTGCGTGGCTAGTGTTGATGAATTATTTGCACAGCTGGTACAGCCTATATATCCAAAACATTGGGGAATAGATGTAAATATTACCTTTAAATATACTCCAGATGCTAAATATACAACCAGTTACATATCAATGTGATTAATTGATTTAAAAATACACTTCACTTACCATTATCATGTTTATAAATTAAAAAACATGTATGAACAGCGGGGATAAAAAAGTGTCTTCACTATGTGTCTTTACATTCAGCAGTCTATTGCTGGAATGATCCAGTGAAAGATGTAGCCAGAAGGAATATTGCACCGGCCAAAAGCGGAAAAAGGGTATGTCAAGCCTCTGGTAAGCCTCGCCTGTGTATGGTGTTAGGAAATTTTTCGGTATCCAGATCGTTTGGCTGTAGCACTGAACAGACAAACCCAAAAGAGGAAAATAGTGGTAAGCAAATGAAAAAGTGTCAGAGTAACATATTAAAGTATATGACCTGACTAAAGTAGAGCATGTATCTTCTGCTGTGCAATCACATACCTGTTAATGATTCAAAGTAGACAGACACTTGTAGCCAAAAGCGGCGTCCACCCAGCCGCTCGGGTACAGAGTGACTGGCACGCCCCGCTTGTAATCACCAATCGGAGGAGCCGATGTGACATCATCCAAGCCGGCCGCCGGGCGCATACTGCGCATGTCCCAGCTCACAGCGTCGGCATGGGAACCGCCGATGCGTGAGACAGGGAAAGAGCGGTTGCAGCCCTAGGTATCCTGGGGAACCAGTAATACCATAGTGCGCCTAATGCCCTCGTAAGGGGGCGTGGCGCAGGGCGGCCGCATAGTGATGAAAATGAACCAGAGCGATGCAGGGTACACCTATCGTGAGTTTACATGACAGCAAGTATAGCAAGATCGCAATTGGAGTAGATATAGGGCTAAATAGACCAATGTAGCACAATATTGATATTTAGAGCGGCTATATTTAAATAGCAATAATCAGGATTATAAGAACAAAAAAGGAAATATATATGAACAACAGAAAACAACAAAATATAGGAACAGTGAAAAATAATATTAAAATGAAATAGCAGTCTCTGAGATGTTTAGAGTTACCCTAGATGAATTTATTAGCTTACATTAGAATAGACCACTGTGAAAAGAGGGGCAAGTAGCGAAGAGTTACAGTAAAGATCTAGAGTGACAGGGGATATACTATAAGAAGGGCTTGTACATGTGAGCCTCATTGATGCCTTTGGTAGTATGGTATGGTCTTGGCCACCCTGCTGCAGCTCAGTTTCAGGGTCTTGGTAATCTTCTTATAGCCTAGGCCATCTTTATGTAGAGCAATAATTCTTTTTTTCAGATCCTCAGAGAGTTCTTTGCCATGAGGTGCCATGTTGAACTTCCAGTGACCAGTATGAGTGAGTGAGAGCGATAACACCAAATTCAACACACCTGCTCCCCATTCACACCTGGGACCTTGTAACACTAATGAGTCACATGACACCAGGGAGGGAAAATGGCTAATAGGGCCCAATTTGGACATTTTCACTTAGGGGTGTACTCACTTTTGTTGCCAGTGGTTTAGACATTAATGGCTTTGTGTTGAGTTATTTTGAGTGAACAGCAAATTTACACTGTTATACAAGCTGTACATTCACTACTTTACATTGTAGCAAAGTGTAATTTCTTCAGTGTTGCCACATGAAAGCCACCCAACGGTGGTACTCAATCTATATCTATCATTTATGTATTTACCCATATTCAGATATTTTATTTTATTATCCAAACATTATTAATTTAGGTACACCAATATACAATATCTATTGGTTTGCCTATGCACTAGTGTATCTATACCAACTCACCTAGATATGCGTTTACGCATATCATTAACCATCATCTTTATTGACATTTAGCCACCCTGGCGGTATGATTATGTCAGATTTTTGTGTCTCAAGGCGGTACATTGTTTTGCATAGAAATTTGGCGTTTTATATTGTAGGCCTGTAATTCTTAGTAATAACACACTTAAATCTGTCCAAACAAGAGTCTAGTAGAAATCCTGGCTATGATAAAGTTTGAAACACTAAATCATAAATTATAATATAATAACTATAAATAATTAAAAAAAATAATAATATAATAATAATAATAAAATTAATTTCCCCACAATTCACTATCGCTCAATTCTGCAAGTGTTCTAATTTACTTTTGCTGTTTTCTAGCTGGTCTAAAACCACTTTTGATGTAAAGGGACACTTTTTGCTTGCCATGGACAATTTCAAGTTTCCAGGGAGAAAGAACAGTATATATAATATAAAAGTGCATGCAGGGCACTGGACAAAGCATTAGGGACAAAAGGGATGTGAAATGATTTGATACAGTAATGTAATCTGTAAGATTACAGTGTACTGTATATGTTATGAATTTTGAACTTTTTGAATTTGCTGCCGGGCTCCGCCCCATGTGCCGCTGCGCTCGCAGGGAACAGAGCCTGGCACACAGAAGCATCAGGTGGAGGACACAGCCCGCAGACACAGTGGGGGGGGGACATCGCAGGATCCTGGGGACAAGGTAAGTACACTGCACCAAGATTCTGAGATGCAATCCTGAGTGTGGCTCGGGGTTACCGCTAATGGTACTGAAATTTAACCCTGAGCCACACTCGGGAATACCGCCAGGGAGGTTAAATGTTATCAGGCTGTTCCAGTACACTGGGCTTACTCACTTTCTGAGGATTAACATGTATTATGTCATTTCCATCGATGGCCACTAGATGGCCTCATTATTTCACCTAAACACATTTACGTAATACAATTATACTAGACACCGTTTCCTATAAAGTTTTTATTAAAGATTTTGTTAATTTACTTCTCTATGTTCGCACTTTATATGTATTTAATATATGTATTTGGCTGCTAATCATAGATTGTATTTTCAAAAACTTGTGGCACAAAATGAAGTCTTCAAAAGTCTCACCATACCTTTTAGAAAATACTTTCAGGTGTTTGCTTTCTAAACTGTGGTCATTTTATGGGCGTTTCCACTGTGTTGGTGCTTCAGTGCCTAAAGGTGCTCCTTAGATTTTGGGCCTCTATGTGTTTAGGCTCTAAAAATGTCTTCCACATGTGGTATCACCATACTCAGGAAGAGTAGCAAAATGTGTTTTAGGGTACAATTCTAAGTATACCCATGATGTGTGTTAGAAAGATCTTATTAATTGACAACTTTGTGTAAAAAATACATTTTCATTTTCTTTCCTGCATTTCAAAAACATATTGATGATATTTTCATCATATGGACAGGAAATGAAGAAAATCTAAAATAATTGTATTTTTCTTGATCAACACCTTTCACCCATCAAACTAAAAATTGACTATTCAAACACACATGTCAACTTCCTAGATACTACAGTATACATCAGAGATGAAAAGCTGCAAACCTCAATATACAGAAAACCCACTGACAGATGCAACTATCTCCATAGTTCCAGTTTTCACCCCCAACACACTAAACAGGCCATCATACACAGCCAGGCCATCAGATACTGCAGAATATGTTCAGACCCAGAAGACAGAAATAAACATCTCAGAACACTAGCAGACTCTTTCCATAAGAAGGGTTACAAGGACAAAACCATCAATACCACCATAAACACGGCCTTGAAAACCCAAAGAGAAAATCTCCTCCAATACAAACAGGAAAAAAACAAATAACCGTGCACCTCCAGTAACGACATACAATCCTGCACTAGAACAGTGATTCTCAAACTGCCCCCCCCCCCCCCCCCCGGATCACTAGCTGCTGTAAACAACCTAAATCAACAATGCTCTGTGGGAAAATGCTAGCTTTAAAAAAAAAACTCCTAAAAAATTTTACTCATCATGGTCTGCATGGCTAGGCAATCCAAGTTCAATTTAATACCACCAACCTAAACATTTAAAACTATGCTCATCCCATTTATCACATTTGACAGGTCATTATTATTAAAGGTTAATTTACCAGTTCAATATGCTTTTTTCCCTATCCACTCCCTTCCTTAACCCTTTCACCTACCTTCCCATGTTTCTACCTGATAAAGTTACCACTGTTTGCATATACATGTCAAGATATTGTTATGTTCCTTTCAAGACATAATACTTACTGTATGTCACAAATCTCTGTACCGCCACTGTGAAACAGATAGCTTGCAACATTGTACTCTCACACAAAACACTCAATAAAGAATAATTGATTACTAAAAAACTGAAATGGGTTTTTTGGCTAGTGCTTATTTAACAACCCTTAAAATACCTTTGAAATGACAGTATATTAAATGCTGTTGGACAAATGCTTTACATCTGCCTTTCTGCATCCTGCAAACCATTAATATGCTGTAAGATGATAGCACATAGAACTAAATATAGTCTGAAACCTGCAGTTCTCTAGCTTTTGTGGTGAGGCACAGCTCACTTCTGATCAGGTGAAGAAAGGGAGATATTTTGTAAGGTGAGAATGAATTCGTGGAAAACAACACTTTGTTTTCCAGCTCATCTTCACACTTTCTTATGTGTGTACATCGAGAAAACACCAGGGATTCCTTCAAATCCTGAAAAGAAACTAAATAGAAAAGAGAAGAATATACAGTATAACTCAAATAATTATAGTATTTGTCATATCAATCCATGCAATAATTTTCATTGCCATCTTAGCCAGTTCAAATAGAATGTCTGGCCAAAAAATATTTCTTTTAATGTCTTTCTCTATCCTATCAACCATAACCGCTTACTTGTAAGTTTATCAACAGCAAACAGTTGGTTAATTATCCCAGTGCTGTTTATAAATGCCACTGGATAAAAAAACATTAGTTAGTCTGAGTGGATCTGTACAATGTGATCTCTGAGAGTGGTCATAGAGAGACCAATCACAGTGATCACAGATGTAAACAGTGTAGTGTTTACATGTGAGAGTCTGCTGCTTCCTCCTATGTCAGTAGTAAAAGGAGGGAGGAGGGACTAATGCACGAATCCCCATTGACCTGTGTAGCTCTGCGTACTGTGAAGCAATTCATGGTCAAAGCTCACAGAAACCCTAGTTTTTTACCCTAGGCTCTGCTCCCTCTACCAGAGCACCTGCTCTGTGTTCATAGCAGTGAAATTATGATTTTCATTTTCTTATCTGCACAAGAAAACTGACAGAAATTTTCTGTAGGCTCTGGACAACAAAACTCCCCTTCTTTGTTCAATACACATGGTACCCAGAATGATTCCAAAGTATAGTGTCTATATGTAACAAAAGAAGGGAAGAGTGGCGCCAAGCAGCCGCTGGTGTAGCACAACTTTATTATTAAAAAGTAAATACACAAGTATATACACTCACAATGGGTAACAGGCTTTGGGATCCAAGGGGAAGTCTCTTGGGAGCAGTCCAGGGAAAGCCAAAGCCGACAATGCAGACAACCGCTAATGTAGCGAAGCCGGAGCTCAGATATTCTTTTCAGTGGATGCCACGGAGAGAGAGATGACAAGCTCAACAAACAACCTAAAGGAGGTGTGCCTTGCCTCTGAAAGGCATCTCGATTGGCTACACTGCTCCTTGTGCTGACAAGCCATTTGTTGACAGCTCTCTCTTCATTGCGTCCACCGATAAGAACATTCGACCCCCGGCTTTGCTGCTTCAGCAGTTCTCTGCATTGTCGGCTTTGGCTTTCCCTGGACTACGCCTGAGAGACTTCCCCTTGCATCCCAAAGCCTGTTACACATTGTGAATGTATATACTTGTGTACTTCTTTTTAATAATACAATTGTGCTACACCAACAGCTGCTTGGCACCTCTCTTCCCCTCCCCTCTTTTGTTACAGAACCTGGATTCCCAGCCCCACTTGAGAAGGCAGCATCGTATGAGCCCTGATTGTTAGCCAGTGACTGAGATTATTATTTTATTCCTAACTTCTGGGAATATTTGATGTTAATTTAGATGCGTACATATGGATAGTTGTCCCTTTGGCAAGTTGTGCACAGCCTAGGGTAGCTTAGACAAGGGCAGCACTGAGTTTGTTTTTCTGTAGTGTCTATATGCATCTATGGTGTTTAATATGAGAGGAACATAGGCACTGTGTCATGAATATGCAGTAGTGTTTGTCTGTCAGTTTATCTCTCCTCCATTTGTTTACCTTTAGAGGCCAGCCACTCTCACCTGGCTGCTTAAATAATCTCTCCTTTAAGCATGGCTCCCAACCCCTATCAGAGAACTCTATATTAACCTGTGCACTGCAAGTCAGCCCTGCTGATCAACTTTGTGTGTTTAGATTTTGTGTGCAACTTGCTGTGTCTTCTACTTCTGATTCCAGTTACTGATCTTGGCTTGTTCTCAACTATCACTGCCTGCTTGTGACCCTGACCTTTGGCGTGTTCTATGTTTATCCTTGTCTACTAGTTGCCCCGACCTTTGGGAGCGTGAGCTGGCAGACCCTGGGGGCCGTGACCTGGAACCGGTTGCAGCGCAGTCCATCCTCACCATTAGAGGCTTTGGTGAACACCTGCTGGCTCTTAGACTCCGCGCCCTGGGGAATCTTATGCTCTAGCTCCCTGTGGGATCCGTGTTGGTGCTTCAGTGGACCTGCCTTCCTTAACCACCCAGACTTCCATTCGCAGCAGTCAGCCGTAGGGTCCACTACCTTAGCGGTGCACTCCTGACCCCAACGGTGTGCATCTGTCACCTGGCCTCAGGTGACCTGACAGTTTGATCAGCCATGAACCCGGCTGACGTGCCACTTCCTGCAGATGATCCATTGCAGGGCATAGTCCACAGACTTGAGACCCAGGAATTGAATCAGTCTCAGGTGATGCGATTCCTCCAGGATCTGGCTTCCCGCTTCGAGCAGCTTCAGGCCTCCTTGGGAACCCCGAATCAGCGACCTCAAGTACAATCAGCAGCTGCACCTATCGCACCAGTCGCAGCCACACATAAACTACAACTGCCAGCTCTGTCCCATTTCCCTGGGGACTCCAAGGCCTGCAGGGGGTTCCTCAGCCAACGCACTATTTATTTTGAGCTCCAGCCTCAAAACTTTCTGCCTGATCAGGCAAAGGTACAAAGGTAGCCTATATCATTTCCCTCCTCTCCGGTGAAGCTTTAGCCTGGGCTGCCCCCCTGTGGGAGAAGAATGATCCGGTGGTTTCCAGCCTGTCTGACTTCTTGAAGCTCTTTCACAACATCTTCGAGGAGCCGGCTCAGGTTTCATCAGCGGCTAGTGCCCTTTTATGTCTTCGCAAAGAATCTTGTTCAGTGGGACAATATGCTCTTCATTTCCGTATCCTCACAGCTGAATTGAGCTGGAAAAATGAGGCCCTGGTCGCAACCTTTTTACATGGCCTCTCTGACCGAGTGAAAGACGAATGCAATCAGATTGACATTCGTTTTCAGGAGAGGTCCCTAGAAAAAAGAAGTCAGCACTCGTTGGGTCCTAGCCAGTCTGAGCTCTCCTCCCTTCGTCCCACGGGGAACAAGTTCAAGGGGTCAGTCGTTATCCATTGGTGCGCAGTTCCTGTCTCAACAGTCGCCCATTGGTGCACTCTTGCCTCTTTGGTCATCCATTTGGTGCGCAACACTTAGTTCCTGCTAATGAATCATGGAAGTTTCTCCTGACTGATGCCAGCTGGTCACCTGGGAATCCCTAACAGTGTTCCTGCTTTTTCTACTAAGCCTGTTTTGACCCCCCTGAGAAGGGCGGTCGCAGGCTTTCCGGTAAGCCTCCATTGTTTACTATAAGGTGACAGGCAGCACAAGCGGAGAACATAGACCCTGGTTCCTGTATTGAAGTTTTTCCATTGGGACGCCTTCACTTATGAACTTTGTTTGTCACACTTATGCACATAATTTTTTAACACATAAATTTATGTATGGATTTTCCCCTTTTTTTATTTATCTTTACCTGTTTTTTTAACATATTTTATTTCACCCGATATTTTTGATTATGATACATAATCATCATTATGTCACTTTAATTTATATATTATGTTAACCGGGTAAAACCATTGGTTTATTATCCCGCGCTGCACTTTTCTATATATTTATTGTTGCTCATTCTACCACCCTGGAGTCAAAAATTCCTCCTGGCAAGACCTTTGTCCCCACTGAGCTAAGAGCTAAGATCCTTCATTGGGGACATGATTCCAAGGTGGCAGGTCATGCTGGGTTCCTCCGATCCTTCCTGCTCATCAGTCATCACTACTGGTGGCCTAATCTCCGCTCAGATGTCAAAGACTATGTTAAGGCTTGTCATGTCTGTGCTCAGTCTAAATCCTCCACACAAGCCCCTGCTGGTCTTCTCATGCCCTTGCCCATTCCTAAGGAGCCCTGGTCTCACATTGCCATGGATTTTATCACCGATCTCCCACTGTCAGAGAAAATTACGGTCATTTGGGTGGTAATCGATCTGTTCTCCAAGATGGCTCATTTTGTTCCTCTTCCTGGCCTTCCTTCTGCTCCTGCCTTGGTTCCCATCTTTGTTCGAGAAATTTTCCTCCTCCATGGGGTTCCTTCTCATATTGTTTCCGACAAGGGTGTTCAATTTACGTCTCGTTTTTGGAAAGCCTTTTGCAAATCCCTCAATATTGTCTTGGATTTTTCCTCTTCTTACCACCCTTAATCCAATGGACAGACTGAGAGGGTTAATCAAGAGTTAGAGGTCTTTCTTCGCACCCTAGTCTCTGCTCATCATGACGATTGGTCCTCTCTACTCCCGTGAGCAGAATTCTCTCATAACAATCATGTAAATACCAGTTCGCAGAGGACACCCTTTTTCACAGTTTATGGAAAACACCCTCAACTTCCTCCCCCCATGACCTGTTCTCCAGATATTCCAGCTTTGGCTACGGCTCAGGAGTCTTTCAGTTCTATTTGGGGTGACATTCATGATTCCCTCCCGGCAGCTACTGACAAATTCAAAGGCTTTGCCGGCCGCCACAGGCGTAAACCGCCTTCTCTTCAGCCAGGGGACAAAGTCTGGCTCTCCACCAGGAACATCAAGCTCCGACTCCCTTCTCTGAAGTTTGCTCCAAGATTCATTGGTCCGTACACTATAACTTCTCTTGTCAAATTTGTTCATTGATTTTGAAAGTATAAACATTGGTACAATAACAAAATATTGATTACATTAAATGGTAGCATTAGTTGAATTTATATATCAGATCTTTGTATTTCTTGTAGTTACAAGCAATTAAAGACTTAAGTAGGCTATATATTTTTAGAAAGACTAAGGTGTTAGAATCACTTTTAACAATTATATAATCAAGAGCAAAAAAAATGAAAAAGTTGTTAAACTTTTAACTTTTAGAGTAATATGTAACAAAGAAATATTAATTACTACGGGATTCAGTTACTTATAATAGGACATTAGAGCTTACTAACTATTATTGTATTATAATATAGTGAATGTTTCGTTACCATTTTGTTATGTGAAAATAAATAGGAGAAGACAGGGTAGAATAAGGAGAAAAGAAAAGACTAAAAGGAAAGTAAAACAACTTCAAGTTTTGTGTGATATTTAGGAATATGTGCTATTTGTGCTGTATGGAAATAATCAGTAAAATTAGGGAAACCTAATCCTCCTTTAAGTTTAAAGATAAAGAGTGTGGGTAGGTACACTATAACTTCTAAATTGAATCCAGTTTGTTTCAAACTCCAGATCCCCGAAAGCCTCAAAATCGCTAACTCCTTCCATATTGCCCTTCTGAAGCCTTTTGTCCTCAATAAGTTTTCTCGTCCTCTCCCTACCACTGTGCCAGTCTCTGAGGATAATCAGGAGTATGAGGTTAGTCAAATTCTGGATTCCCGACTCTGTAGAGACATTCTTCAGTACCTCATGCTTTGGAAAGTGTTTGATCCTGAGGAGAAGCCTTGAATCACTGCATTGAGGTCTTTGCACCTCGTCTGTTGAGGAAGTTTCATCTGAAGTTCCCCTCTAAACCTGGGCCCAGGCGGGGAAGGGGGAGGCCTCGTAAGGGGAGGGTACTGTCATGAATATGCAGTAGTGTTTGTCTGTCAGCTTACCTCTCCTCCATTTGTTCACCTTTAGAGGCCAGCCACTCTCACCTGGCTGCTTAAATAATCTCTCCTCTAAGCATGGCTCCACCCCAGCCCCTATCAGAGAACTCTATATTATCCTGTGCACTGCAAGCCAGCCCTGCTGATCAACTTTGTGTGTTTAGCTTTCGTGTGCGACTTGCTGTGTCTTCTACATCTGACTCCAGTTACCGATCTTGGCTTGTTCTCTTGTCACCCTGACCTTTGACGTGTTTTATGTTTATCCTTGTCTGCTAGTCGCCCCAACCTTTGGCTTATCTCCTTACTATCTCTTGTTATCCTGGGCTGCTGCTTTCTCTCTATCCTTCTGTAGCCTACTGTGAGCGTGAGCTGGGAGACCCTGGGGGCCGCGACCTGGAGCCAGTTGCAGCGCAGTCCATCCTCACCACTAGAAGCTCTGGTGAACACCTGCTGGCTCTTAGACTCCACGCCCTGGGGAATCTTATGCTCTAGCTCCCTGTGCAATCCGTGTTGGTGCTCCAGTGGACCTGCCTTCTTTAACCACCCAGACTTTTTAGCAGTCAGCAGTAGGGTCCACTACCTTAGCGATGCACTCCTGACCCCAACAGTGTGCATCTGTCGACTGGCCTCAGGTGACCTGACACACTGCACAGTTTCCAGTGTTTATTTAAGGGAGCTATTTATAGAGGACCAGAAAATTAAACTGAGACCAAAAGCATAATCATTGTCCATACTAACCAATTAGGTTTCATGTTTTTTTCTCTAGTTAAATAAAACAAGAATTGTGATTAGATACTGTGAGCAACGGTTTATATTTTTTTCTATTTTAGCCTGTTCACTTTATCTATAGCCCCCCAATAAGTCCTAGATTATGGGTTTTTTTGTGAGCTTACATTGTACAGTGATAAAATAGCAGCTGTAGGCAAAGCTAAGTAAAAAGCAGCAAACACTAAATACAGAATAGGAGTGGAAGAACAGAAAACCATAAGAAAGGCTTAAAGTCAACTTCTACTTTACTCCACTAGGCTGTATTATTCCTATTGTCTCTTTGTTTTGATATTTACTACCCCCCTCCTATGCACAACATTATCCAACAATGCTGTAAGCTATGAGAAGCTGAGAAATAAATCCTGCCAGCAGTACTCTTCCCATTCCTGTGTAAGCTGGTACTCTGACTGGTAAGTTCTATACAGTACACCTGAGAAGTATTCACTGTTAAATCTTTGCCAGTAAAAAAAAAATGCTACCCAGTACTGTTATTGTAAGATGCACACTTTACTGACTTTGCATACATTGACAGGTATCCAGCATTTGTAGACACATTGGTTAGTGCTGGAAAAGTGATGAGATAATAGGAGTCTTTGAAGACTATATCAGTATGTGGATGTGAGGAAAGATGCCAAATACATTTCTATGCCCATCATGTTTCCTATTATTCAAATCAAGAACAAGACATTGGCAGTGGCAAGCAGCCACTAAAAAGTATTATTTCTCAGGGTCAGCAATAATGTATTGGGGTCAAAGTATTTAAATATTAATAAAAGAAAAATGGTTATGCAAGCCAAAAGCTGTGAATAATAAACAATCTTTACTTATAATTTTGTCTTCTCAGAGTGATTATCACTGTAATACCAAAAGGGAATAATTGTGGATGAGTGAATAAAAACCTTGGTGGAAGAATAAAGTAATAGTATGGCTTTTTTCAAATGCAATACACTGATCTTTATTTTAGGCCGGGTTCACACATGTGCGGCCACGGGTTTGTGCCTGGGGTCCTGTGCGTTCGTGTACACTGGTTCAGGTGCGATTCAGGTCTGAATTTTGGCCTGAATTCGCACCTGAACCAGACCCAAAGACCCACCGGACCCTTTTTCAATCCAGACCACGACCTCCCTGAACATGTGTGAACTGGCTCCATTGAAAACCAGTCACACTTACCTGTCATGCAAATTGGATGTGGGGAAACCTGCATATGTGTGAACCCAGCCTTAGAAAAGTCTGAGAGAAAATGACTATGCGTTTTTAACATACAGGGCTGTATTGAGACATCGTGCTGTTTCTGGCCCACATGAATGACAAATTATTTTTCCACCAGCTCCACCCCCTTGTGTCATGTGATTATTTTAGCCATACCTAACGTTAAAACATGCTATTGCAAAATCATGCTGCCTGCTTTAAATGTATTACTTTTTAATGGTATACACCAACAAACCAGCAAAAGGAGTGATGGTTTTAAACTCGAAACCAAAAATATAATATATTGCAGCTTATCAATCATTGGATGTGGTGGCTGCATTAGTTTTCTTTTTTTAGGCCTTTTCCCCCTCTGTTTTCACCTGGTGATCTTTCCTCTATCACACCTCCTGTATTATGCTATGTACACACGATAGGATTTTCTGACAACAAAACCGTGGATTTATTTCTGATGCATGTTAGCTGAGACAAATGTTGTCGGAAATTCCGAATGTCAAGAACGCGGTGACATACAACACGTACAACGAGCTGAGAAAAATGAAGTTCAATAGCCAGTGCGGCTCTTCTGCTTGATTCCAAGCATGAGTGGAATTTTGTGCGTCAGAATTGTGTACACACGATCAGAATTTCCGACAACGGATTTTGTTGTCGGAAACTTTGAGAACCAGCTCTCAAATTTTTGTTGTCAGAAATTCCGACAACAAACGTCTGATGGAACATATACACAGTGGGAGTTTCCGACAAGAGGCTCACATCGAACATCCTATTGTGTGTACATAGCATAGGAGTGCACCCACTCTGGATGAAGGACACAGGGGCACAGGGCTGGTGCAAGGATTGACACCCTAGGCGAAGCCTCATTTTGCCGCCCCACCCACCCCCTTGGCTCCACCCCTGACTCCATCCTTAAATGCGACCTTACCAACACCCATAAATGCATCTTTACCAGCACCCATAAATGTGGCCTTACCAGCACCCATAAATGCAACCTTACCAGCACCCATAAATGCAGCCTTACCAGCACCCATAAATGCAACCTTACCAGCACCCATAAATGCGACCCTACCAGCACCCATATATGCGGCCTTACCAGCACCCATAAATGCGACCTTACCAGCACCCATAAATGCAACCTTACCAGCACCCAACACTAGTATACTATACTTTTTAGGTTTTTAGAGTTCACATCTGTTTAGAATTTAGACTCTGACCATTAAGGTTGAGTTTGCCTATTCCCCTTTTGGCACTTATATTCCATCTATAACTCTACCGTCATTCATTAATAGTACCTACTAGTTCACATTCCAACAACCAAGAGATAGATGTATACACTTTCTACTAATAGTTTCTTTATTTTAGATGTGTAATCCGCTTCTATTTTTATTAATATTTTTATTATGTTTATTTAGTAACAGCTGTTTAGCTGTATATATTCTTTCTTGTGTGCTACGATTTCGTGCATTTAATTGTGGCAATGTATGTTTATTATGTACTGGCAATTGGGGGTACTTGTCCCCCCCCCCATTGCCATATCCTGTACCTGTGTTCTCCCTCGGTCCCGGTTAGCATAGATGCCTTTCCTTTGCCGATTGGTTGTAGACCTTTTTAGTAATTATTTTAAAAATTTTTAGATCAACCAAGTTGGCCTTTTTAAACAATTTTAAATAAAATATAAATGTTTTTATTCCTGTTTTTTACTTATATTTGTCTGTGTGATGATGTTTCCATACGGTTTCACACACAGAACAATAGCTATGTCACTTTCCCGATTTGGTTTCCCCTTTGCTGACAGTTGCTGGCAGTGCTGTTACTGATTTGCCACTTTATTCACAGCTACTGTGTATCAACATCCGCCTCTGTGCAGATGACCGCTCTGGTAGTTACCAACAAGATTTACCTCCGGGAAAATGGCCGCTGTAGTATTTCCTATAGACTTGTAGAAAATGGCCGCCCATTATAGTCTATGAATGAGCTATTTAAGGACATCCATAGTGCCTCCCTGTATCCCCTGATGAAGTCACGTGGGTCGTGATGTCAGGCGTAGGGACGGGACAGGCACTCTATGTTGATTGGAGATACGAGCTCGCCGCTCGTCGGATTGTTGCATTGTGTATCTGCTTTTATGTGAGTACCTTTATTGTTTAAATAAACCCAGCTATTGCCAAACCGTATTACACTATTGTGGGACCTTCCTTTGCTTTCTTCCCCATCTGGTGACCCCTGGTATATTATTTGGAGGGACGGAGCTCCCATATGAGGCTAGTGAGGATAGGATTAAAGATTACCTACCTCACTACTGGTCTGAAGTTGGCACCCCGCCATTTGGAAGATTTTTCCATCCCTGCACCATGAATAAGGGCCGCCATGCCTAAAATTGGCTGATGCTGTCACCCCATTACCTGCAGGTAAGGGGCCACTGATCACTTATGTGTGGTGTGTTGCACGAAGAAGGAAAATATCACCATTTGTGCCAGTCACTCCACTTTCCCTAAGAGCATCACTATATATGCACTTTTACTTGTGGACATTTTTTTAGTCAGTTGTCGCTTATATCTTGTCCATCTGCACCAGTCACTTTATCCTTTCTGTCTGTTTGCTGTGTGCTTGGTTTGCACATTATTTATATGAAATTTATTATATCTTAATTGGAGTTGTTTATTGCTATTATATTTATTTTTGATTCCTTTGCACATGATATTGGTCACATGTTGTTTTATCACGTGTTTTATGCTGCATATAAGCACGTCAGTATAACACAGTCACTTTTATAGACCTTTAGGATATCCTGATTAATAGATATCAGCACTGTCACTTTTTCTATATTTTCACATATTTATGTATCATTTTTTGAATGGATTAGTGCAGCACCATATTTCTATTCATTTACCTAACCTATAGTGGCAGGGTGTACCCTATCTGGTGTAGGCAGCTTTGCCCAGTTTTGTATTTATTATTTTCATATTCTTTCTCTCCCTCCACACATGGTAGCGCAGGAATAATTTTATTTATTTACGTGCGGTGTATGGGTACTCGACAAGAGGGAGAGAGAGCGCCCTCCATGGGGGGATCATGCGGCATACGTACACAGCACTGGGCAGATGGGCAGAAAGGCAGAGTGTAAGATTAGAGACGGTGATGACGTGACCGCGCGCGGTGGTACACAGGTCACACTCACTGGCAGTGGCACTGTAATGATCAGGGGTGCGCAGCTGTGCAGGGGATGTTTCCTTTCCCTTCCTTCATAATGGATACAGTTCACCACTGCTGCACCAGCGCCTCTGAAACTGTACGGAGGGACTTGGAAGTGGAGTGGCTACCTGTTGAGTTAGTTGCTGAGGGAGAGAGGGAGTAGGATCACCAGCTGCCGGGCACCCTAGGCAGCAGTACACCCTAGGCGGCTGCCTAGTCTGCCTAGTAGTAGCACCGGCCCTGCAGGGGCACAACAGACAGCAGCATTGTCAGTCTGGGGTAGGGGTGGGGAATGGGAGTGTTAAATGCATTAGCCTTAGAGATGCTAAACATATGGAAGACAAACTGTAGATCACACTTTACAAGCAGTTACAGCAAGAGTTTTTTCTTTTTGGGGTTAACGTTTTACATAAAAATAAAGTCTAACCATTGTGAGTACCCCTGCCAGTGTTGAATGGTTTGCCTCAAACATCTAAACTGCTACATTTGCAGGACAGCTTGCTCTGTTGAAAAACAACAGACCTACTGGCTAGATTACCAAGTGAAAATAAAATAAAGAAAGCCTATAAAAGAAAACGATTGCAGCTACCACATCAACATTTGATAAGCTGCAATATATTACATCTTTCCTCTTGGGTTTAATACTCCTTTAAGCTATAGTTAGTCTTCTAATTCCTCTCAAAATCCTCTGCGCACACTTCCCCCTGTGGTTCATTTGCTAAGTTTAACCACAAAAATCCATATGTGGTCAGAAGAGGTAAACAAATAAGGAAACATCACAGCTAGTAAATCTTGAAACTTGGCATTTCCACCTGTAACCCAGCTACCCTAGGCACTGGCCCACAAGTGTTATTATGGTATAAACTCCTTTGTAATGTGAGCAGTGAGATCTGATTCAGCAAATGTTTTTGGCTGTTCCCTGTAGGACATTCTTAAAATGGACTTTCACCCCCCAGATCAACTAAACTCTGTGCAATGCCATTACTCTCTGAAATTCAAATCTGCACTTTTTTGGGCTGTTTATTTATTTTTTTTACTTTTTCTAGCCCCCTCCCACCCACTGCCATTCATGCCTAGGCAAGAATGATGTGTCCCTGCAGCCTCAGCTTCCTAGAATTTCATGTTCCATTTCCCAGGGTCCTTTTGAGTAGGAAATCAAAGCAATGGGTTGGCAGAGCTGTGGACATCATCGAAGGCCAGCTGCCTGAACCCAAAAGAAGATGCTGCCAGCCAATGATACCAATGCAAGTTTATATCAGTGAGCTGCCTCTTTAGCTAAACTGCAAAGCTCAGAGAATCTTTTAGTTAAGTATAAAAGGTTTTAAAAAATTGTAACATTTTATACATATATCAACAAAAGAATAATAAACATTAGTTAACCTCCCTGGCGGTATGATTATTTCGGATTTTAGGTGCTGAAAGCGGTACAATTATTTTGCATGGAAATTTGGCGTTTTATATTGTAGGCCTGTAATTCTTAACAATAACACACTTAAATCTGTCCAAACAAGAGTCTAGTAGATATCCCAGGTATGATGAAGTTTGAAACACCAAACCATAAATTATAATATAATAAATAAATATAAATAATTAAAAAAAAAATAATATAATAATAATAAAATAATTTCCCCACGATTCACTATCGCTCAATTCTGCAAGTGTTCTAATTTACTATCGCTGTTTTCTAGCTGGTCTAAAGCCACTTTTGACATAAATGGACACTTTTTGGTTGCTATGGACAATCTCCAGTTTCCAGGCAGAAAGAACAGTATATATAATATAAAACTGCATGCAGGGCATAGGCCAAAGCACTGGGGACAAAAGGGATGTGAAATAATTTCATACAGTACTGTAATCTGTAAGATTACAGTACTGTATGTGTTATGGTTTGTACTTTTTTTTAATTTGCCGCCAGGCTCCGCCCCCGTGCGTCGTGACGCTCGCAGGGAATTGAGCCTGGCACAGAGAGGCTTCGGAGGAGACAGAGCCCGCAGACACAGCGGGGGACATCGCAGGATCCTGGGGACAAGGTAAGTAACGCCGCACCAGGATCCTGCAATGTAATCCCGAGTGTGGATCAGGGCTACTGCTAATGGGACTGAAATTTAACCTCGAGCCACCCTCGGGATTACCATCAGGGAGGCTACAAAAACCTTACAAATTAAAAAAAAATATATCAAGATAAAAAAATGTCCCAAAACCCTAAACCTTTAACAATTTACCAACAGCATATTCAATGCATCACAAATACCAGTGAATGTGTCTGAATTTGCTAGGCTTTTTTAAATAAGCCCCAAACTCACCTTAAAATTAATCATACAGTGTCATACAGAGAAGAGGTCCCATAGTACTATATGGGGCATTGGCATGGATGAGTTTTCTTTCTGTGAGTTTCTGAGATGCCCACCTCAGAACTTATTCAGAAATTAATTAAAATCTTCTATCCAATTTTCAAACTGAATAACTGAAAGACAGAGCATTAGGACGTAAGTGTTCACAACAAGAAACAACAGATAAGGAACAGTAAGAAAAACAAAACAGGTGTGATAAGTAATAAAAAAAATGAATCATTACAGCAATAAATAGAGGAGCTATAAATGTTTAATTACATAGCAATTCAAATATGTGTAAATGAAATTATCGACTGATGTTTCAAGTTCCATGAAAATTGATCTTAGACTAAGAAGAAGAAATACATTTTCTTACACAACCAATGCAATATGGTGACAAGAACACGGACCTCAGCAAGAGATTTATGCCCTGTACACACGGTCGGATTTTCCGACGGAAAATGTGTGTTAGGACCTTGTTGTCGGAAATTCCGACCGTGTGTAGGCTCCATCACACATTTTCCATCGGAATTTCCGACACACAAAGTTTGAGAACTTGCTATAAAATTTTCTGACAACAAAATCCGTTGTTGGAAATTCCGATCGTGTGTACACAAATTCGACGCACAAAGTGCCACGCATGCTCAGAATAAATTAAGAGATGAAAGCTATTGGCTACTGCCCCATTTATAGTCCCGATGTACGTGTTTTACGTCACCGCGTTCAGAATGATCGGATTTTCCGACAACTTTGTGTCACCGTGTGTATGCAAGACAAGTTTGAGCCAACATCCGTCAGAAAAAATCCTAGGATTTTGTTGTCGGAATGTCCGATCAATGTCCGACCGTGTGTACGGGGCATAAGACTGAGAATATAAAACAGGAGGGGGAAATTAGATCAAAGGAAATAGCAAGTACCTATGACTGAGCCATCAGTGGTAAAAGTAAAGCAAGGATGGGTGGGGGGCGTGGCCAGGCAGCGCATGTAGCAGGACACACTTCTCCTCAGCTCCGCCGAAAATCCTGGTAATCATCCTCCAGATCACTCATCCAGCCCGCTGACACCTCCGATCGGAACCGCACGCTATCCGGGCCACAGCAGACCCATTCACCCGACCGATCTGCAGCAGAAAAGCATGCCAAAACGGGACAAGACTGGTGGCGGCCCGCCCGCAGCACAGGCCCAAGATGGCGCTCTGCCACAGCGATCTCAAAAGGAAAAATATAAGGAAGCAGCCCAGAAACTCCTGTTTGGTCATAAATCATCAAAAGAAATACCATCACCCACATCTGAACTCAGTGAGGAAGAAGCAAACCAGCTGGAGATGGATAATACTATCCCACTGGAGGATGGCGCTGGATCCCCATCTGACTGGGCCACAGTGAGTACAGTATCACATCCCTATCAGGGCACTCAGACACCAAGTATCCCCCTGGATGGCCCTGAACCCACTCTCAGAGATATCCTCTCTGCAGTGACTATATGCAACAGATCCATCTCAACCCTGACTGATGAAGTGAAGGGTGTTAAAGCTGAAATATCCTTTGTGAGACAGGATATGCAAAAGCTGAGAGAGCGCACAGCTGCAGTGGAGAGTAGGGTCAGTGTTATTGAAGATGACTTAGTACCCATGCAGAGAGATTTAAAGTATAACTGCCATCTTGCAGATCAGCATGCTGCGCGTTTAGATGATTTGGAAAATCGCATGCGCCGCAACAATGTCCGCACCTTAGGATTCCCAGAAAGGATGGAGGGTAAAGACCCTGTCGCTTTCATCGAACAATGGCTCCTCACTACATTTGGGAAAGAAGCATTCTCTCCGCTATTTGCGGTGGAGAGAGCGCATAGAGTGCCATCTCGCCCACTACCCCCTGGCAATCACCCGCGTGCTTTTCTGTTTAAGCTTTTAAACTACAAGGACAGAGATACCATCCTTGCTAAAGCCAGAACCATGGGCAGTAAGTTATCCATTGAAAACTCCAAAATCTCCCTGTTTCCGGATTTTTCAGCTGAACTCCAGAAGCAGCGAGCAAAGTTTATGGATGTCAAACGAAGATTAAGGGACCTTAACTTGCCATATGCGATGCTATATCCTGCCCGCCTTAGGGTAGTCGCACTCGGAGAAACCCACTTCTTTGAACGCCCGGACATGGCGGCTCAATGGCTAGATCGTGAGGATAGGGCCCTTAAAGCTGCCAGACCACAAAGAGATGTCCCTGCTTAAGAGATAAGTCCTGGATATGCAATGACCTGGCAAGACCAGGTCTATTTTTGTTGGGATAAATCCCTGGGCCGTGAAGAGGCCTTAAGATTCAAAATAATTGTTGTCTATGGAGGACAGTTCTTACTCTCACATCCGATGTTCAGGCGGCCGAGGAGAACTGTTTGTTTGTATTACCCTCCTCCCCACAGGATTTTCTTTTCCCCTTTTTTTTTTCTATTTTTTATCCTTTTGCTCCCTTTTTTGTCCACATTTTTGCCTACAAATAATGAAGCAATACGTGCCTACCGTAGCTGTGAAACCCCTACGGAAACTAACCTACCGGTTAACTAGGAGTTTTCAAGGCTTTTACCCCCCCCACACCTGTTGTGTGGGAAAAGTTAATACTGCAGCCAAGTGGCTGTGTAAACTGTTGACCTTTAGATTCTTGCCATGCAGAGTAACATGCATCAACCCAATAATTTACTGTCTTCTGTACTTATGTACTAACCTAATAATGTATTTCTCCCTGCCTTGCAACATGATTTCATGTCTACAAATGCATACATGTTCTCTGAAAGGAGAAAACAAGCACAATTTGGAGAAAAGGGGCCTATCCCCCCTTCCAGATAACATGTTACGGTATAACCCGGGAGTCTTGTCGAGAATTATGCCGGCCTGGTCAATGATCCTGAAACAAAATGGGGATGACTAAATTGTCCATTGTGACTTGGAATGTCAGAGGACTGGGAAATCCAGTTAAAAGGGGGGCGGTCCTTAGACATCTCAAGTCGCTGAATGCAGGGGTAGTCTGCCTACAGGAGACCCATTTCTCTGCAGACCCTCCTCCAAGCCTCTGTCCACGACTGTATACTAACCAATTTCATGCAACCCACTCCACTTACTCAAGGGGAGCAAGTATACTGTTCAGAAAAGATATTCAGTTCAATTGCATTAGAAAACGCATTGACCCGGCTGGCAGATATGTCTTTCTTTTATGCTCAATTACAGGTCTCAAATGTATTCTTGCTAGCATCTATATACCCCCACCGTATAACTCAGAGGTTATCCGACACCTAACAGGTTTTATGGCCCAATACCCAGAAGTACCCTTACTGGCAATGGGGGACTACAATAATCTCTTAAATCCTCTCAAAGATAAATTTCCTGTACCTACCGCTGGCACATCTCAGATGAAAAGTAGTACCCCCTTTGCCAGATTACTTGAAGAAACAGGGCTGATAGATGTCTGGAGATCCAAACACCCAAATGATAAAAAATACTCCTGCCACTCGGCTTCACATGACGGGTTATCCAGAATAGATTTGGGCCTTGGGAATGACAAGATGCTACATTTAATAGTGGAATCTGACTATGCAGACAGGCATATATCTGATCACTCGGCACTTTGTGTAACCATTTCATTACCAAGTAGGTACAAACGGCCAATGTGGAAACTTAATCCCTTTTGGCTCTCGTTGTTTGCCGAGCCAGATCCTATAGCCAGAGCACTTACACTGTTTCTGAGAGATAACATTGGCAAGGCTGGGCTGGGGCTGGTTTGGGATACAGCGAAGGCCTTTTTGAGAGGACAACTTATCAAAACAATATCACAGATTAAAACTGACACCAAGGCTTGGGAACTATTGATAAGAAATAGAGTCACCGAGACTGAAAACGATTATATTAACAACCCCATAGGAGACAATAAGAGGGCATGGTTGAGTGCACAGACAATGTCTGGACAACTGGCGTTGCAGCTGGCGGAGAACAAACGCTTTTTTCTCCAACAATCACATTTTGAGGAGGGGGAGACGACTGGTCATATGCTTGCAGTACTGGCGCGGTCTCAACAATCGACCTCTCTCATCTCCGCCATATGTGACGCGCAGGGTGCTCTGAAATGCTCTACTCCTGATATTCTGAAGGTCTTTGGTGATTTCTATGCTGATCTCTATACGTCTAAAGTTACGCCCACTGATAGTGCAATAACACACTTCTTAGATAGCTGTGAACTCCCCAGTCTCCCACTAGAGGACAGGGTCATGCTCAATGCCCCTTTAACTGCAGAAGAACTGGATATTGCCCTATCTCAAACTAAAAACAATAAAGCACCAGGTATAGATGGCCTCCCTGCAGAGATATACAAACGCTATGCAGACTCCATGCTCCCCACACTGCTGAAAGTATATAATGAGGCATTAAAGGAGGGTTCATTGCCAAGTTCAATGAATGAGGCAATCATTATTGTTATATTAAAACCGGGTAAAGATGCGAATTCCCCTGGATCTTATAGACCCATCTCACTGCTCACATCCGATATCAAGCTGCTGGCCCGGATGTTAGCAAACAGATTGGCCAAGGTAATTCATAAAATAGTGCATAGAGACCAATCCGGGTTTATCCCCACGAGATCCACGGCCCAAAATATAAGAAGACTATTCCTGAACTTACAGCTCCCAGTGGACAACACAGGCAATAGAGCAATTTTTTCGCTGGACGCAGCTAAGGCCTTCGACAGTGTCGAGTGGCCTTATCTGTGGAAAACATTACAAAATATGGGATTGGGAGATACCTTTATTCGATGGATACAGCTTTTGTATGCTGCGCCCACGGCCAGAATACGGATTAATGGGGAACTTTCAGAACCCTTTCCTTTGTTTAGAGGCACCAGACAGGGGTGCCCATTGTCGCCCCTGCTGTTTGCCTTGGCCCTGGAACCTCTGGGAGCAAAAATCAGAGGAGACTCTAGAATAGCGGGATTCCAAAGAGCTATGAATAAAGATGTAGTGTCCATGTACGCAGATGATACCCTGCTCTACCTAGGAGACACAAAAGACTCATTAGAAACGGTTATGTCCCTCATCAAGGACTTCGGGGAGCTATCGGGCTTCTCCATTAACTGGGACAAGTCAGTGCTGATGCCGATTGACCCCCTGAACACTCCATTACCACTAGGTGCAGAGATAATACAACAAGTAGGCTCATTCCGCTACCTAGGGATCCAGGTGACCCCTAACCCAGCCACTTATGTTGAACAGAACTTAACACCCTTATTAACCAAATTCCGCGAAAAAAGCAGGGCCTGGTGTAAACTGCCCCTGTCTGTTGTTGGTAGAATTAACCTCATTAAAATGGTCTGGGCACCACAACTGCTTTATATTTTTAACAATTCCCCGGTTTGGATACCTAAAAAATGGTTCGATAGATTAGAGACCCAATTCAGAGAGCTCATATGGAGAAAAAAAATAGCGAGGATAAAACTATCAACGTTACAATACGGCAAAGAGGAGGGAGGACTTGCAGTCCCTCATCCTAGGATGTATTATCTCGCCTCCCAACTACAACAACTAGGAGGATGGGGCCTGCTGGACCCGAAAGACCCGATCCGTAAACTTGTAATGCTAGAAGACAATAACTATTCAGCACTGACAAATTTGGAGGCGGGATTCTTACACTTAGACCCGGAAGCTCCTACAGTTAAATTATTAAACTCACTTTGGGCCTATGTCAAAAAACTAATGGGCATCACGGGCTTTCTGTCCAGCACGCCTCTCTGGCGAAATAGACAACTGAAAGAAATACAAAAACTAAAAGACTTCAAGGGCTGGGAGGACGCAGGCATCAAATATATATCACAGTTATACCAGGGCAACACTCTCAAATCATTCCAACAGATCCACACAGAGTTTGGAATCCCACATAATAATTTTTATAAGTACCTCCAATTGCGACATGCCTTACAAACCCAGAATAGAAATGCTAGAATCCAACCGACAGAACATCCGATTATACAGGATGTATTTATGGATGAAGATAAAAAGGGCATGATATCTAGATGTTATAATACACTTATAGCACGAATACAAGACCCCTCTAGACTACCATGCAGACAGTGGTGGGAGGAAGATATAGGAGTAATAGATGGAGACACCTGGGAGATATGCCTTATGAGTGCCCCCTTGGTATCACTTTCTGCATCACAGAAACTTTCACATCTTTACCTTCTACATAGGACGTACAGAACCCCTCTTCAACTCTATAAGTGGGGAATTAGAGATTCACCCCTGTGCCCAAAATGTGAACGGGATCATGGAAATCTACTCCACATGATCTGGAAATGCCCCAAGCTATTCAGATATTGGAAGGAAGTACTGGACACGATTTCAGAAGTATATATGGTACCTCTCGAGAGAACTCCGGTGGTCTGTGTACTGGGGGGAATAGACGAAGAGTTTGCACCCCCACCTACACGTATAGCGCTTCTTCGTTTACTATACATAGCAAAGAAATTAATTGCCCAGTGGTGGATTACCCCGCGAGTTCCCACCAGGGGGCAATGGATAGACAGCGTGAATAGGATCCTAATAAGAGAAAAAATAACCTACCAACGTAGGAAGGCTCCACAAAAATTCCTCTCCATATGGCAGGCGTGGTTGGACGTTCCTGGTTTGGCCCCGCATCAATTAATTAGGGATAGGTTACTCTTGGGTTGATGTAGACTTGACTACTGCATAGTAACTATGCGCATGCAAAGGAACGTGAAATTTTTAAAAAAGAGACAGCCCCTGGGGAACATGAAACAGTATGTATGATGAGATACTGCATGGCAAGGCTTTACTCTGCTTTGTTCCTATCTTTCTTTTTCTCTTTCTCCTTTTCTCTATTTCTTCTGTTTTTCCCTTCTATTTTATTTCCTTACTTTAAAGATGAATATTATATTGAACTAAACATAACGAATCAAGTTAAGGTTGTCGGAATTATAATACAGTAAGAGTTGATTCTGATATTGCTGTTGAATGAACAACAGGTTCGCTATTTTTATACTCTAATATGATTAGAAATCACTAGAGCGCTCAGCATATAAGGGTAATATTATTATAGCTGGTATTTGCTTAAATCTGTACCTTGTGTGGAGTCATACTCCCTGCGAAATATATTACGTATTAGACCTATTATAATTAAAAGATATGAGTACGACAGGTGATACTCCTGATAGCATATCATCGGAACAGTCTACAATAATCTAAGGTAGCCGATAATTGTTCCCATAACATGCTTTATGAGAATTCCGAAATTTGTACATGTCATATACGAGTATCTGTATGCTACCTGTATTTGTTTCTTTATGCAAAATAAAAACCTTTCTGATTAAAAAAAAAAAGCAAGGATGGGTAGATGACTGGCTTAGAAATTTAAATAAATGTCTGTACTCCCCAGTTTCCTCAAATTATGGTACTTGGCATTTGACTTACTTACCCCATACCCTGATGTCTGGGGCCTTCTTAAAGATGTTGAAACACCTAGTAGAAAGAAATAACGTGTTTAAAGGTACCATTTGAAGTTTTATTATTTTTACTATTCCAAAGCAACTCACAGTTTGGCAGAGTTTTGTCTTAAGGACATAATGACAACTCTGATTGTTTAATGGAATGTAACAGATAAAAATAAATAATGTTTCACAGAAGAAATCACCCTTAATCAGATGAAGGCAGAGACTACTTTGTGGTTTCTTGTCCAAAATATCTACAAGAACCCATGAAAAAATGTACAAACTCCACTTTACCCCCAAGCTAACACTCCTTGGTTTGTCCCACCAAATTAGTGTAAAAGAAAAGGGAAATGCTTCTAAGAGTAGCCATATCATCAGATGATACAAGCAGTGTATATATTCTCCTCACCAGATGTACAAGTACAGTGCCCCTTTTTTTAGGAGATATTATTTTGTATCCAATCTTCCTTTGTATAAAATCTTCCTCTTCCGTCTCCAGACTGCCTGTCACACTCAGTGTATGTGCTCTACTTTAGTCTTTGTCTCCAGCTCAGGACTAGACATCAGACTTGTGTAGCTTCCAGTTCCTAGGCTGTAGTGAGCAGCTCTTCTTACATGTGCATGAGATTGTGGATGCTGGTCAGATAAGAGGTTAAAACAAAAAATCATTTTTTATGCAAAACGGGACTCCAGTCACGTGTTATCAAACTGAACTAAAACACTTTAGTCTATGAATTTCTCAGCAGTCACTCTGCTCCCTCATCAGGAAAAGTGAGAAGTGGCTCCTCCTACCTATCAAAGTGCTTCTTTAGTGTCACCTACAACTCTATCTCCTCTTCCTCTTTCCATAGGGCAACCCCTAGCTCTGTCCTTGGGTCCTTCTTTTTTCTATGTACATCTCCTCCCTTGGTCAGGTAATAACTTTTTTATGGCTTCCAATAACATGTCTATGCTAATGACACCTTAATTTATCTCTCTGCTCCTAAGCTCACCCCTTATTAATGTTTCTATTACACCACTTTCCAAAACGTATTCTTTCCAAAACTAAGCTCATAATATTTCCTCAACCTTGTATCCCCTCTCTCAACTTTCTGATCAAGATCAATAACATAGCTATCCGTCCTCCCCTTATGCCAGGGTGCTAGGTGTTATTCCCCACTCTGACCTGTCTTTTCAGCTCCACATGCAATTACAGTACAACTATTCATCTCCATAACATTTCTAAAATATGCCCTTTTTGAACCAGTGACACCACCTTGTAATCTTTTGCCTCGACTATTGCAACTGCCTTCTCATTAACCTGCCTCTATACAGGCTATTCCCCCTTCAGCCTATCATTAATGCTGCCGGCAGACACATCCATTTTACCAACTGCACAGTGTCTGCCATCCTTTTCTGCCAATCCCTCCAATGGCTTTTACTCACCCAATAAAAAATATTCTTTTTTTTTAACTGACAATTTTTTATTATTTTTCCAAGAAAATATACAGATCCGTAGTAAAGGGTACAGAAAATACAGTTTGTAGTATTACAGGCGCTTCTGGCAAGTAGTCAACTGACATTTGATCGATGGGACATTTCAAGGTAAACATATATAGTGATTGACCAAAAAGAGTATGCAGGATCATCATACATCTGATAGTACATCCAATATTACCCTTTACACATACGTACACAAACATATAAAAAAGGGGAGAAAATTATAATGAAGAGTTGGAGAGAGTAAAAGAGTAGATGAGAAAAGAGAGAAAGAGAGGACAACCATCCGCCTCCAGAGCCCAGGACAGCCCGAGAGGAAGCCAGCCAAAGGTACTCAAGAAATGCAGAGCATTAGGTCGCAGGAGTCTCCAACAGGACCAAAGGTTCCCATATACGATTATGTTTATCAAGAGTATCATTTAATGAGGTTGTGAGATATTCCATTCTTTTAACATCTCTGATCCTGGAGTGCAGTTCAGTGAGGGGGATTCCCTCTTTTTCCACCTTAGGGCCACCAGACATCGTGCTGCAGTAAGCACATGGGCTAAGAGTTTTTTTTTATATTTTAGAGAAGGTGGCAGGTGGGAGACCTAAAAGAAAGATCTTCAGATCGAGGAGCACCCTAGTACCAAAGATGGACTGGATCAGGAATTGCACCATACACCAATAAGGGATGATTAGAGGGCAGGTCCAATAGACATGAAATAACGTCCCCCTATCTTTATAACATCGCCAACAACGGGGATCTGCCGAAGGGTATATGGAGTGGAGCAGATCAGGGGTCTGATACCAGTGGAATAGGATCTTATATTGATTTTCTTTATAGAGCGTGCATATGGAGCTCTTAGAGGCCTGAATCCATATGGATTGCCAGGTCGTCAAGGGTATATCTGTGCCCAAGGCCCGCTTATCCATATAGGTATGCTGCGGGCCATCTAGTGAGAAATCTGTGATCAGAATCTGATAGGTGTGGGAGATCATGCCCTTAGGGGATGAACCCTCTAAACATAGCCTTTCGAAGTCGGTTAGAGAGAGAATCGCAAATTCGGCACTAGAGATTGTGCGTAGTGACGTATTTGTAAGTAACTGAAAAAAGCCTGTTTGGGAATGTCAAAGTTCTCGGAAGGATCTTAGTAATCTGGTTTTAGGATCAATTAACTGACCATAGCGGAATAAGGCCATAGGGCTCTTTCACACGGGGGATCCGTATGTCCGTTTTTCATCCTTCCATTTTCGGATGAAAAACGGACATACATGTATCCCTATGGAGCGTCGGATGTCAGCGGTGACATGTCCGCTGACATCCGACGCCGCTCCGATCCGAAAAGTGTAACGGAGGAAAAACCTACTTTTCCATCCGTTTTCGGATCGGATCGGGTGACGACGGACACTACGGTCCGTCATCATCCGATCCCCCATAGGGGAGAGCGGCGCTCTGACAGGTCCGTAGCTGCACAGCGTGCAGCGATGGACCTGTCATCTTTCTGCTCAGCAGGGATCGGCGGAGCGATCCCCGCTGAGCCAGCGGGTGTTCACGGGGCGGATCATCACTGATCCGCCCCGTGTGAAAGAGCCCTTATCCATCCAGAAATGAGACATCTGTGAAGTTAAGCTGTCAGGAATATTGGGTATAAATAGGAATGAGGTGACTGAGGAAGAGGTGGTGGAAAGCGGATATGCCGAATTGGTACATTGCCATAGTGCACATAATAGGGCCATTGGTCCTAGTAATTGTACGCTGCTAGGTGGTACATCGGAACTCCAAAGCATGGAGTTCGGATGAACGGGGGCTAACCATAACTTTTCAATCTGTGTCCACCGATTGTAGGCATGGAGAGTACACCAAGAGGCTACAGGTCGTAACTGGGCAGCTAGATAGTACTTAGCTATGTTGGGGCATTCCAGGCCGCCTTGATTACGAGGGGCATATAGAACCAATCTAGCAATTCGGTGTCTTTTATAGTTCCAGAAAAAATTTATTAGGTCACCCTGGAGTCTCTTTAGGTGTGAGGATGGAATGGGGATAGAGAGCGTCTCAAAAAGATATAAAAGTTTAGGTAATACCGTCATCTTTAGGGTCGCAAGTCGGCCGAAAAGGGATAATTTCAAAGATTTAAATTTGGTCAGGGAGTCTCTAATAGAGGTAAACAGTTGGGGGAAGTTAGTTTTATATAGAGTGTCCTAAGTGGGTGTAATATGTACCCCGAGGTATTTTAAGGAAGAGGACTGCCATGAATAGTTAAATGTTTACGAAAGTGTTGATAGCGTTTGATGGGATAAATTGAGAGGAAGGACCTCCATTTTTTAATTATTCATTTTATAACCTGAGAGGATGCTATACCGATCCAACTCAGCCTGTAAGTTCGGGATAGAGATGTGAGGTTGCGTGAGAGTGAGAAGGACATCATCCGCAAATAAGGAAATCTTAAAATCTCTAGTACGGACTGGGATACCATGTATACTTGAGTTGTTTCTAATATGGGCTGCTAAAGGTTCAATACATAAGGCATATAGAAGAGGGGAGAGTGGGCAGCCTTGACGAGTCCCGTTAGAGATCTGAAAAGTAGGGGAGGTGGCGAATTGAGTACGAACCTGGGCAATAGGGGCCGAATAGAGGTGGGAGACAACTCGGAGGAATGGGCCCTCGATAGCAGCCCGACTGAGAGTCGCAAACAGGAATGGCCAACTTAGCCCATCGAAGACTTTTTCAACATCTAGACTGAGCAGTACTGCCTCCAATTTGTTCCTGTTTGCAACCTCCACCAGGTCGATGACCCTCCGGGTGTTATCTCCTGCCTGTCGGAGAGGAATAAATCCTACTTGGTCCTTATGGACCAAAGATGGCATAAAGTTGTTTAAGTTATTCGCCAACAGTTTCGTAAAAATTTTTAAATCTGTATTGAGGAGTGCTATTGGTCTGTAATTGGATGAGAGGGTGTGATATTTTCCTGGTATTGGAATTAGTGTAAGGTAAGAATTTTGCATATCTCTAGGGATAGGTGTATCAGAGAGGAATAAGTTAAAGAGATTTGTCATGTGGGGGAGTAGAAGTGGTAGAAACGTCTTGTAGTAAAGGTACGGTAGTCCATCAGGTCCTGGGGCTTTAATCGTATCCATCACTTCTTCTTTTGTAATATAGGCATTAAGAGTCTCCAAGGCAGAAGAGGAGAGCCTAGGTGTATCAGAGTCTGCTAAATAGGTGTAGATGGCCTGGGATAGGTCAGGGGAAGGTGGGTTGTGCGGAACACTTGGGTCATTATACAGAGCTGAGTAGTAATCATGGAAAAGTTGGGCTATTTTGGTAGGATGAGATTGGAGGACACCATTTGCATCTCTAAGGTGGGTAGTGGCGGTAGTCGCCGCCCTGTCGCAAAGTTGTTTTGCCAAGAGCGTATGCGGCTTATTTGCTTTATCATAATAAGTCTGTCTTAGCCTGATCAGTGCCTTTTCTATCTTACCCAAGTCAATGTCTCTCAGTCTAGCCCTGACACTGACGAGTTTCTTAAGGGTAGCTAGGGAAGGGGAGGAGAGCACGCGCGCTTCCAAGTGTTTAAGTTTGTCTAAGAGGGCGCGGCGTGTTGCATTGGCGTTCCGCTTCAGGGCAGTGGAGAGCGATATACAACCCCTGGCAAAAACTATGGAATCACCAGTCCCTGAGGATGTTCCTTCAGTGGTTTATTGTTGTAGAAAAAAAGCAGATCACAGACATGGCCAAAAACTAAAGGCATTTCAAATGGCAACTTTCTGGCTTTAAGAAACACTAAAAGAAATCAAGAAAAATAATTGTGGTGGCCAGTAACAGTTAGATTTATAGAACAAGCATAGGGAATAAATTATGGAATCACTCAATTCTGAGGAAAAAATTATGGAATCACCCTGTAAATTTTCATTACAAACACTAACACCTGCATCAGATTAAATCTGCTTGTTAGTATGTAGGTAAAGAGGGTAAATCATCACGCAGTGTTGCACAAGATGTTGGTTGTTCACAGTCGGCTGTGTCTAAAACATGGACCAAATACAAACAACATGGGAAGGTGGTTAAAAGCAAGCATACTGGTAGACCAAGGAAGACATCAAAGCGTCAAGACAGAAAACTTAAAGCAATATGCCTTGAAAACAGAAAATGTACAACAAAACAAATGAGGAACAAATGGGAGGAAACTGGAGTCAACATCTGTGACCGAACTGTAAGAAACCGCCTAAAGGAAATGGGATTTACATACAGAAAAGCTAAAAGAAAGCCATCTCTAACACCTAAACACAAAAAACAAGGTTACAATGGGCTAAGGAAAGGCAATCGTGGACTGTGGATGATTGGATGAAAGTCATATTCAGTGATGAATCTCGAATCTGCATTGGGCAAGGTGATGATGCTGGAACTTTTGTTTGGTGCCGTTCCAATGAGATTTATGCAGACGACTGTCTGAAGAAAACATGCAAATTTCCACAGTCAATTATGATATGGGGCTGCATGTCAGGTAAAGGCACTGTGGAGATGGCTGTCATTAAATCTTCAATAAATGCACAGGTTTACATTGAAATTTTGGACGCTTTTCTTATCCCATCTATTGAAAGGATGTTTGGGGATGATGAAATAATTTATCAAGATGATAATGCATCTTGCCATAGAGCAAAAACTGTGAAAAAATTCCTTGAAGAAAGACACATAAGGTCAATGTCATGGCCTGCAAACAGTCCGGATCTCAATCCAATTTAAAATCTGTGGTGGAAGTTAAAGAAAATGGTCCATGACAAGGCTCCAACCTGCAAAGATGATTTGGCAACAGCAATCAGAGAAGGCTGGAGCCAGATTGATGAAGAGTACTGTTTATCACTCATTAAGTCAATGCCTCAGAGACTGCAAGCAGTTATAAAAGCCAGAGGTGGTGCAACAAATTACTAGTGATGTGTTGGAGTGTTATTTTGTTTGTTTTTCATGATTCCATAATTTTTTCCTCAGAATTGAGTGATTCCATAATTTATTCCCTGTGCTTGTTCTATAAATCTAACTGTTACTGGCCACCACAATTATTTTTCTTGATTTCTTTTAGTGTTTCTTGAAGCCAGAAAGTTGCCATTTGAAATGCCTTTAGTTTTTGGCCATGTCTGTGATCTGCTTTTTTTCTACAATAAACAACTGAAGGAACATCCTCAGGAACTGGTGATTCCATAATTTTTGCCAGGGGTTGTACATTGACCCCTGAAGAGGCCTTATGACCCTCCCACAAAGATGAAGTGGAAACCTCAGGGGAGCAGTTTTCTGCAAAATACAGTTTCAGGGTTCGTTCTAGTTCCACTCTAGATGGGTCGTTTTTAAGTAGAAAGTCATTCAGACGCCAATGACATTTACGAAAGGAGCCTGGGGAAAGTGCCAGGGAGAGTGTAATCGGGGCATGATCCAACCATGAGATAGCCTGAATATCCGAGTCCATGCATGTTCTCAGGGTCGGAGCATTGACAAAAAAGTAATCTAGTCGCGAGTGGGACTTGTGGGGATGGGAGTAGAAAGTAAATTGTTTAGCTGATGGATAAGTGGTACGCCAGGTGTCGAACAGGGCATATTTTCTAGTTAGTTGGCGAAATAGGGTGGCTTTTCTATCGGTAGTTACTTGGGTTTTCCCCTGACCCATAGAATGTTTATCAAGACTTGGGGAGTAGATCAGGTTAAAATCCCCTCTAATCACCAGATACTGGTGAGGAGCCGCAAAAAGGCGATTAAAGACTTAGGACAAAAAGGAGATTTGATTTGTGTTAGGGGCATAACCATTGCATAGAGTGATATTGGCGCCTTTCCATAAGCCTCGGAGGATGAGATAATGTCCTAGTGGATCTGAATATAGAGATTGTAACTGGAAAGGGGAACCTTGCTTAAAAAGGATTGCTACCTCTGCTCGTTTATGTGGACCGGAGGTCTGGTATATTTGAGGAAAGTGTTTACGCGCAAATGTCATGGAGCCCCTTTTTAGCAAGATGTGTCTCCTGAATGAAAATAATGTCAGCCTTAAACTCTCGTAATGCTAGGCTTCTCTTAATAGTAGAGTTAAGACCCTTTACGTTCAGTGAAAGTATGTCAATCATGGTGGGTGAGTTGGGGGGGGGGGAGTAGTAGCTTACCTAGTGCATTTGGGAGAGCCCAGGTACATAGGAGGTCCATGGATCGAATCTCCAAGTCGGACTCGGTTCGGAGATCCGCGCCCCCCCGAGTGTGAACCAGGCCCCAGAGACGGAAGGCGTCCAAGAGGTTGAGAGGGAAAAGGAAGAGAAAGGAGAAAAAAACAGTAGAAAAGAGATAGAGGAGGTACACAAAAAACACAAAAATTAGTACAAAATTAAAACTAGTTAACCATTCGCAGTATAACCCACCTACATGAGGTGGCAAGTTGGGAAACTCCGAAGGCCCCCCCCCTGACATGGGAGGCAGGGATGCCACCATCAGAAAAAGTGGGGTAGGGAGCCATTCGGAGATCCCAGGGGGGAGGAGAGGATAGACCCAAGAAGGGAGTGACCCTCTCCCAGGCCTGCCTGCAGCTATATTCAAAGAGAACAAATTAAAATAACCAAAAGAACATTGAACCTGCATTTATCAACTGGTAACCAACATATCTGTGACCATAGTTATGACCTGAAGAAAGCTAGTAAAACTATTGATTCGGGGAAGTCCGAGCAATAATGAAATATAGCCTGTAGATCCTAAAACATTAAAGTAGAGATACAATGGTATTCCCTCATCGCAATGCTCCCCAGAAATATACCCTTAAACAAAAAAGGGGGAAATCCTTCCAAACTAAACATGTCCCCCCCTTGGGACAGGAAGGGGGGAGGGAGGGGAGGGAGGAGGAGGGAAGGAGCAGGAATGGGTAAAAGGAGGGAGAAGAAGGGGGAGGGGGAGGTAAGGGAAGAGGGGATGGGTGAGGAAAGGGGGAGGTGGGGGGGTATATCCCAGCTAGCCGCAGGGGTCATATCTGGTATCTATAATCATAACCAAACGTGGATTGAAGACATAAAGAAACTCTCGTTAAATAAATCCGTACTGTTGGTGAATAGGGTTAGCAGGATTTATCTATGGGCTCTGCTGATGAAGAAATAGAAAATGAACGGAATAAGCCAGGTAACAAAAACCCAATGCGAAGGAGGAATTCAAAGAAGCATGAGTTAATCTCTTATGGGGTGGTGGAGAAGGACCAGTAGAGTGCGGCCTCCTGCGTTTCCGGCAAGTTACTTGAATCCAGGGGTCCGGACGAGGTGCGGGTACCGGCAGAGGGTCCCAGCCAGGGGTGGGTGGGACCGGGATATCCAATTCCCTGCAGAAAGATGGAAGATCTTCTGGATATCGGAGGGTTGTGGACCTCCTGTCTTTTTTTGCCGTGAGGCTGAAGAGGAAGCCCCAGTGGTAGCGAAAGTCATGCTCTATTAACGAGGTGAGAAGTGGTTGCAAGGAATATTCTTGTTGGAGGGTGATCCACGATAGATCTGGGAAGAGTTGAATGGAGGAACCATCAAAATCAATGGCGTGCATGTTTCGTGCCTTTCTCATAATGTCCTCCTTAAGGGTGTAGTTGTGCACCCACAGATCACATCTCATGGTCGGGATCCTGGCCCGTGGGGGCGCAGAGCTCGGTGTGCTCGATCTAGCTTAACTCGCTAATGTTCCGGGGCGACCTAGTATGCTATTGAAAATGGCTTGCAGAGTCACATGCAGGTCTTCATCCTGGGTCGCCTCCAGTAGGCCTCGGACCCAAATATTATTCCGCCTGCCTCTATTGTCAAGATCTTCAAGAAGGCGTTGGAAGTCTCTAAGGGTAGAGGCTTGTGAGGTCAGGTGGTCATGTATTTGCGAAAGTTCAATTTTAGTGTTGCACGTTTCCTCCTCCAGAGATGCGACTTTGGTGTATAATTGATGGAGGTCAGTGCGAAGCATGCTAATCTCAGATCTACAAGTGTCCCGTACTTCTTGTATGAGCATACGGAAGTCCTGTTTTGTGGGCATGCAACGGACGCCAGGATGTGCATGCTTCAGGCTCAGGATCAGGATCCGGTGTGGTATGAGCGTAAAAGCCCTGCACCGCGGCCGAGTAGTTGGCATGGGGTGGCCTCTCTGGGGTGATTATGAAGGAGGAGCAGTGTTGAGTTTTGTGGGTACAGATGGTCCATGTGAGCGCCCCGTATGAGAATGAGCCCCCTGAGATCCTGATGGCTGTGAGGCCTGGGGAGGTGCTGGAGCCTGGGATGCATCTCTCTGGAGAGGGGAGAGAGAGGGGGCTCTGTCCCTATGAGCCTGGGAGCGCTGTGGGAGGGAGCAGGGGCCCCAATCAGGAGCATAGGAGTCCCAGGAGGGAGATGGCTGGCCGGTAGACACGGAGGACGTGGGTTCTATGAGGCAAGGGGGAAATGGCTGTGAAAGGCTGCCCAGCATATGTCCTTCTGAGGGGGCGGGGGGGGCGATCGAGCGGCTAGCAGTGGGGATCGGAGAGTATGTAGCCGGTAAGTCACCCTCAGAGCCGTACCTGTTGTCCCTGTGGTCTGTGGAGGCTTGCAAAGAAGGAGAGGGGATGGTTGCTGTATATGGCGCCGGCGCCATCTTGGCCTCGTGTGTTCCGGCCGGAGCTCCCTGTCCAAAATACTCAGTAATGAGCGGCGGGGGGACCGAGGAAGATCGGGTGGTGTGTCCTCTGGGGTCCACTTCTTTGTTTTTGCGCGGTTTGCCCATGATTGGTGGCGGAAAAGGGCAGGATTCAGCTGTGTGCAGGCAGGCCGGGTCGGGAGCTTCAGAGAGACAAGTCTGCCCAGGAAGCCATCCAAGCCATGCCCCCCTGTGTAGTATTTAGAAAAATATTCTAAATACTAACCACAACATACAAGGCCATCCACAACTCAGCCTGAGCTAATACATCAACTTTGTCTCAAAATATCATCAGAATTATTATATTTTCTCCTCTCAAGACCTCCTGCTCAAGCTCCCTCATTACTTCCTCCCACGCCCACCTCCAAGACTTCTCCAAAGCCTCTCCCAACCTCTGGAACTTCCTACATCAATCTGTTTGGCTCTTTCCTATGCTGTTAGCCTTTAGACATTACCTCAAAACTCATCTCTTGTGCAACCTATTCTGCCTCAACCTACAAGCTAACTTTTACTTTTTTCATCAACTCACCCCCACACAATTATTACCCTTTTTGTATCTCCTGTGAGCCGAGCTCTCATAACCCTCTTTGCATAGGATTTACATTGTAACTGTACTTCCCCCCTTTATATTGTAAAGCACTGCTATAACTGTTGGTGCTATATAAATTCTGTATAATAATGTAATCTTATTTGATCTAAATATGATAAACTGTTGAATATTTTTATTTTTTATATATACAGTTTATCATTTTAACCAATTTACTTTGGCACTATAAAAGCATTATAAAGTATAAATTGTTTACAGAGATCAATGTTATAAGCCAATATTATTTAATTATGTATGCATGAAGATAGTTATTGTACTTTTTGCCATTGTTTTCTTACTTGGACTTACAGTTAATATATAAGACAGGCATATTTAAACAACAGTCTGCCAAATGCAATAACTAATCATAACCAATCAAAGTTCACATTTTACTGATGCCATTGTAATAAACTTAGTGTCTATATTTTCTATTTAATAACTGTTGTTTTCACTGCTTTACTAAATAAACTCTATGGTCTTATTTAAAATCACAGTCTAAAACCAGGTGGTGTTAAGCATGCTACAGAAACCGATCTTTAGCTTAAAAAAAATAGAGAATATGAATGCTGTGCTAACAGATGATAATAGTTTAAAGCAGCTGCCACTAAACATCCTTGCTTAAATCAGTCCATCAAAGCATTAAAGCAGGAGGTGCAGTATTTTAGAAAAAAAAAAGTTAAAAAAAACCTTTCAATGATCCAAACAAAGCTTTAGAAATATACTATTTGAAAGAGGAATAGTCACCACCAGGATGCCTGATGAAACTGCAGTCATGGTAAATAATGTGATCTGTCTATTATGGAATTTCATTGCAAGTGGATATTAGAATATAACAGGCCATACACATTGGGTTGATTTACTAAAACTGGAGGGTGCAAAATCTGGTGTAGTTCTGCATGGTAGCCAATCAGCTTCTAACTTGTTCAATTAAGCTTTCTGAAAAAAATACTAGAATCTGGGTTGGTTTCTATGCAGAGATTTTGCACTCTCTAGTTTTAGTAAATCGACTTCATTGTCACTCTAATCCTGACTAGGGATGAGCTTCGTGTTCGAGTCAAACCCATGTTCGACTCGAACATCGGCTGTTGTATCGTTCGCCGAATTGCGAACGTTATGGGCCGTTCGCGCCAAATTTGTGTGGCGCGTCACGGCCCATAACTCACTGTGGCATCGCAGTGCATGGCTGGCTGATGAATGGCCAAGCATGCACTATGACCCGCATGCTTGGCCAATGACAGCGCTGTCAGCAGAGAGAGCTGTAATTGGCCAAAGCCACGTGGCTTTGGCCAATTATGGCTCAGGGGGTTTAGAACACGCCCCACACTATATAAGGCCGCCTGCACAGCGGCCCTGTGTAGTGTGTTCCAGCGTGCTTAGATAGACAGAGAGACAGTATCATTTCATTTGAGTTAGCTAGATTAGGCAGGACAGTCAGTGAGTTAGCTGCACTTACAGTGTATTGTGTATATATATGCATCCCAGGTGTTGTGTATATATATATATATATATATATATATATATATATATATATATATATATATATATATATATATATATATATATATATATATATCCGTTCCTGTTATCTTCCTACTGACAGGCAGGCTTGTCTTGTTACAGTATTTACAGCTACCTGAAGAAAATTGCTGGTGTTCTTTTGATCCTATTAGTACCACAGTCAGGCAGCTAGACTATTTACAGTTAGTGTAGTGCGTCCTCCTCACAGTGTTCAGTTAAAGCTACAAGTTAGTTTAGTGTGACCTCTGCACAGTGTTCAGCTAAAGCTACAAGTTAGTGTAGTGCGTCCTCCTCACAGTGTTCAGCTAAAGCTACAAGTTAGTTTAGTGTGACCTCTGCACAGTGTTCAGCTAAAGCTACAAGTTAGGGTAGTGCGTCCTCCTCACAGTGTTCAGCTAAAACTACAAGTTAGTGTAGTGCGTCCTCCTCACAGTGTTCAGCTAAAGCTACAAGTTAGTGTAGTGCGTCCTCCTCACAGTGTTCAGCTAAAACTACAAGTTAGTGTAGTGCGTCCTCCTCACAGTGTTCAGCTAAAGCTACAAGTTAGTGTAGTGCGTCCTCCTCACAGTGTTCAGCTAAAACTACAAGTTAGTGTAGTGCGTCCTCCTCACAGTGTTCAGCTAAAGCTACAAGTTAGTGTAGTGCGTCCTCCTCACAGTGTTCAGCTAAAGCTACCTGTAGAAGGTTGGTGGTGTTTTCCTGATCCTATCACTACCGCAGGCAGCTAAATAAGCTACAAGTTACTTTTTTGCGAGCTCTGCACAGTGTTCACCTAAAGCTACCTGTTGAAGGTTGGTGGTGTTTTCCTGATCCTATCACTACCGCAGGCAGCTAAATAAGCTACAAATTAGTTTTTTGCAAGCTCTGCACAGTGTTTACCTAAAGCTACCTGTAGAAGGTTGGTGGTGTTTTCCTGATCCTATCACTACCACAGGCAGCTAAATAAGCTACAAGTTAGTTTTTTGCGAGCTCTGCACAGTGTTCACCTAAAGCTACGTGTCGAAGGTTGGTGGTGTTTTCCTGATCTTATCACTACCGCAGGCAGCTAAATAAGCTACAAGTTAGTTTTTTGTGAGCTCTGCACAGTGTTCAGCTAAAGCTACCTGTAGAAGGTTAGTGGTGCTCTCATACTACAGGCAGGCAGTTGATTTTGCTAGCTGCAGTATCAGTCCTCCTCACAGTGTTCAGCTAAAGCTACAAGTTAGTGTAGTGCGTCCTCCTCACAGTGTTCAGGTAAAACTTCAAGTTAGTGTAGTGCGTCCTCCTCACAGTGTTCAGCTAAAGCTACAAGTTAGTTTAGTGTGACCTCTGCACAGTGTTCAGCTAAAGCTACAAGTTAGGGTAGTGCGTCCTCCTCACAGTGTTCAGCTAAAACTACAAGTTAGTGTAGTGCGTCCTCCTCACAGTGTTCAGCTAAAGCTACAAGTTAGTGTAGTGCGTCCTCCTCACAGTGTTCAGCTAAAGCTACCTGTAGAAGGTTGGTGGTGTTTTCCTGATCCTATCACTACCGCAGGCAGCTAAATAAGCTACAAGTTACTTTTTTGCGAGCTCTGCACAGTGTTCACCTAAAGCTACCTGTAGAAGGTTGGTGGTGTTTTCCTGATCCTATCACTACCGCAGGCAGCTAAATAAGCTGCAAGTTAGTTTTTTGCGAGCTCTGCACAGTGTTCACCTAAAGCTACCTGTTGAAGGTTGGTGGTGTTTTCCTGATCCCATCACTACCGCAGGTAGCTAAATAAGCTACAAGTTAGTTTTTTGCAAGCTCTGCACAGTGTTTACCTAAAGCTACCTGTAGAAGGTTAGTGGTGCTCTCATACTACAGGCAGGCAGTTGATTTTGCTAGCTGCAGTATCAGTGTGTGTATATATATATATATATATATATATATATATATATATATATATATATATATATATATATATATATATATATATTTATATATTTATCCCAGCTTAGTACAGCTACAGGCCATTAGTATGTCTGGAAGGCCAACAAGGAGAGGCAGACGGTCACAAGCCAATAAAAGAGGGCAAGCAGGCTCTGTGTCTAGAGGCAACAGTGCTGGTCGTGGAGATGGTGCATCCTCATCAGCACATGGCTGTGGGACACGCTTGGCCTTTTTTTCAGCAGCTGGCCGTGTTGAGCCGCAACGTGCGGAAGACTTGGTCAAGTGGATGACCAAGTCGTCCTCATCCTCCTCATCCTCTCTCACCCATGCTCAGGGTACTTTGTCTGGCAGCTGCCAACGCGGCCTCTTTCCTCGGCTCAATGGCATCAGTGACTCCTTCCCTAGCCCCACCATGTTCTCCTGAGGAGTCCCTCGAACTGTTTGACCACAGTGTTGGGTACATGCTCCAGGAGGATGCCCAGCGTTTAGAAGGCTCTGATGATGATACTGAGCTAGATGAAGGCAGTAACGTGAGCACGGACAGAGGGGGTGCCCAAGAAGGACAGCAATCTGGCAGTCATGCTCCCCCTGCTGCAGCATACTGCCAGGTTTGCTCCAGTGATGAGGAGGGAGGGGATGATGAGGTCACTGACTCAACGTGGGTGCCTGATAGGAGAGAGGAGGAGGAGGAGGCACATCACCAACAAGGCAGGATGCCCTCCAGGGGCCAGCCTAAGGGCAGCACACTGACTGCATCACACCCAAATGCTCCGCATGTGCAGGGCGCTGCTGTCTCTGTGCGTTATTCCAAAAGTTCTTTGGTGTGGGCCTTTTTTGAGATGAGTGCATCAGATCGCACCGCTGCTATTTGCAACATATGTCTCAAGCGTATCTCGCGTGGCCAAAACATCTCCCGCTTGGGCACCACATGCTTGACCAGACATATGTTGACCTGCCATGCAGTTCGTTGGCAAGCGTATCTAAAAGACCCACACCAAAGAGGACCTCTCCTTGCTCCTCATCAGCTAAGATCTCCAACCTCACTATACCTTCAGTCCTCTCTGAGACCTGCACTGAGAGGAATGAAGGTGTAGAATTAGGTGTGTCACAGCCAAGTACTTGTGGGCAATCTGCTTTCAGTACACCGACGTCAGATTGTACCAGGCAAATTTCCCTGCCCCAGCTGCTGCACCGCCGAAAGAAGTTCGCTCCCAGCCATCCACATGCCCAGCAGTTGAATGCTAGCTGGGCAAAATTGCTAGCACTTCAACTGCTGCCTTTTCAGTTGGTAGACTCTGCCCCCTTCTGTGAGTTTGTGGAATGTGCGGTTCCTCAGTGGCAGGTACCCAAACGCCACTTTTTCTCACGGAAGGCGATTCCGGCTCTCTACTGGCATGTGGAAGGCAATGTCTTGGCCTCGCTGGACAGGGAGGTCAGCGGTAAGGTGCATATTACCGCTGACTCATGCTCCAGCAGGCATGGACAGGGACGTTACCTAAGTTTCACCGCGCATTGGGTGACTCTGCTGGTAGCTGGGAAGGATGCAGGGCAAGGTGCAGTAGTGTTGGAGGCTGTTCCACCACCACGCCTCCAAAATGCCACTACTAATCATTGTGACACACCTCTCTCCTCCACCCCCTCCTCTTCTTCTTCCTCCCTGGCCTCTTCCTGTGCTTTGTCCTCGGAACCAGCGGTGCTCCGTAGCCGTTCAAGGGGCTACGCAAGTATGTAGGCCAAAAGATGCCATGCGGTGCTTGAGCTGGTGTGCTTGGGGGACAGGAGCCACACTGGGGCAGAGGTTCTGTCAGCTCTGCAGGGGCAGGTTCAGAGGTGGTTGACGCCACGCCAACTTATAGCAGGAATGGTGGTTTGCGACAATTGCACCAACCTCCTCTCTGCCCTCCAACAGGGACAAATGACCCATGTGCCCTGTTTGGCTCACGTCCTTAACTTGGTGGTGCAGCGGTTCTTGGGCAGGTACCCGGGCTTACAGGATGTCCTGAGGCAGGCCGGGAAAGTCTGTGTGCATTTTCGCCGGTCATATAATGCCAGTGCTCGGCTGGCAGACCTCCAAAAGGAGTTTAACCTGCCCAAGAACCGCCTAATCTGTGACATGCCCACCAGGTGGAACTCAACGTATGCCATGCTGCAGCGGCTGCACACGCAGCAGAGGGCCATCAATGAGTACCTGTGTGACTATGGCACCAGGACAGGGTCAGGGGAACTTGTTGTTTGTTCCCCATGTCAGTGCGCCATGATCAGGGATGCATGCACTGTCCTGTCACCATTTGAGGAGGCCACGAGGATGGTGAGCAGTGACAGTGCATGCATCAGTGACACTGTCCCCCTTGTCCACCTGTTGGAGCACACGCTGCGTGGAATAATGAACAGGGCACTTGAGGCAGAACAGAGGCAGGAAGAGGAGGACTTCCTTAGCTCTCAAGGCCCCCTTTATCCAGACAGTGTTCCTGCGTGCCCGCCGATCACACAGGAAGAGGACGAGGACAAGGAGGAGGAGGAGGATTGTGTCAGTATGGAGGTGGAGCCTGGCACTCAGCATCAGCAGCAGTCTTTAAGGGATCAGTCCCAAGAAACACATGGACTTGTACGTGGCTGGGAGGAGGTGGCAGCGGACCATGTCGTCCTTAGTGACCCAGAGGACCGAATGCCTCAGCAAACCTACGCTGCATGGCCTCCCTGATCCTGCAAAGCCTGCGTAAGGATCCTCGTATTCGTGGTATCAAGGAGAAGGACCAATACTGGCTGGCAACCCTCCTTGATCCACATTACAAGGGTAATGTTGCAGACCTTATCTTGCCATCGCAGAGGGAGCAGAGGATGAAACATCTTCGGGAGGCCTTGCAGAACGGTCTGTGCAACGCGTTCCCAGAGACTGGGAGGTTACAAACTCCTGTTTCTGGACAACTTGTTGCTGAGGCTTCGGTCAGTCAAAGAAGGAGCGGTGGAGAAGGTGGCCAGCTGACCGATGCGTTCAGACAATTTTTTGGTCCGCAGCCCCAAGGTATGATCGGTTCCAGCAACCATCGCCGGCGTCTGTTTTACATGGTGCAGGAATACCTAGGGGCAAGATCTGACTTGGACACCTTTCCCACCAAAAATCCTCTGGGTTACTGGGTCTTGAGGATGGATCACTGGCCAGAGCTTGCACAGTATGCAATTGAACTACTGGCATGTCCTGCATCCAGCATTCTTTAGGAATGCACATTCAGTGCTGCTGGAGGCTTTGTAACCGATCACAGGGTGTGTCTGTCCACCAACTCGGTCGATCGACTGACCTTCATAAAAATGAATCAGTCTTGGATCACCACCAGCTACCAAGCACCGACGGAAAATGTGTGATAGGACCTTGTTGTCGGAAATTCCGACCGTGTATAGGCTCCATCACACATTTTCCATCGGATTTTCCGACACACAAAGTTTGAGAGCAAGCTATAAAATTTTCCGACAACAAAATCCATTGTTGGAAATTCCGATCGTGTGTACACAAATCCGACGGACAAAGTGCCACCCATGCTCAGAGTAAATAAAGAGATGAAAGCTATTGGCCACTGCCCTGTTTATAGTCCCGACGTACGTGTTTTACGTCACTGTGTTCAGAATGATCGGATTTTCCGACAACTTTGTGTGACCATGTGTATGCAAGACAAGTTTGAGCCAACATCCGTCTGAAAAAATCCTAGGATTTTGTTGTCGGAATGTCCGAACAAAGTCCGACCGTGTGTACGGGGCATTACAGTGTTGTGGCACCAGCACCACCACCACCACCACCACCAAAGGCCCAATTTTTCTGCCCCTGTTCAACAGGGGCATGTAGTTACAATTCTTGATCTAATATTTCACAGCAGGGCCCTGTGAGGGCTTACAGTGTTGTGGCCACAACAACACCTAAGGCCCAAATTTATGCTGAGTATATAGGGCAGGCCCCTACCTTCAAACATCCAACTTACAAACGACTCCTACTTGCAAACGGAAGGAGACAACAGGAAGTGAGATGAAATCTACCCCTAGGAAGGGAAATTCTCTCCTGTAAGAGTTAATATGGGAAAAACATTTCTCCTTTCCACTGATGCTTTATCACCAATCCTTGTTTCACAAAAAAATCCAAATTTTCAAAAAACATTTGTCATTGGGACAAAAAGTGAGGTGAAATCTTCTGAAGAACACAGACAGCAAAACAAATGTCACAGGGGTGATAACCCTTCCCTATGTTTTCCAAAAAGCTTAAAATAGATTTTTTGGCTGGAGCTAAACACATTAAAAATGTACCAGTTCAAAATTACAAACAGATTCTACTTAACAACAAACCTACAGTCCCTATCTTGTTTGCACCGCCTGTATACTGCTGTTCAGAGTATATAGGGCCTAGTGGCCCCACGCCTTTCCTTTTTTTAATGTAGGTGCGGGGTTCCCCTTAATATCCATACAAGACCCAAAGGGCCTGGTAATGGACTGGGGGGTACCCATGCTGTTTGTCTCACTGATTTTCATCCATATTGCCAGAACCCAACATTACATTAAAGCCGAAAGCAGTTTTAAATGACTTTTTTTCCTTTAAAAATGACATTTTGTGCAGGGACTGTTCTAAGCACGGGAAACACGCGCCACTTTACAGGCATACTATAGACACCCCCCAGGTACGATATTTAAAGGAATATTTCACTTTTTTTTTTTTAACTTTAAGCATCATTAAAATCACTGCTCCCGAAAAAACGGCCATTTTTAAAAGTTTTTTTGCATTGATACATGTCCCCTGGGGCAGGACCTGGGTCCCCAAACCCTTTTTAGGACAATACCATGCAAATTAGACTTTAAAATGAGCACTTTTGATTTCAAACGTTCGAGTCCCATAGACGTCAATGGGGTTTTAACGTTCGTGCAAATTTTCGGTCTGTTCGCAGGTTCTGGTGCGAACCGAACCGGGAGGTGTTCGGCTCATCCCTAATCCTGACCACACCTCAGTCTCCCAAAAGGCATGTTCAAAGTAAAAACTGTAACTGAGTGACAAGTAACAGCAATACAGGTCTCCTGATATTATACAGTATATTCAGACAGTTTATGAAAAAGTTGAGAATACAATAAAGGCACACTAAAAAATAAAAAAAAAAAATAGAAAATATATGGATAATAATGCCAAAAAATCTAATTTGTTGGGCCCTCAACCAAGGTAATTAAGACAAAATACATTGGTTGGAGTTGCCTCAAGTGAAGTAAATTGTTGAGATTATAGTTGTATGGCTTTTTATTGATTAGCTATGATGTAATGCACCTACAGTAATATTCAGTATATGAACATTGAACTGTATGTCCATTCAAATGTTTTTTTCATTTTGTTTTTTCATTTTAAATAAAGCATGTAAGGGTTATGCCCTGTACACACGATTGGACTTTCCAACAACAAAACCGTGGATTTTTGTTCGAAGGATGGCTCCAACTTGTCTTGCATACACACGGTCACACAAATGTTGGCCAGCAATTACGAACGTCATGGCGTACAAGACATACGTGATATTTCCATTACAAAAGCTAGTTTTACAAGACCGAGCGCGTTCGTCTCGTACTTGATTTCGAGCATGAGTGGACTTTTGTCCGACGGACTTGTGTGCACATGATCAGAAAGTTCGACAACAAACATTTGTTGGTGGAAAATTTGAGAACCTGCTAGCCAACATTTGTTGGCAGAAAGTCCGCCAACAAATGTTTGATGGAGCATACACATGGTCGGACTTTCCGCCAACAAGCTCACATCCAACATTTGTTGTCGGAAAATCTGATCGTGTGTATGCGGCATTAGAACCTTTGCTAGGTTTTAGTAATATTAGTCGTTTTATTCATACATTAGAGGAAGGCCAACAATTCTATATTTTTTTTTATAGGTAATTGTGTCCCTGATCATAATTCTCACTGCTTCCACTTTGGTAAACAGTTGAAAGAGTTTCTAAACTTTCACTAATTTAACATGGAAAAAAAAAGAATATGCTCTAATTGACCAGCATTCTAATAAACATCAAACATCAAATGAGTGGTCCATGCTAGCGAAGATGATAGCAAGGATACAGAAGTACAGAAAGAGTCACCCCAAAAGCTATCCAATTGATTGTTATAGGAGTCATTGAGCAAGTATTGTGATTGAGATTGGGATGTCAACAAGCTGAGCATATATCTTCTCACCCCTTTTTTGCTTATGCATATGTATCGGTTAGTATGCATTACTAGCATTTGGGTCTAAATTGCATTACTGGCCAGTAAAATATAACTATTTATCATCATCTTAAGCACTATATCTGAATAGTGTTTTTGCTCTGCATTTCACTGTTATGAAATATGTTTTAGAATATTTTAAGTAGCATTTTGCAGGTTTGCCTCTAGCCACCTTATCACAGAGAAAATATTTTGTAAGGCAGAGCAAAGTGTCCAGGTAATATAAAAACAATAAATATATATTTTTCTAAAACTGATCCACCATAAAGCTTGTCTAATAACATGTTGGTAGATCAAATGACATTAGAAATTAAAATGAAAAAGTACCAATTAAAAATGTGGCACACAACCAATTTAACTAACAAAGCTTTGGAATACATAGATTTCTTATATAGCCTTTATAAATAAAAATAAGTATCTAGAAAAATGCAATTTAATTTGCACTCTAACTAGAATAAACATTTTTCCTTTAATTTAGTTTTAATGCAAGCAATAGGAATACCGACACAGACCCAGACTAACATTGCGTATTGAAGAAATTAAAAACAATATGTATAATGAAAGATTCTAACATTCCAATATAACTATGTACATAATTTATAAAGATAGGACTTCCCGTTCTTGCTTATGTCCTTCTGTTTAAAATATATATTCATTTATATTTGTAATGTGCTCAGTGTTGTTTATCAAGTTTAATTTTTTATGTAGATGACCATTATTATACAATTTTCATTAACTGATGGCCTGCACAATGTGAGATAAAAAGATTAATACATAAGCTGCACAGTAATAAAAGTTTTTTTCACTGTTGGTATTTTGAAACATATTAATAACCAATAAGGTAGTGGCGCCTTTGGGAAATAGTATTCACAGAATATTACATTTTAGCTGAGAAATCAAATATTAATAAATATTGTCAGATTCTTCTGTGCAGTGTTCCAAGCAACGTTCCAAGCCTAAACATACCAGTGGGATAAGTTTTACAGCAATAAAAGGGAAATAGTTTTATTTGAGTGCTGATTATAAAGAGATGTAACTTTGCTCTTATGGACATCTGTATAGTGATGACTTAACCGCTTGCCGACCAGTGCACGACGATGTACGTTGGCACAATGGCATGGCTGCGCAAATGGGCGTACCTGTACAACCCCTTTAAGACACGGCATTTTGGGTGCACGCGTGCCTACCGCGTACTCCATGACGGTGCCCTACGGGTCCTGCGGACTCGATGTCCGTCAGTGTCCCGGGATCGTGTCATGGAGCAGCATAACAGGGAGATGCTTATGTAAACAAGGCATTTCCCTGTTCTGCCTAGCAACATGACAGAGATCTACTGCTCCCTGTCATCGGGAGCAGTGATCTCTGTCATGTTCTAGTGAGGCAATCCCCCCACAGTTAGAATCACTCCCTAGGACACATTTAACCCCTTGATCTCCCCCTAGTGTTTAACCCCTTCCCTGCCAGTGTCATTTACACAGTAATCAGTGCATTTTTATAGCACTGATCGCTGTATAAATGACAATGGTCCCAAAATAGTGTCAAAAGTGTCCAATGTGTCCGCCATAATGTCGCAGTCATGATAAAAATTGCAGATCGCCGCCATTACTAATAAAAAAAAATTATTTAAAAAATGCCATAAATCTATCCCCTATTTTGTAGACGCTATAACTTTTGCACAAACCAATCAATATACGCTTATTGTGATTTTATTTACCAAAAATATGTGGAAGAATACATATCGGCCTAAACTGAGAAAGAAATTTGTTTTATTGTATATATTTGGGGGATAATTTTTTTTTTTTTCAAACCTGATGCATTTTTTTGTTTTTAGAGCAAAAAATAAAAACCGCAGAGGTGATCAAATACCACCTAAAGAAAAGTATTTATGGAAAAAAAAAAGGACGTCAATTTTGTTTGGGTGCAACGTCGCATGACCACGCAATTGTCAGTCAAAGCGATGCAGTGCCTTATTGCAAAAAGTGCTCTGGTCAGGAAGGGGGTAAATTCTTCCAGGGCTAAAGTGGTTAAATGTGAATTCCAGGTAAATGAAAAAGATACATATAATGTAGCGTTGTATTCATGAATTCTTAAATAAATGTATTTTTAATGCAGGAAGTGTGAGTGCCTAAATTAGAATTTATATTAGCTTTTAGCATACCCTGTACAGCAAAGCTCAGATTGAGGAGGGAGAAGTACCATAAGGATCCAATCAGTTGTGCTGCAGGGCACAGAGCAAGCTGTGAGTAGGGTAACGAAAAAGAGAAATGATGAACACAGCAGTCTGCTGCTTTTCATGTCACTGGCCAATCACAGGGTGGGATGAAGAGGAGACTTGTAAGTGTTACTAATGTACAACAGAGAAAAAAATAGATCTTTTGCCCTACCAAACAGGGATGTAAAAAGGGGTTTTGGGACTTTAAATGAGGTGCATGATATCATGCACCTCCATCCCTTATTCAGAAATAAGAAAGGGGTTTTTGGGACTTTGAGTGAGGCACAAGACATGTGGTAAGAGACATTATAAAATTGTTTAATAGACATATAAACAAAGCATACCTCATAAACATATGATACATGGTTGAACATGAGTATTTTTATCTATATACAAGGCAATGCCATACAGAAAAGAAGGATTCATATATATGTATATACACATGCATACATCTGAAATTGCATAGTATCCCATGGAAGTAATTAATGTAAAAAGCCAAATGCTTATTGAGTAATGGATACAAAATACAAATGAATCACAGTGGAGGTCAAGCTATGTGTTGGGAACATGATGACATTAATAGGCTTGACACATTTCGTGGCCAGGTGCCACTCATCAGGAGAAAACGCATAGCATATCTGAAACAAATAAAAAGAGGTACCAAATAGGATCTAATGTTTTGCTTGCATAGTAAAAAAAGGTAGGGGCAAGGGCAAACAGGATGTATATCTCCCTGGAATACTTACGTATAAATTGTTCCAAAAAAGCAGTGTTGCAAGTCAGCATCTGTGAGGTAAGTCTGTCCTGGGAGCTGAGGGAATTAACCAAAGGAAGAAGCGAGCGCACCAACACACCCCAGGAGCACCCTCCAAATGCAATAGGCAAAGGTGAAAAAAATCCAAATATGTCTGTAGAGTAAATAATATTGGACCAATATGTGTGAATGGTACCAGTATATACTTACAGTATTTATGAACTAAAAATCAACACCCATTATTGCCTGAAAGAGTGAAAAGCATAGTAGATACAAAGTGAAGGGAATAATATATCACGTAAATAGAAAAGAAAGTAAAAAGTGAAAAATTGCATGAAAATCATGCAATACGAAAGGGTGAAGAAAAACAAAGAGGTGTGCAGTCTTAGTGATAGAGAGGAAACCACAGGGATAGTTACTTGGTGACATTGCATAGAGACACACTCTGAGACATGATGTGCATGTGTGAGGAAAGAAGCCAAAGACTCCCAGTGGGGGTATAAGTAACACCTGACACTCCCTGGGACCCTCCCATATATAATCATGGATAAGAAACCAACACCCATTGTTGCCTGGAAAAGTGAAAAGTATAGTGGATACAAAGTGAAAGAAAACATATACCACAAAAAGAGAAAAGAGAATGGAAAGGTGAAAAATTGCATAAAGATCATGCAGTTTTCCAGAAAGGGGAAAAAGTAAGGAAAAGCTGTGCTCTGACACATGATGTGAATGTGTGAGGAGAAAACCAGAGTCTGAACAAGACACCCAAGGGGTGCAAGTAACGCTGACACTCCCCGGGCCCCTCCCAGCGTCACGCTAAGCATAGAAGATCGAAGAGAGATGGCCTCGCCACAGCAGCAACACCGTCCACAGATGGTGCCTAACCACTCCTCTCGTGTACCAGCTAGATGATTGACGCGTCGGCGCCATGACGTCCGCCAGGTCACACAAACATGGCGCGGAGCGTGGCGCCGATGCATGTCAGGAAACCCACCTCCCCCCCCGGGTGAAACACAACAGAGGGGGAGGGCACCCAACGTGCATCGCAGCTCCCGGGTATACAGACAGATACTCAGCCTGACAAGCAAAAACCACATAAATTAGAAACTATCACTAAGTATGAAATAAAGGATGTGTGTATTCCAAAAACTAGACTAGACTGGAAGTAGTAAAAAACAGACAGCATACGCAGACAAAAAGCAGCTTGTCTACACAAATCATACACCAGTATAAATTGATCAAAAAATTAATTCAGACCAACCAGTCAATTGTGCCTTCATCCCTATTAATATGAAAAGCAAAAGAGGGTTTTGGGACTTTAACTGCTTGCTGACCAGCCATCGCAGTTTTACTGCAGAATGGCACAGCTGGGCGAAACAACATTACCTTACGTCGCTTCGTCTTTTGGCCACTAGGGGCGCAGTGTGTGCCTGAAGCCGATGCGAGTGCACGGCGGGTGCGATGATCGCCGGGCTCACGTGAACGCTCGTGACAGAGCGAGAACCGAGATCTGTGTGTGTAAACAAATCAAATTTTTTGATAAAAAATGTGGGATATTTATTATAGCAAATAGTAAAAGATATTGTGTTTTTTTCAAAATTGTTGCTCTTCTTTTGTTTATGGCGCAAAAAATAACTGCAGAGGTGATCAAATACCACCAAAAGAAAGCTCTATTTGTGGGAAAAAAAGGACGTAAATTTTGTTTGGGTACAGCAATTGTCAGTTAAAGCGACTCAGTGCCGTATCGCAAAAATGGTCTGGTCATTGAGCAGCCAAATCTTCCGGGCTGAAGTGGTTAAATGAGGTGCATGATATCATACATCTCCATCCCTAATTCAGAAATAAGAAAGGGGTTTTGGTGGATTTTAAGTGAGGTACAACACACGTGGTAGGAGAAATTACAGGGGTGAGCTGTGTGGTAGAGCTGTGTAAATCTCAGAACTGGATGTACAGTAACGCAAATCTTTTGGCAGGTAAAACAGCTCCCTTATAGGTATTTGATAAGTGTATTTAGGTATTTGCCTGAAACTCACCTTTAAACAACGCTTTTGTGTGTAATTGCAGTAGGTCAACATTGCTAAAAAACAGATTTGTTTTATACTGTTGATGTCTTATTACTTTGTATTATATTGTTTGTTAATAGGCCAAGCTACATTTTAAGATGGTACACTGTTTTAACCGATTCCCGACCGGTTAGAATGGCTCCCCTGGGCGAGCCGTTGTAGCTGTACGTTGGCCCTTTAAGACAGTGTAGGCAGGGCGCACACTCGCAGTGTGTGCCCAGAGTCAATGTGGGTGCCCGGTGGGCGCGATGACCGGCGGGCACCCGCGATCGCTTGTGACAGAGCGAGAACCGGGATCTGTGTGGGTAAACGCACAAATCGCGATTCTCTCAGGGGAGAGGAGAGAGATTGTGTGTTCATACCAAGTATGAACACCGATCTCTCTCCTCCCCTTGTCAGTCCCATCCCCCCCACACACACATTTAGAACACGCACACTTGTTAACCCCTTGATCACCCCCTAGTGTTAACCCCTTCCCTGCCAGTGATATTTATACATTAATCAGTGCATTTTTATAGCACTGATCGCTGTATAATTGTCAATGGTCCCAAGAATGTGTCAAAAGTGTCCAATTTGTCCGCCGCAATATCGCAGTCCAGATAAAAATCTCAGATCTCCACTCTTACTAGTAAAAAAAATAATAATAAAAATGCCATAAATCTATCCCCTATTTTGTAGACGCTATACAGTAACTTTTGAACAAACCAATCAATACACACTTATTGCAATTTTTTTTCCAAAAATATGTAGAAGAATACATATCATCCTAAACTGCGGTAAAAATTTGTTTTTGTTTTTTTAAAAATGGGATATTTATTATAGCAAAACGTAAAAGATATTGTGTTTTTTTCAAAATTGTCTCTCTTCTTTTGTTCTTTTGTTTATATAGCGCAAAGAAAGCTCTATTTGTGGGAAAAAAAGGACGTCAATTATGTTTGGGTACAGCATCACACGACCGCGCAATTGTCAGTTAAAGCGACGCAGTGCTGTATCGCAAAAAACGGCCTGGTCATTGAGCAGCCAAATCTTCCGGGGCTGAAGTGGTTAACCACTTGAGCTTCAGAAGTTTTTTCCCCCTTCATGACCAGGCTGTTGCCTGACTATATAATTTTTTTCTCATAAATAGAGCTTTCTTTTGGTGGTGTTTGATCACCATTGGGTTTTAGATTATTGGCTATATAAACGAAAAGAGATTGAAAGTTTTGAAAAAAAAAAACAATATATTCTACTTTCTGTTATAAAATATATTCAATAAAATCAAATGTCTTCATAAATTTAGGCCAAAATGTATTCTGCTACATGTCTTTTTTTACATACTTTAACCAGTGCAGTAAAGCGTTATCATAAGACTGGTTTCGTGGTAATCAGGGATACTGACTAATGACTGTATGTTAAAAAAAAATAAAATTAATTAATTATATTTTTTAAACATTTTTTCATTTTTTTTAACACTTTTTTACAGCCTGTCATCAGAGTGGTTCATTGTCACCATAGTGACACTGTACTACTCTGGGGGGTGATCAGGTATTTTTTTTTTACATTGTTATTGCTTATACAGTGATGATCACTGTATAAGCAACAGGTATAGCTGTCATGAATAAGTTTCCCATTCATGAACAGCTTGCTTTTGATTGTGATTGGCTAAGCTAACCACATGATAGAGGTAGCCAAGTACCATGTGATTGCTTTGGGCCAATCACAGATCACAACAGTAAGCAAGCTGTTCATGAATGGAAAGCCATTCATGACAGATTGTTTACATTGCTATGACCAATCATATCGATCACGATACCCAATTACTGGGTATCGGTAACAGTAATCCGCTGTTTACGGTGGCTCCTAAACTGCAGCAGGCTCAATCATGTATATATACGTAATAGGCTATATGGGTAGAGATCAGTGTTTATAAACTTTTTTTATGTATGTACCAACATCCCTGAAGTAGTAAACCAAAAAATATGTAGAAAATGGGATTTTAAAGGTACCCCTGATATAGGAAAAGACATTATCTACTAAAAATATATCAAATATTTATTAAAGCAGTTTTACAAAAAAATATACAATAAAATGTGAGAACAGTTTTACATTCACAGTCAAAGGTATACATCCTCAACCTAATATTGACAATGAAAAAAACTGTGATCACCAAGAGTTCAAACGTTACATAGTTAGTAAGGTTGAATAAAGACACCAGTCCATCCAGTTCAACCTGAGTGAGTGTGTGTCTACAACCCTGACCCTTGTCCCTAACCCTGTACATCGCACACTCACATCAGTCCCTACCCTCAATCCAAGGTCCCCATTCATATACTAGGGCCAATTTTGGACAGAAGCCAATTAACCTACCAGCATGTCTTTGGAGTGTGGGAGGAAACCGGAGTACCCGGAGGAAACCCACGCAGGCACAGGGAGAACATGCAAACTCCAGGCAGGTAGTGTCGTGGTTGGGATTCGAACCAGCGACCCTTTTTTACTGCTAGGCGAGAGTGCTAACCACTGCACCACTGTGCCGCCTTAAACGTAACCACGTCCACATAATTTCAACATGTTTCGCCCAGAAGGCTTCATCAGGAAAATGGACGAGGCTTTTCAATTATTCAACAACAATATTCACGATAAAAACAACCTTGGATGTTCAAAAGAGAAAGAGAAAAAAGGTAAATACACAGAAAAAAAAATACATAAAACATTAACATTTATGTAACTTGAAAACTCTTTAGCTTGTGCAACCATAACTCCACCAAAACCACCCTCCAGAAACAAAAAACAAAAACAGGAACAAAAACCATCCCACCCCCCCATCCCACTCCCCCCCCCCCCAAAAAAAAAAAAAAACAAAAAAAACAAACAACCCCCATCACACAGGCTCACACCCAACCCTCCCCTAATACTCCCACCCAACACAACCACCGCGTCAACTCCATACCTCTGTAACAGAGTTCTGGGGAAGTCACAGGATACGAGGCGTCAACTGAGAAAAGAGGGGAGGAGGGGTGCCCCCAGAAGTGACTCCCCCCTGTGTAGTCCAGATGGATGCCTAGATCACCCGTAGGGAGGGATGTATATTCACATGGATGAAAAGCATCAAAAGCAAAAAGGATGATTACGGTATCTGTAACAGATATCATAGATAATAAAATTTCACACATATTACGGGTGAAGAGAGAGGTAGACCACAAGACAAACTAGACAGTGGACACCACTCACCAACCCCCCGAAGAGTATTTGTATTGGGAGCTCATGAGGAATGAATGGCACAATATCAATTGTAAAAAAGCTCCTGTGTAGGTGAAGACAGAGCTGCTCCACAGTTTCTGAAAAAGTATAAAAAAAAAAAAAAAAATGCATGTAGCTATATTAAACTTCAATGCGACGAGGAACATATGTACGCTGCAGTTTTAAAATCTTCAAGAGCACCTGCTCACCTTGAAAAGATGTCACATCGTTATGTAAGAAGCTACGTCACATTTCTATTGACGCTGCTGAAGGGGCACCCTAAAGTAGTGGGCCACAAAAAATAGTCACTTCCTATGAAAAAAAAAATAGATTTGTTTAAAAGGAAATAGAGCACCAAAAAGTGGTGCTTTAGTTTACAATTAGACATATCACAGAGTGTTGAACCGATTAACGGTCAATGTTTAGTTTTACCTGGTGCCGGCGTCCATGTTTAGCATGAGCTCCCTGACTGCTAGCAAGCATCTGAATGTGTGGGGTTTAAATATCCCTCCCCATGGCCCCAGAATGCTGTGCGTGTCATCACACTGCACTGGAGCCAAGCGGACGCAAAGAGGAGGTTCCTGGTCCAAGGACTAATGACCCGGAACCGGAAACGACAGACAGGAAGTAAAACTACTTCCTGTGTGCCCAAAACAGCACTAAGACTCCCTTTGGAGACAGTGCTGAGCCAAGAAGAAAAACTTGGACAGTTGGAAAGATGGCTGTGGGATACGGTTATACCGGTATGCCAAGGACTATAAGGAGACCACAAGGCGGGCGCATACCGGGTTGGCAACCCCCAGGAAAGAAAAGCCCAAGGGGGATGTGTGTCCAACCTAGTATACACCCTTGGGCGTCCATACGGGGATCAAATGGCACTGAACTAGGGGGGGGTAAAAACGAGGGAAAATAGAGCCTGGGGAGGGGTAAAAAAAAAAAAAGGGAAAGAGGGGTTCCCCAAGGTTTGGGTGTGGTCATGATTGCACATTACAATAATTTGTCTACAACATTGCACCACTAATTTACATCCACATATGAAAAGCTGTATCAATATGCATATCATTGCAGCTGACTCAATATATGTTAGTATCCCTTTTCTAAAAGATGTATTGTTTCTAATAGAGGCAATTCTGGCCTAGACAACTAATCCAGAATTAGTCGCGAGAGGAATAGTAAACGTCTGGTGATCCCATAATATTCAAACGCAGTAAATGTTAACAAAACAAGGGAAGAGAAAACACTCAATGGGGCACATGCTCCCAAGGAGACAGAAGTGACCAGATCACAAAAGGGGGGATATTTATAGAAAAGGCTTATAGCTAATCCCCTCATTGAGGCCGGGGGACCGAGTAGCCTGTAAACAATAGATCCATCTCGTCTCCAATTGGAGAAGTTTATTATCTATATCACCTCCTCGTTCATGTTCTGGTATGTGTTCAAGGCTAAAAAAGCCGATAGCTTTTAAATCGAAATTGTGGTATAGCCCCACATGGCGGCTAATAGGTGTTTCCATCCTATGTTTGGAGATAAGGGACACATGGTCCCCGATTCTACAAAAAAGTGGCTGCTTAGTTTTTCCCACGTAAAATGCCCCGCAATGACATTTCATTAGGTATACTGAACCAACCGATTGACAGATTGTTCTATGTTTGGGGGTCCAGATGTTATTGTTGGGAAGGGTAACATTGTTCCCTTCTAAAATGAAGGGACAATAGTTGCATCTGCCACAAGGGTAGGTGCCTGGTGATTTAGACTTAAGTACAGTCTGATTGCGATAGTGACTACTCACTAGACTATCCCTCAAGGAGCGAGAGCGTTTGAAAGTGATCTCTGGATAGGGTCTAACGAATTTGGAAATTTTTTGATCAGCTGCCAATAGGTACCAGAACTTTTTATAAATATGTCGCACCTTTGCATGTTGTCTATTATATTTGGTAATCACTCTTGTTGATGTTGATACTTTATCTCGTCTGGGTTTGTATAGCAACAGTTGTCTATTCTCGTTTTTTACCCTGTTGAATGCTTTTTTCAGACATGTTTTACTATATCCTCTAGCTAGGAGGCGATCGCGTAGCAGGTTTGCCTCCTTTTGGAAGTGAATACGTTTTTATCGTGAATATTGTTGTTGAATAATTGAAAAGCCTCGTCCATTTTCCTGATGAAGCCTTCTGGGCGAAACATGTTGAAATTATGTGGACGTGGTTATGCTTTGAACTCTTGGTGACCACAGTTTTTTTCATTGTCAATATTAGGTTGAGGATGTATACCTTTGACCGTGAATGTAAAACTGTTCTCACATTTTATCGTATATTTTTTTGTAAAACTGCTTTAATAAATATTTGATATATTTTTAGTAGATAATGTCTTTTCCTATATCAGGGGTACCTTTAAAATCACATGTATATATACGTGACTAAGCCTGCACGTGCTGCTCTGCCACAGTATATCTGCAGGAGCAGGACTGCAAGTGGTTAAGGACTAGGGAATTTAAACATTTTCACTTCACAAAAATGTTGGTGAAAATAGATACATTTCAGTAAAATTCACAATTTTTATGAAATCCATTGAGGTCAATGCAGACATCCCAACCTGCAAAAGCTAATTTCAGGGAGGTGGCAAACTTATTTCAGGGCAGTGACGCTTCGTACCGGCGCCGACCCCCCCAATGAAATACAGCCTGATCAGTGCCAATTAAATGCAGCTTTACCAGTGCCAATTAAATGCAGCTATACCAGTGCCAATTAAATGCAGCTATGCCAGTACCAATTAAATGCAGCTATGCCAGTACCAATTAAATGCACCTTTACCAATGCCATTTAAATGCAGCTATACGAGGGACAATTAAATACAGCCTTACCAATGTCCATGGCATCATCGGATCATCCTGAGTGCCACATGATGAGTCAGTGATGAGTGAGCTGAGAGATGTGGTGAGAGAGTGACACAGTGATGCTCAGCACTCTATCCACACTCTGCAGAACTCACACACTCTGGAGGTCCAGCCTGTGCGTACCAGAGTCAGTGTGACTCCTCCCTCCTCACACAGACTGGTCTTCCTGACATGGGGAGGACATCTGTCACCATGGATGACTTAACAGCCACTGGGCAGGTTCACACTGCTGGCAGTTGCAGACTTTTGCACAGTCTGTCTGCCAGCTTACACACAGCTGACTTTCTCTGTCACACCTGGCTGCACACTGCACACCCCACTGCAATTCTCTAAGGACAGAGATCTGATCCAATCATCTGCCGAGTGAATGGTACTGGCCCCGGGGGCCACTCGGGCTGTGAGTAACAGTGCAGGCAGGCTCGGCCGGGAGATCATGCCTCACTCGCAGGTGTCTGTGAGCCTGCCATCAAATGTGGGAGACTCCTGTGAGTCGCGGGAGACTTGGGATGTCTGTCAATGCAAAATGGAAGAGTAAAGTGAAACTGAGTTTTTTTTTAGAGTTATATGTTTTATTTTGTTTTTCAGCAAAGCATAAAGGACAGTTAACAATAAGACAATTTCTAACGTAAATTGGAAATTGCCATAAAACAATGAAGTACATGAGGAAATACATGCACATAAACCACATTTTAGCTAGAACATCAAAAGAAGACATAGAGAAGACTTTTGAATAAGAGGCAGAATTGTGTTTAGCAAGGGAGAGGTTTCCTGACCCCATATATTCCATCCATAATTGAAAAATCCAGGGGAACGATGCTGAAACTGAAAGAGCTTATTTAAGAAAAAAAAACATTTTTAGGGGGTTCAGAATGACCCTAAAACTGTGGAAAAACAAATAAGGACAAGGAAAGTAAGAGGGACGCCAAAGATAGAGAAGAATAAGAAGAAAAAAAATCATATAAGGGGAAGGGGAAGGAAAAAGGTAGGGAAGAGGGAGACTGGAGTTGGCAGGAGAGGACTAAGAAAAATAAAAGGGAAATACTGAGCAAATGGTAAAAAAAGAAATTAAAATGTTAATTAAAAAAAATAGTTGAAAGCTTCAGCAGTGAATGTATAGGATAAAATCCATAACATGAATAATGGTAGTGAAATGCTGTGCTAGATACAATTAAAGTGATTCAAAAATATGTACCTAATAATTAGTACAAAAAACTGTGAAGATAACATTAATCAAATTACATAAAAAGTGAAAACTGCAAGTTTCCCAAAATGAATAATACAAAAAGTTTGTGCAAAGAAGTCCAACACCAATATGAATGAATCAGGATGAATTCCGGAGACATCAATACAGGTGATCATCTGCAGACTTCCATCAGTGCATCAAGTGTAGAAACAACACCACGTGTTCTTCAAACACTCACATGTAAGTATGCTTACTAAAGCCAGTGTGACTCTCTGTGAGGAGAAGTCAAGAAACGCCTGTGTGAATATACCTTCACTAGGTTAGTCAGGATTCTCAAGCTGGTCTCTGCTGATGGATGTTCCTCCGTTTAAAAATCCCAAAAATAGAAAGAAATAGAGAGCAAGGCTCATATAGTGTAAAATCGCCAGATAGGCTTTACTTAAAAAGCATGCAAGACAGATAAAAAACACTCAGCATTACGGCGAAAAACTGACTACGACTCCCACAATGCAATGCGGGAACATGCATGCGAGGTATCATCACGACTTCCGGTTATACCCTATGTACATTTCGTCAGAATTGATGTTGTCAGGAGCCCGGAAGAAGCCATGACTCATCAGCACTGGGTTTATATACAGTCAAACAATGAGGAGGATAAACCCAGTGGTGATGAATCACGGCTTCTTCCAGGCTCCTGTGGAAACGTACGTAGGGTGTAACTGTCATCACTCATGCGCTTTCCTGCATTGCATTGTGGGATTCATAGTCGGCTCTTTGGCCTGATGGTGTGAAATATTCATGGCAGATCCTTAATGAGACTGAAGTGATCTCTGCAAAATATAAATGTGGATGACATGCTCATATCTTTATGAACTTTGTGAGTTGCCACTTGTTATTTTTAATAAAGTGTTTTCCTATGTCCTGCACTTAGTTGGCACCCTCTGCTGTTTCCTTTATGTATGTAGCTGAAAATTTCACAAAAGAGCATATGGCATGGGGTAGGGTAGAGGTAACCTAGTCTAGTATCCACTGTGAGAGAGCCTGATGCTACCCCCCCCCTAGTCTCTTACTGAAGTACCCTGCCACACCAAGTCAATGTTGCATCAGCTGTGGAGGATATAAATAGGGTCATACCTGCTTACACAATGGGCAATTTGAAGAGCAGTTAATGGATTGAAATGATATTGGATTTATCTGGCTTTTTGTAAATGCATTGGCTACTAAGTGTATTGTGTTGATGCTATAGCTGAAGCTACCCTTTAGCTAAATAAATAATATTATTATATCTGTACTGTACTTTCTCAACTGCAGTGGCTGTGTGTCTAAAAGACATTTTGAAATGTAATTCTATACTTCCGTGAAAAACAAATTGGAACTTTATGTAATGCCTAAACTATTAATTTAACTGTCCGTATACTGCAGAATTTATATAAAATGAAAATATAGCACTCCACTGACATATTTACTTTACGATTTACTCAATTTACAACAACATATAAATACATTAGTGTATAAATAATCCATGAAAATGCATAGATGTAAAAAATATATAATCTATATGCAGCATGTGCTGCTGAATATTTAATATGCTCCTACTGTATATATACCCCAATAAAGTATATGAAACAATTCACAAAATGCATGTAAAAATATCTATAAAATTTACTATGAAAACTGTCCCAAATAGCATAAATATTATGTGAATGATTTTGTGATTCCACACTATCATATGTCACTCATGTCATTTGAAAACAAACCTATAGGATCAGTACTTTCCATCTATATCCCATGAGTGGCAAAACTCACCAGATCTTACAGACTCTCAAATTTTAAGAAGGTCGGTGTGCACTTAAGAGATCATCCACCACTTCTCCAAGTTCTAGGCTGTTTAAAAATCTTATTATTGTCTCCACAGATGCTTCACCTCCCTCATACAAGATACAGTGTAACAAAAAAGAGCCCTAAAAGTGTGATACTGTTACTTGTTTAAAAAAAAAAGCTGCTTTAAAATAATGTGATTTTGCAGTTACATTGAAAAGTTGTTAATTAGCACAGGTATACTGTATAAAGCTTACATAAATATTCCACTCAGCAGCTTAGGATTCTATGAAAAGATTCCAAGAAAAGATTGAATTCTTGCTTTTCTGGCTAACCAACATCCAACTTCCTCTCAATATATCTAATACGACATCCATGCCTTGCTCCATCACCCAACATGCTTCATCACTAGAACAACTTCCTCAAGTGATCCTATTGCTAACCTGTTCTGCATAATAATTGTGTGTATTTTTTAGATATTTTGACATACATTTTTTGCATTACCATACTTAATGAATGTATTTGTAGGTTCATAGTGAGTACTCTGCAGCATATGCTATTGATAGATTCTATATTATTTTATGCACAATTATGCAATTGTATTGATTATTTATGCACTCTATGGGTGTTTATTTACAGTTATTATATTATATTTTTTAGCCACTGGTAATGTTTTATTTTTATTTTATATATATTGGGTTGTGTAGTGTTATTTTATATTGTCACATATTCATATATGAATATGTATTCATATATACCATTTATTTACTTAATATAAGGGGTTATGCCATTTCTGTAGGCCATATAACTACTTAGACACATACCGAAACATTTCTTGTGCTGGTCATGCAACCAGACAATTTTTGGCCAATTTCAACCAATTTAATCTGTTTTAACCATCTGACCACTGGTCACTTAAATTAGTATTTTTTTTTCATAATGTTTGCCCAAAATTTATACTGCTACATATCTTTGGTAAAAAAAAACCCAAATCAGTGTATATTATTTGGTCTGTGTGAAAGTTATAGAGTCTACAAGCTATGGTGCCAATCACTGAAAATTGATCTCACCTGATCAAACCTGATGTACTGACGGCCTCATTTCTCATTTCTTGGCACACTAACAAGCCAGGAAAGTACAAATACCCCCCAAATGACCCCTTTTTGGAAAGTAGACAATCCAAGGTATTTAGTAAGAGGCATTGTGAGTTTTTTCAATATGTAATTTTTTTCCAACAATTCTTTGCAAAATGGAGATTTTTTTTTTTTTTCCACAGAGTTTACATATTAACAGGTTATTTCTCTCACACAGCATATGCATACCACAAACACCCCAAAACACATTCTACTACTCCACTTGAGTATGGTGATACCACATGTGTGAGACTTTTACACAGCCTGGCCACATACAGAGGCCCAACATCCTGGAGCAGCAGGATGATGGAAAAGTCCACTAAATCACCCCATTTTGGAAAGTAAATACCCCAACGTATATTCTATAAGGCATAATGAATCTTCTGAACATGTCATTTTTTTCCACAAGTTTTTGGAAAACGTGGAAAGAAAATGAAAACGCATTTTTTTTTTACAGAAAGTTGTCCATTTTTAAGATATTTCTAACACATAGCATGTACATAGCAAAAATGACACCCCAAAATATATTCTGCTACTTCTCCTGAGTATGGCGATACCACATGTGGGAGACTTTTCCACCGCCTGGCCACATACAGAGGCCCAACATGCAAGGAGCACCATCAGGGACATACATTTCAAATCTAATTTGACTACCTATTACAGTTTTGAGAGACACTGATGGGCACTGTAGTGGTAAGGATGCGGCATGGATGAGAATTGATGTGGCATGGATGAGCACTCATGTGGCATGGATGAGCACTGTTGTGGCACGGATGAGAACTGATGTGGCATGGATGTGACAAGGATGAACACTGCTGTGGCATGGATGAGCACTGCTGTGGAATGGATGAGCACAGATGAGGCATGGATGAGCATGAATGAGCACGGATGGAGCATGGATGAGCATGGATGGAGCATGTATGAGCCAGGGATAGATGGAGCATGGATGAGCACGGATTAAGCATGGATGAGCACAGATTGAGCATGGATGAGCACAGGTTGAGCATGGATGAGCACGGGTAGAGCATGGATGAGCACGGCTGGAGCACGGATAAGCCAGGGATGGATGGAGCATGGATAGAGCATGGATGAGCATGGATGGAGCACAGATGAGCCAGGGATGGATGGAGCATGGATGAGCATGGATGGATGGAGCACAGATGAGCCAGGCATGAATGGAGCATGGATGAGCCAGGGATGGATGGAGCATGGATGAGCACGGATGGAGCACGGATTGAGCATGGATGAGCACAGATGGAGCATGGATGTGCCAGGGATGGATGGAGCATAGGTGAGCAAGGGATGGATGAAGTATAGATGGGCACATATGAAGCATGGATGGGCACATATGAGGCATGGATGAGCGCATATGAGGCATGGATGGGCACATATGGAACATGGATGGGCACATATGGAGCATGGATGGGCACATATGGAACATGGATGGGCACATATGGAGCATGGATGGGCACATATGGAGCATGGATGGGCACATATGGAGCATGGATGGGCACATATGAGGCATGTATGAGCACATATGGAGCATGGATGGGCACACATGGAGCATGGATGAGCCAGGGATGGATGAATGGATGTAGCATGGATGGGCACAGATCAGCACTGTGGGCACTCCAGAGACAGCCCACAATGGAGCACGGATTGAGCATGGATGAGCACAGATGGAGCATGGATGTGCCAGGGATGGATGGAGCATGGGTGAGCAAGGGATAGATGAAGTATAGATGGGCACATATGGAGCATGGATGGGCACATATGAGGCATGGATGAGCGCATATGAGGCATGGATGGGCACATATGGAACATGGATGGGCACATATGGAGCATGGATGGGCACATATGGAACATGGATGGGCACATATGGAGCATGGATGGGCACATATGGAGCATGGATGGGCACATATGGAGCATGGATGGGCACAGATCAGCACTGTGGGCACTCCAGAGACAGCCCACAGCGCTGCTGCACCGGGCTCACTCCTCTCCTCGCAAACTGTACCGTTCAGTGCGAGGAGAGGGGAGGAGCTGCACTAGACAAGCTCCAGTTTGTTACAAGTGATCGCTCCGTTATTGGACGGAGCGATCACATGGTAAAGGGCAGCTGTCATTGGCCCTTTACCCCTTTCCGACGACACGGACATTCCCGGGTGCGCACCCCAGGGGGTGCGCGAATATGTGAGGACATCCATGGATGTCCTCCCAGAAAAAGCCGACCGTGCTGTAGCCATCTTTCGGCTATAGCCCGGTCGGCATGTGATTAAACACAAAAACGACATAGAGCATTATGGCAACCTGCCAGCAACATTTTACATGCTTGACAAATTTGATTCATTTGGTCATTTTTGCAATTTGGTTAAAAATTTTTTTTGCTTATGTCTAATATTTTAGTATGTTTTTTGTATTCCTGCCATGACTCCTGATTTTGAAGGGATTATGCTCTTATTTTAGTGTCAAGCAATGGAGAATAATGGTGGCCATACACTATACAAAAAAAAAAATCGTCTGAAATTCGGTCATTTAGACAGTTCGTTCATTTTTCGGCCAGTTAATGGGCACAAAATTGATAATCATTGGGACGTTTTTGAGCAGGAAAACAAAAGGACAAGTTTGGAAATTTTCTGCCGAAGGAATGATAAATTGGAAGGTTAAAGTGTTCCCCATCTGGACTGTCTGCACTAGATATATGTAAAAAAACAACAAACAAAAAATGCATTCATTTATGTCCACTGAACGATTTATAGGTCATTACATGATGGCACTATCGTTTGCGCTCACAGCCGAATGTGCATTTTTCGAAAATGGGTTCGACTGATTTTTTCGTATAGTATATGGCCAGCATAACTCGAGTTTAAAATCAACATTGCTAGAGAATTCACAAAATATCAGATTACATATTCTTGCTGTGTGTTATTTTTTTTTTTGGTGAGCAGCAGTAGTATCTGAGCTGAAAGTTACAAATCAGGCCCAAATAGCTAAGGTGTTTCCAGTCAAGAATAGTGTATCAGCAGGGGTCTCAAACTGGCGGTCCTCCAGCTGTTGCAAAACTACAAGTCCAATCATGCCTCAGCCTGTAGGAGTCATGCTTGTAACTGTCAGTCTTGTAATGCCTCATGGGACTTGTAGTTTCACAACAGCTGGAGGGCTGCCAGTTTGAGACCCCTGGTGTAGAGGAGTGATGGTCTGATTATTAGATTATTAGATGAAATTATATTGGGTGACGTGGTCAGGTCAAATGCACAAAAGCAGGATAAGATTGTACATAGTCTTTGTTTCCTGCAGTCCCAATCTTTTACAGAGATTTACCTTTAAATAATGCATCCAAAAGAAAGAAAAATAGACAGATACATTGCTATTAGATAGAAGTGCATAGGTCATTGATGTGCACATATGTGCTTTAGTAAAATATACATAACTACAGTATAATTTGATTTAATAATGATAGTTTTGCCAATGCCTGAATCTATTTTGGTTAGCAATACATGGCTCTCCTTTGATAAACATTAAATACATCTAGTACATTGCTGCTTTTTACTACATGCTCCTGTATTTAAACACCAGCCAATCTGAAAATTCATGTTCAAGTACAAAACCTATTGGCTGAGAACAGTTCATTCATTATCACTCCATAAATATGTTAATTTGCCCAGGCATATTGATACAAAACTAACTGCTGTAACACCCATGGCATCAATAACTGTATACACTAGCAAGGAGAAGCAAAATAAATAAACTACATCAATCCTGGAGTGTTTTCCTTCATTATTTTCTATAAATTTGACCTGAACTAACAAAGTGAAGATTTGCCATCTTTTATGCATCTAGAAAAGTTATTTGTGCCTAAGCAGTATCCTGAAAAATGTACCTTGTCTTGAATTTCTCCTAAAAAAAAAATCAATGCAATCCCTGTGCCTAGGTACTCCTGTGCTTTGATTCTCTGCTCTGCTCTGCTGCCTCTGGATGACCGAGTCTCAGGAGATTTTGAGTGAGATATGTTGATTTCACTACTGTGCTTCTCACAGTTCTCCAGCCTGAAAAGGAAGGTGTACCTGAACATCTGCAGTGTAAGGATCTCCCTGCTTTAGCTGTATTCCTTCTGTGGATCTGTGCCGCTTACACCTCTCCTGATGCTGGTTAATAATTCTATCACTCATTCTCAGACCACTAAGTAGTCTGTTTTGACCTGTATGGCCTGTATGCAAATACCATTATTTATACTTAAATAACATGTAGTGTTTTCTTTTTTTGTTTGCCTTTTTAATTTTTACTCCACATGAGCCCTCTCCTCAACATTACCTAGCTTCTGTCGATGACCTTATAAAACGGAACTAATTTCAGCACTTACATTTTATTTATGTATTATGGTACAATAAAGTAATATAATTAGGGAAGTCAAAATATAGTCAGTTTTTGGTGGTTTTTAAAGGGTAACTTGTGCTTTAAATGGCTCCGGGGGGTTACTGAAGATCAACTATTCTGGATGCCAAAAAAATGGCCCCTTATTGGCTTGAATATTTTATGTTCATGCATAGAAAGAAAAAAAAAGACAACCCAAAATTTGAATTACTGTTAACATCAGTACAAGCAAATAGAAATTAAAAATACAAAAAAATGGAAACAAAACCACAAACACAAGATTAAATAAAATAAACTACCCTCGATAAACCCAAAAATGCCCTCTAAATAAACACCAAATTTCACCTAAGCATTGCACTGAGCAAAACTAAGAGTTTCCCCTACAACGAAATTGGAGATTTTTCTGTGAAATATATATTGCAAATATCACTGTACTCATAATAGGTGCAGTTTCGTGCTTCCAGATGTCTGTTTTGACTGTGTGCATAATTTTGGTAATACAGAGCAAGCCTCGGGGACTTTTTGGGTGTGTGTTGTCTAATCAGAACTGCATGAAAAATATCCTATAATGTGAATTAAAATATCTTATATGAGGGTGAGTGATATTAGCAACAGGGATAATGTTAATATTATATTAATGGAAATATAACTAGCTTTTCTGCCAAACACGTATAATACCAGTTTCTATTAGACACAAATGATAATTAACTGGTTTCAAAAAGTCAAAAACAATTGTTTTGAGGATTACAATTGCAATGAGAATTACACGTTTCTGCCTCAATTTCAGTTTTAACAGATGCAATGTTTCTTATGCAAAGAGAAAATTTGTGCTAAGTATTTAGAGAATCAAATTTGGTAATTTTCAACAGCCATATTAACTGTCAAATCAGCAAGGAAATTTATTATCATTCACATATTAAATGACAACTTTCTATAGATGAGCAGTGATAGTGCAGAAAGTAAAATTTATAATAAAGATGTAAGTGCTATCTAACATAGATCTGTTTAATTAAATAAGTCCCCTTTACTGCTTCCTTTGTCTGAGAAATCCACTTTGAAATAGTAATATATTTCCTCCTACAGCTACTTAGTGCTTTAATTTCTTTATTCTATTGCTGAAATATTTGAGAATGTGTTAAAACATATATTACTTCATTGTGGCTGCTTCTGAAGAAGTGACTTGGGTATAACAGAGTAATGAAAAGTACTAATTTTGCAAAAGAAAGTGAGCTTACGTAATATTCCTAAGGCCAGCCATAGATGTTTCAAATCTGGTTCAGCAGAAACTGGCCAAGATTCGAACCATTAATGGGCAGGCTGAATGTACCAAGTGGATCGATTGATTAACTTGGGTACAACCAGCCTGCCAAATTAGCTTGCGATTATCACAAACGACTGCTATAGCCGCTAGGGATAATCATTGGGTTCTCCTGGCCGGGACGGATTCCTCTTTCAACCCATGGTTGCAGGAAAGAAATTCGTACCGTCTATGGCATGCCTTACTAAGGATGAGTGGAGTGATTTTGGCAATGCAAACTGACATTACTAAGTTTGCAAGTTTGTGAGCGATCTCTTAGTTTCATTTATTGAATTGTTTTGGTGAAATTAGCTTATAAAGAAACACCTTTTGTTTTTTCTAGGGAGTGTAATTATGGTAGTTTAGTTTATTTTATTTAACCTCCCTGGCGGTATTCCCGAGTGTGGCTCGGGGTGAATTTTCAGTACCAAAAGCGGTAACCCCGAGCCATACTCGGCATCGCATTGCAGGATCCAGGTACAGTTACTTACCTTGTCTCCAGTATCCTGCAATGTCCTCCCGCAGTGTCTGCGAGCCGTGTCTCCGCTCGATGTATCACAGCGCCGAGCTCCGTTCCCTGCGAGCGTTGCAATGCATGGGGACGGAGTACGGCGACAAATTCAAAAAGTTAAAAACCACACACAATACATACTTACAAATTACATTGCTGTTTTAAATTATTTCACATCCCTTTTGTCCCTAGTGCTTTGTCCAATGGCCTGCATGCAGTTTTATATTATAAATACTGTTCTTTCTGCCTGGAAACTGGAGATTGTCCATAGCAACCAAAACCGTCCCTTTACATCAAAAGCGGTTTTAGACCCGCTAGAAAACAGCGATAATAAATTAGACTCACTTCACTTGCAGAATTAAGCGATTTGTGGGGAAATCTGTCATCAAACACTGAAAGTGACAACAGCAACAATTCTGCAACTGCGCAAATGTCAGTGTTTTTGATTTGATTACATTATTGAATAATTTTTATTATTATATTATTATTTGTTATAATTATTTATGGTTATTTATTATATTATAATTTATGATTTAGTGTTTCAAACTTTATCATACCCGGGATGTCTACTAGACTCTTGTTTGGACAGATTTAAGTGTGTTATTCCTAAGAGTTACAGGCCTACAATAAAAAATGCCATATTTCAATGCAAAACATTGTACCGCTTTGACCATCAAAAATCCGAAATATTCATACCGCCAGGGAGGTTAATGTTCTTTGTACTCATGTTTTTCTGCGTTTTTTCACTTGCTATCTCGCTTTCCAAACCACTGTTCACCTCTGTATTTTTTAAAAAGGGAGCAACTACATAATGTAGTAGAGGACCACGCATCTGACACACCCAGAAGTGTTTTGGATGCTGAAAAGTCTTTAGGCAGCAGAATCTCAGAAATACCAGGAACTGCATTCTTAGCAGTCCGACAGGTAAGTGTTAAAAGGCATGTATTGCAGGGAGCATTCTCTTTTATTTATTTATTTGACAGAGTCATTTAAAAAAAAAAGTTTTACAAAAATGTAAAATTAAATTGGACATATTGGGAATAATTTACTAAAGGAATAGAGGTTGTTTACAAAGCAAAGTGAATGTTCTATTAGAAAATGTTTGCTTCATAAAATGTATGATAGTAAATAAGGTAAACCTGCATTCACTTTAAATATACAAATCATGTGTGAGGGAAATGAAAGTGGTTGTAAAGGCTTCAGTGTGCAGCTCCCCTCTCAGCCCCCCCAATGCTTACCTAAGTCCTATCTCATTCCAGGTATGTGCACAAGACCCAAGGCTCCCCCGGTTCTCTCCCTCCTGATTGGCTGAGATGCAGCAGCAGGAGCCCCTGGCTCCCACTGCTGTCAATTACAGCCAGTGAGGCAGGAGAGGGGGCGGGGCTGAGCTGCGCTCTTTGTGCCTTATGGGCGCAGAAAGCCGACTTAAGAGCGTGCACGCATGAGTGCCCCCACAGCAAGCAGCTTGTTATAGGGGCACTCAACAAGGGGGAGGGGCCCAGAGCACTGGCAGGGGACCCGAGAAGAGGAGTATTGGGGCTGCTCTGTGCAAGACCGCTGCACAGAGCAGGTAAGTATGACATGTTTGTTATTTTTTTTAATAAAAAAATTTCCTTTACAATCACTTTAAGAAAAAATAAAGACACAGCTGGTTGGTTGAAGCGAAGAAAGTTTCTTCCTATATACTAAATCTGGCCATACAATTTTCTTATTCAATTTCCTTTATATTTACCTTCAGCTATGTAGTGCAAGGGTCTGTCTGCTTGCAATGAAAATGTAAAGTGTTTAGGTTTGACCTCATATTTAGGGATGAGCTTCGTGTTCGAGTCGAACCCATGTTCGACTCGAACATCGGCTGTTCGATCGTTCGTCGAATTGCGAACGATATGGGCCGTTCGCGCCAAATTCGTGTGGCGCGTCACGGCCCATAATTCACTGCGGCATCGCAGTGCATTGCTTGCTGATGATTGGCCAAACATGCACTATGACCTGCATGCTTGGCCAATCACAGCGCCGCCTTAACAGAGAGCCATAATTGGCCAAAGCCAAGGAGGCTTTGGCCAATTATGGCTCAGGGGATTTAGTACACGCCCCACACTATATAAGGCCGCCTGCACGGCGGCCCTGTGCAGTGTGTTCCGGTGTGCTTAGAGAGAGAGAGAGACAGTGTCATTTCATTTGAGTTAGCTAGATTAGGCAGGACAGTCAGTCAGTTAGCTGCACTTAAAGTGTATTGTGTATATATATGCATCCCAGGTGTTGCATATATATATATATATACACTGTATTCAGTTTAGCTAGATCCATTCCTGTTATCTTCTAGACTATTTACATTTAGTGCAGTGCGTCCTGCTCACAGTGTTCAGCTAGATCCGTTCCTGTTATATTCCTACTGACAGGCAGGCTTGTCTTGTTACAGCATTTTGAAGAAAATTACTGGTGTTCTTTTGATCCTATTAGTACCACAGTCAGGCAGCTAGACTATTTACATTTAGTGCAGTGCGTCCTGCTCACAGTGTTCAGCTATCTGTTATCTTCTTACTGACAGGCAGGCTTGTCTTGTTACAGTATTTTAAAGAAAATTACTGGTGTTCTTTTGATCCTATTAGTACCACAGTCAGGCAGCTAGACTATTTACAGTTAGTGCAGTGCGTCCTGCCCACAGTGTTCTGCTAAACCTACAAGTAAGTGGGGTGCGTCCTGCTCACAGTGTTCAGCTAAACCTACAAGCTAGTGGGGTGCGTCCTGCTCACAGTGTTCAGCTAGATCCGTTTCTGTTATCTTCTTACTGACAGGCAGGCTTGTCTTGTTACAGTAAATACAGCTACCTGAAGAAAATTGCTGGTGTTCTTTTGATCCTATTAGTACCACAGTCAGGCAGCTAGACTATTTACAGTTAGTGCAGTGCGTCCTGCTCACAGTGTTCTGCTAAACCTACAAGTTAGTGGGGTGCGTCCTGCTCACAGTGTTCAGCTAAACCTACAAGTTAGTGGGGTGCGTCCACCTCACAGTGTTCAGCTAAACCTACAAGCTAGTGGGGTGCGTCCTGCTCACAGTGTTCAGCTAGATCCGTTTCTGTTATCTTCTTACTGACAGGCAGGCTTGTCTTGTTACAGTAAATACAGCTACCTGAAGAAAATTGCTGGTGTTCTTTTGATCCTATTAGTACCACAGTCAGGCAGCTAGACTATTTACAGTTAGTGCAGTGCGTCCTGCTCACAGTGTTCTGCTAAACCTACAAGTTAGTGGGGTGCGTCCTGCTCACAGTGTTCAGCTAAACCTACAAGTTAGTGGGGTGCGTCCACCTCACAGTGTTCAGCTAAACCTACAAGCTAGTGGGGTGCGTCCTGCTCACAGTGTTCAGCTAGATCCGTTCCTGTTATCTTCTTACTGACAGGCAGGCTTGTCTTGTTACAGTAAATACAGCTACCTGAAGAAAATTGCTGGTGTTCTTTTGATCCTATTAGTACCACAGTCAGGCAGCTAGACTATTTACAGTTAGTGCAGTGCATCCTGCTCACAGTGTTCTGCTAAACCTACAAGTTAGTGGGGTGCGTCCTGCTCACAGTGTTCAGCTAAACCTACAAGTTAGTGGGGTGCGTCCACCTCACAGTGTTCAGCTAAACCTACAAGCTAGTGGGGTGCGTCCTGCTCACAGTGTTCAGCTAGATCCGTTCCTGTTATCTTCTTACTGACAGGCAGGCTTGTCTTGTTACAGTATTTTAAAGAAAATTGCTGGTGTTCTTTTGATCCTATTAGTACCACAGTCAGGCAGCTAGACTATTTACAGTTAGTGCAGTGCGTCCTGCTCACAGTGTTCTGCTAAACCTACAAGTTAGTGGGGTGCGTCCTGCTCACAGTGTTCAGCTAAACCTACAAGTTAGTGGGGTGCGTCCACCTCACAGTGCTCAGCTAAACCTACAAGCTAGTGGGGTGCGTCCTGCTCACAGTGTTCAGCTAGATCCGTTCCTGTTATCTTCTTACTGACAGGCAGGCTTGTCTTGTTACAGTAAATACAGCTACCTGAAGAAAATTGCTGGTGTTCTTTTGATCCTATTAGTACCACAGTCAGGCAGCTAGACTATTTACAGTTAGTGCAGTGCGTCCTGCTCACAGTGTTCTGCTAAACCTACAAGTTAGTGGGGTGCGTCCTGCTCACAGTGTTCAGCTAAACCTACAAGTTAGTGGGGTGCGTCCACCTCACAGTGTTCAGCTAAACCTACAAGCTAGTGGGGTGCGTCCTGCTCACAGTGTTCAGCTAGATCCGTTCCTGTTATCTTCTTACTGACAGGCAGGCTTGTCTTGTTACAGTATTTTAAAGAAAATTGCTGGTGTTCTTTTGATCCTATTAGTACCACAGTCAGGCAGCTAGACTATTTACAGTTAGTGCAGTGCGTCCTGCTCACAGTGTTCTGCTAAACCTACAAGTTAGTGGGGTGCGTCCTGCTCACAGTGTTCAGCTAAACCTACAAGTTAGTGGGGTGCGTCCACCTCACAGTGTTCAGCTAAACCTACAAGCTAGTGGGGTGCGTCCTGCTCACAGTGTTCAGCTAGATCCGTTCCTGTTATCTTCTTACTGACAGGCAGGCTTGTCTTGTTACAGTATTTTAAAGAAAATTGCTGGTGTTCTTTTGATCCTATTAGTACCACAGTCAGGCAGCTAGACTATTTACAGTTAGTGCAGTGCGTCCTGCTCACAGTGTTCTGCTAAACCTACAAGTTAGTGGGGTGCGTCCTGCTCACAGTGTTCAGCTAAACCTACAAGTTAGTGGGGTGCGTCCACCTCACAGTGTTCAGCTAAACCTACAAGCTAGTGGGGTGCGTCCTGCTCACAGTGTTCAGCTAGATCCGTTCCTGTTATCTTCTTACTGACAGGCAGGCTTGTCTTGTTACAGTAAATACAGCTACCTGAAGAAAATTGCTGGTGTTCTTTTGATCCTATTAGTACCACAGTCAGGCAGCTAGACTATTTACAGTTAGTGCAGTGCGTCCTGCTCACAGTGTTCTGCTAAACCTACAAGTTAGTGGGGTGCGTCCTGCTCACAGTGTTCAGCTAAACCTACAAGTTAGTGGGGTGCGTCCACCTCACAGTGTTCAGCTAAACCTACAAGCTAGTGGGGTGCGTCCTGCTCACAGTGTTCAGCTAGATCCGTTCCTGTTATCTTCTTACTGACAGGCAGGCTTGTCTTGTTACAGTATTTTAAAGAAAATTGCTGGTGTTCTTTTGATCCTATTAGTACCACAGTCAGGCAGCTAGACTATTTACAGTTAGTGCAGTGCGTCCTGCTCACAGTGTTCTGCTAAACCTACAAGTTAGTGGGGTGCGTCCTGCTCACAGTGTTCAGCTAAACCTACAAGTTAGTGGGGTGCGTCCACCTCACAGTGTTCAGCTAAACCTACAAGCTAGTGGGGTGCGTCCTGCTCACAGTGTTCAGCTAGATCCGTTTCTGTTATCTTCTTACTGACAGGCAGGCTTGTCTTGTTACAGTAAATACAGCTACCTGAAGAAAATTGCTGGTGTTCTTTTGATCCTATTAGTACCACAGTCAGGCAGCTAGACTATTTACAGTTAGTGCAGTGCGTCCTGCTCACAGTGTTCTGCTAAACCTACAAGTTAGTGGGGTGCGTCCACCTCACAGTGTTCAGCTAAAGCTACCTGTAGAAGGTTGGTGGTGTTCTCATACTACAGGCAGGCAGTTGATTTTGCTAGCTGCAGTATCAGTACATATATATATATATATCCCAGCTTAGTGCAGCTACAGGCCATTAGTATGTCTGGAAGGCCAAGAAGGAGAGGCAGACAGTCACAAGCCAATAAGAGAGGGCAAGCAGGCTCTGTGTCTAGTGCTGGTCGTGGAGACGGTGCATCCTCATCAGCACGTGGCCATGGGACACGCTTGGCCTTTTTTTCGGCAGCTGGCCATGTTGAGCCGCAACATGCGGAAGACTTGGTCGAGTGGATGACCAAGCCGTCCTCATCCTCCTCATCCTCTCTCACCCATGCCCAGGGTACTTTGTCTGGCAAAGCAGCGGCCTCTTCCCTCGGCTTAATGTCATCAGTGACTCCTTCCCTAGCCCCACCATGTCCTCCTGAGGAGTCCCTCGAACTGTTTGACCACAGTGTTGGGTACATGCTCCAGGAGGATGCCCAGCGTTTGGAAGGCTCTGATGATGATACTGAGCTCGATGAAGGCAGTAACACGAGCACGGACAGAGGGGGTTCCCAAGAAGGACAGCAATCTGGCAGTCATGCTCCCCCTGCTGCAGCATACTGCCAGGTTTGCTCCAGTGATGAGGAGGGAGGGGATGATGAGGTCACTGACTCAACGTGGGTGCCTGATAGGAGAGAGGAGGAGGAGGAGGAGGCGGCACATCACCAACGAGGCAGGATGCCCTCCAGGGGCCAGCCTAAGGGCAGCACATTGACTGCATCACACCCCAAAGCTCCACATGTGCAGGGCGCTGCAGTCTCTGCGCGTTATTCAAAAAGTTCTTTGGTGTGGGCCTTTTTTGAGACGAGTGCATCAGATCGCACCGCTGCTATTTGCAACATATGTCTCAAGCGTATCTCGCGTGGCCAAAACATCTCCCGCTTGGGTACCACATGCTTGACCAGACATATGTTGACCTGCCATGCAGTTCGTTGGCAAGCGTATCTAAAAGACCCACACCAAAGAACAAAGAGGACCTCTGCTTGCTCCTCATCAGCTGAGATTTCCAACCCCACTAGACCTTCAGTCCTCTCTGAGACCTGCACTGAGAGGAATGAAGGTGTAGAATTAGGTGTGTCACAGCCACGTACTTGTGGGCAATCTGATTTTGGTACACCGACGTCAGATTGTACCAGGCAAATTTCCCTGCCCCAGCTGCTGCACCGCCGAAAGAAGTTTGCTCCCAGCCATCCACATGCCCAACGGTTGAATGCTAGCTTGGCAAAATTGCTAGCACTTCAACTGCTGCCTTTTCAGTTGGTAGACTCTGCCCCCTTCCGTGAGTTTGTGGAATGTGCGGTTCCTCAGTGGCAGGTACCCAAACGGCACTTTTTCTCACGGAAGGCGATTCCGGCTCTCTACCAGCATGTGGAAGGCAATGTCCATGCCTCGCTGGACAGGGCGGTCAGCGGTAAGGTGCATATTACCGCTGACTCATGGTCCAGCAGGCATGGACAGGGACGTTACCTAAGTTTCACGGTGCATTGGGTGACTCTGCTGGCAGCTGGGAAGGATGCAGGACAAGGTGCAGTAGTGTTGGAGGTTGTTCCGCCACCACGCCTCCAAAATGCTAATGATTGTGACACACCTCTCTCCTCCACCCCCTCCTCTTCTTCTTCCTCCATGGCCTCTTCCTCGGAACCAGCGGTGCTCCGTAGTCGTTCAAGGGGCTACGCAAGTACGCAGGCCAAAAGATGCCATGCGGTGCTTGAGCTGGTGTGCTTGGGGGACAGGAGCCACACTGGGGCAGAGGTTCTGTCAGCTCTGCAGGGGCAGGTTCAGAGGTGGTTGAAGCCACGCCAACTTAAGGCAGGAATGGTGGTTTGCGACAATGGCACAAACCTCCTCTCTGCCCTCCGACAGGGACAAATGACCCATGTGCCCTGTTTGGCTCACGTCCTTAACTTGGTGGTGCAGCAGTTCTTGGGCAGGTACCCGGGCTTACAGGATGTCCTGAGGCAGGCCAGGAAAGTCTGTGTGCATTTCCGCCGGTCATATAATGCCAGTGCTCGGCTGACGGACCTCCAAAAGGAGTTTAACCTGCCCAAGAACCGCCTAATCTGTGACATAACCACCAGGTGGAACTCAACGTTGGCCATGCTGCAGCGGCTGCACACGCAGCAGAGGGCCATCAATGAGTACCTGTGCGACTATGGCACCAGGACAGGGTCAGGGGAGCTTGGTTTTTTTTCCCCACGCCAGTGGGCCATGATCAGGGATGCATGCACTGTCCTGTCACCATTTGAGGAGGCCACGAGGATGGTGAGCAGTGACAGTGCATGCATCAGTGACACTGTCCCCCTTGTCCACCTGTTGGAGCACACGCTGCGTGGAATAATGGACAGGGCACTTGAGGCAGAACAGAGGCAGGAAGAGGAGGACTTCCTTAGCTCTCAAGGCCCCCTTTATCCAGACAGTGTTCCTGCGTGCCCGCCGATCACACAGGAAGAGGACGAGGAGGAAGAGGAGGAGGAGGAGGAGGAAGATTGTGTCAGTATGGAGGTGGAGCCTGGCACTCAGCATCAGCAGCAGTCTTTAAGGGATCAGTCCCAAGAAACACATGGACTTGTACGTGGCTGGGAGAAGGTGGCTGCGGACCATGTCGTCCTTAGTGACCCAGAGGACTCCGGACCGAATGCCTCAGCAAACCTACGCTGCATGGCCTCCCTGATCCTGCAAAGCCTGCGTAAGGATCCTCGTATTCGTGGTATCAAGGAGAAGGACCAATACTGGCTAGCAACCCTCCTTGATCCACGTTACAAGGGTAAGGTTGCGGACCTTATCTTGCCATCGCAGAGGGAGCAGAGGATGAAACATCTTCGGGAGGCCTTGCAGAAAGGTCTGTGCAACGCGTTCCCAGAGACTGGGAGGTTACAAACTCCTGTTTCTGGACAACGTGCTGCTGAGGCTTCGGTCAGTCAAAGAAGGAGCGGTGGAGAAGGTGGCCGTCTGACCGATGCGTTCAGACAATTTTTTGGTCCGCAGCCCCAAGGTATGATCGGTTCCAGCAACCATCGCCAGCGTCTGTTTTACATGGTGCAGGAATACCTAGGGGCAAGATCAGACTTGGACACCTTTCCCACCGAAAATCCTCTGGGTTACTGGGTCTTGAGGATGGATCACTGGCCAGAGCTTGCACAGTATGCAATTGAGCTACTGGCCTGTCCTGCATCCAGCGTTCTTTCGGAACGCACATTCAGTGCTGCTGGAGGCGTGGTAACCGATCACAGGGTGCGTCTGTCCACTGACTCGGTCGATCGACTGACCTTCATAAAAATGAATGAGTCTTGGATCACCACCAGCTACCAAGCACCTGATGCTGATGTAACCGAATAATTTTTTTTGAAATCTCAGATCCCTTCAAAGACTGCCTATGCTGATGCTGAGTGACTATCCCTGAGTAATTATCCTCTTCCTCCTCAATCATCACGCTGATAGCTTGTAAGAACATTTTTGGTTCTGGGTGCCACCACCAGTGCCTAAGGCACAATTTTTCAGCCCCTGTTTAACAGGGGCGTGTAATTACGATTTTTGATGTAATACTTTGCAGCAGGGCTCGTTCCTGCATTCCAACTAGAGTGTCTGTGAGGGGTTGCATTGTTGTGGCACCAGCACCAGTGCCTAAGGCCTAATTTTTCAGCTCCTGTTCAACAGGGGCATGTAATTACAATTCTTGATCTAATATTTCACAGCAGAGCCCTGTGAGGGCTTACAGTGTTGTGGCCACAGCAACACCTAAGGCCCAAATTTCTGCTGAGTATATAGGGCAGGACCCTACTTTCAAACAACTAACTTACAAACAACTCCTACTTGCAAACGGAAGGAGACAACAGGAAGTGAGAATAAATCTACCCCTAGGAAGGGAAATTCTCTCCTGTAAGAGTTAATATGGGAAAAACATTTCTCCTTTCCACTGATGCTTTCCAATCCATTGGGACAAAAAGTGAGGTGAAATCTTCTGAAGAGGAGGAAAGACAGCAAAACAAATGTCACAGGGGTGATAACCCTTCCCTATGTTTTCCAAAAAGCTTAAAAAGATTTTTTGGCTGGAGCTAAACACGTTAAAAATGTACCCGTTCAAAATTACAAAGAGATTCTACTTAACAACAAACCTACAGCCTGTATACTGCTGTTCAGAGTATATAGGGCCTGGTGGCCCCACACCTTTCCTTATTTTAATTTGGGTGCGGGGTTCCCCTTAATATCCATACAAGACCCAAAGGGCCTGGTAATGGACTGGGGGGTACCCATGCCGTTTGTCTCACTGATTTTCATCCATATTGCCAGGACCCGACATTACATTAAACCCGCAAGCAGTTTTAAATGAGATTTTTTCCTTTAAAAATGACATTTGGTGCAGGGACTGTTCTAAACACGGGAAACACGCGTCACTTTACAGGCATACTATAGACACCCCTCAGGTACGATATTTAAAGGAATATTTCACTTTTTTTTTTTTTACTTTAAGCATCATTAAAATCACTGCTCCCGAAAAAACGGCCGTTTTTAAAAGTTTTTTTTGCATTGATACATGTCCCCTAGGGTAGGACCCGGGTCCCCAAACCCTTTTTAGGACAATACCATGCAAATTAGCCTTTAAAATGAGCACTTTTGATTTCGAACGTTCGAGTCCCATAGACGTCAATGGGGTTCTAACGTTCGTGCGAACTTTCGGTCCGTTCGCAGGTTCTGGTGCGAACCGAACCGGGGGGTGTTCGGCTCATCCCTACTCATATTATATGGTTTTGGTAAAGTTAATGGAAAAATTGTACAAGAATATTAAATAATGTATGGCCAGCCTTAGCCTCTGTAAATTATCAAGGAAAATGCTAACTCACACTTCTGTATCTACTGTATGGAGAGACAGAACTATCATCCTAGCTGCTCACTTTCAATTTTGGCTACAGAACACTTCTCCCTTACCTTATCTCTCCTATCTTATACAGGGTTAAAGATGTTCTGTAGTCTACAGAAGAAAACTGAGCATGCCTGATTAAAATGCTTGCGATTTTAGTGCAGCAAATGCAGGGTACACAGGAAGATGCAAACTCACTGGAATTCTGGCAAGATCAACAGGTGTTTTCTTACACTTATCAATGACATGTAATACAGTACTTCCAAATGTTTATTTAACAGACCAAAAGGGAGCAAATAAAATTGTTAGCCTTTTTATAAACTTCTCTTAATGGTAACTGTACTTTTATTATATAATTCAACTAAATTACATGATTGTTGAATATAAGGCTTGAAATAAGTCTACATGAATGTCAACACTAACCTTGCCAGCCATAAATTAGAACCATATATTTATCATAAATTAGAACCACTGAAAAACAGTTAATAGGATTTCATAGATGTGATAAGTGAATCGTACAAAGCTCGTTTTTTTTCATGGCAGCTACCAAACTTATTTTCACAATTTAACATTTCTGTATAGCAGCAGTCTCTTAAGAGAATAATTATAACAGGGAAATAAGCATTTTTATGAATAATAATTAAATTTTAATGTTCCACATTGTTCTATAAATTCTATCATTTTTAGTCAACTATACTATTACAGGTATCCATGAATAATTAAACCACCCCATATTCATAATCCTTAATGAAGACTCTGATCCTCTTCTTAGTGGATGTTAATAAATATTACATTATCATTATTAGCTGGGATGAATCATCTAGAAATAATTAAACAGTTATACCTCTGATTAAGTAACTAGCATTGCATTGCATATAAAGTGTATCAACTGTAACTGTTGGAATCCTGTCTGTACGGTGCTATATTTAATTTGTTTTTTTTATTCTCTCTTACCCATTCTTTTTATTTTAATTTATTTATTTTAATTTATTTATTTTTTTGGTTGTTTGTTGTTTGTTTTTTTGTTTGGTGTTGTTTGATTATATCTTGTTTTTTTTTTTCTCCCCTTTTTTTTTTTTGCATGTATTTATGTATGTATGTATACAAAAAATTGGTACTGATCGCGAATAAGTTGGCATGTTATATTTAGGCAATTTACAGTTTCATTTTTGTAAAAATTCAAGTGGGAATGGGAAATGTAAAATCTGGTTAATTTAAGGATCTTTAGGGCATGGCCATTAAGCATAACTATTCCCTTTTCTTTCCTTTTTTTTCTCACTGTATTGTTGCCGCACAATGCCTTTCTTTTCAATAAAAAAGATATTAAACAGAAAGTGTATCAAACAGCAATTTCTTAGTCCTTTGGGAGACAGGAAGATCTAAGGATTTTGAGCTGTGAAAAACCTTAAACGACATGTTTTAAAAACGTTCTTAGAATATTGAGAAATGAAGAGTCTTTTATGCCATAGTAGATGTTGTGACGCTGTCCAAACTCCTCTTCCTCTAGAAATTGTCCCCAAAGTATTTTCAGGCTTTGACAAAGGAGCAGCAGCCTTGTTATTACATCATATATGCCACCTGGTACCTCGTAGTTCTCGAGCTGGTGTACAGTGTAAAGCCTGGACCTGGGCTCTGGAGGCACAACACACCGAGTTCAGGAAGCTGATGTTTGCCATAGTGATCGCGGAGTGCATAGATCTCTGCACACAATGATTCTCCAGGTACTGAGCGTAGAGTGGATGGGGACATGACTTCTGCAAATGGTGCTCTGTGATGGGTCAGTTGGTCTAAAGCAATGAAGAATTACATCATGACACAGTACATGCAATGTTTAAAAACACTTTGCCAAAACAGTAGCAGTGATGAGCCAGTAACATTACTCAAAAATCCAATTGCTGGGAGAGATCTGGCAAGTTCACAGGTATGGAAATGATATGTAATGGTGATTCTCACTATGCACATGCAGCACGTTGACATCATTTAGAGTAGATTGAAACCCAATCACTAAGATGAAAAAGAGGTACATTTATTACAAAGTATGTAGGCAAAAGGCATCCCTGCAAGACCCCAAGTTACACAAGCCATGAAGAATAAATAGCAAAAACAATGACTGGTTAAATCTGCAGGTGCTTTTTCCACTACTACTTTTCTTTTTGCTGGCTCTATAAAATAACACTTGAAATAATTTGGAGGTTGGACAATGGTCTTAGGACCCTTTCACACTGGGGTGCTTTGCAGGCGCTACAGTGCTAAAAAATAGCACCTGCAAAGCGCCCTGAAACAGCCGCTGCTGTCTCTCCACACTGGAGCGGTGCGCTGGCAGGATGCCAAAAAAATTCCTGCTAGCAGCATCTTTGGAGCGGTGAAGGAGCGGTGTATACACTGCTCCTTCACCGCTCCTACCCATTGAAATCAGTGGGGCAGCGCGGCTATACCGCTGGCAAAGTGCCGCTGCAGTGGTGCTTTGCGGGCGGTTTTAACTCTTTTTCGGCCCCTAGCGGGGGTTAAAACCGCCCTGCTATCGGCCGAATAGTGCTGCTAAAACGACGGTAAAAATATCGCCGTTTTACCCCCATCGCCCGCACCGCCCCAGTGTGAAAGGGGCCTAAGTGCAGTATCACACTTTTGGTACAATAATAGATTTTTTCGAGGTCTATACAATAAACCAAAAAGAGGAACTACTGAGGAAGAGGAATAAAAGTATTAGGTACTAAAAAGGGACAATCCCTACAAACAACAGATGGGATCTATGCTCCTGTGTTTTTAGACTGGGGATGATTTACTAAAACTGGAGCATGCAAAACCAGGTGCAGCTGTGCACGGTAGCCAATCAGCTTCTAACTTTAACTTGTTCAATTTAGCTTCGACAAAGAAAAAACTGGAAGCTGATTGGATTCTATGCAGAGCTGCACCAGATTTTGCACTCTCTAGTTTTAGTAAATCAACCCCAGTGTGATTTGCACCCCTTGTTAGGACTTTAGTGTGCCAATGCACATTGTGCAAACAGTGGTTCACTGTTAATATCTGCAAACTGGTCAACAGCAATGATCTGCAGATGACTCTGGAGTAAGTTCATATAGATGTGAAGTGGCTGAAAAAGGGTGTGAGAGATAAGCAACACTGAAGTGCAGAAAATAATATAAAAAAGTGAAAACAGTATTTCATTAAAATAGGACAAAGACAATCATCAAAGTGGTTGTAAACCCTTACATATACCCAGTGAAGTGACTAGCCTCAGGTGATACACAGAGATTAAACAAATCTTCCTACATAAGTTGTACCTGTTTATCTGCAGCCATCTCTTCTCTTTAGCCATTCAAAGTACAGAATTTATACAGCTTGTTTGAGATTTCAGAAATCACGGGTAGGGAGCTGAAGTTACACTCTCCAGAGCTCATTGAGAGCTGATTGGAAGAAAAAGGACACACACCCCTTCACACAGTACACGGAAGCTGAGCTGAGGCTGTCAATCAAAGGCTGTGTCCTGAAGCTCCCTCCCCTGTCACCTTTTTACCTCTTGGCATCAGGAAAACTTGTCAGAAGTGACTCATTCAGATAGCAGAGGAATGAAGCAGCAGACAGAAATGACACTTCTGTAGACTGAGTTCAGACTCAGTTCTCTGGGCTGAGACCAGTACAACTATAGAGGGATATGCGTTATTCATATTTCATGTCAGAGGTTTACAACCACATTGACGGTATACAGTACTTTAGCAAAAGAAATGCTGTCCAGTTGGAGTTTAGATCTACAGTACTTTAACATGTATTTACCTGTTATTGTTATCTGAGTTGTAGCTCTCCAATGAAAAAAAAATCAAGCCTTTGTAGGACCACAAATGCTTGATTTTTTTATTCTTCTTATTTTTCTTCTTTTTTTTTTATTCCCAATTCCACCCAAATCATTTATTCCCAATTCCACCCACATTTTATACCCAATTCCACCCAAATCAGCAACGATTGCTTATATCTGTGAAAAATGACCCCCTTCCCTGCCATCTTCTGTAAAACCCATATCACCACTATAATACCTGGACAACAAGGTTTCCCTAAACTTTGTACTATATCTGGCTCCAATTTCACAGGCACCCAGCAACAATGTTCTTTTGTGTTCAGCATGTCTTATTGTGGTTTTGGTCACTTTTCAAGATAACAGTGGTCACATTTAAAATGCCTAATGGAAATGTCTGTTGTTCTGATAGCCTTGATGCTTTATAGATTATTTTCAGACGAATTTTGCAGGTCAAATTTGGTGGTGTGGGCAGAGAATAGCCATTAGCCCATGAAAGCCTGCTGAATCAATATTACATATACAATGCATATTTAATGCTAATAACAGTCAAAGCCTTTGTTATATTCTGTGCCACAGGGTGTCTATGATAATAATTAGTTAGCATCGGAAAGGATTTCTTGACAGTTAACTGCTTCTGAATCTTGTCCTAGGCACAGGTCTTATTGCATTGTAAAATGCCTGCACACCTGCACAATGTGATGGGATCTGATGTCAATTAGAAAGAAAATGTGGCATATACCACAGTTAGTGCTTACATGGTACAATACGGTATGGATATAATAAACTGTTTTTCTTCCAGCCTGTCACTATCATTTAGGAATATATTTTGTTCTTTTATTTATAGTTGAATTGCATGCTTATTAGCAGGAAAAATGCACTGCTCTCTATTTTAGGCACATAGAAAATAAAACCATCTTAGTTGGGTCTAGTTGCGTATAAAATCATATCATCACACTCCACCAAGACAGTGTGCCATAACCCAGAATTTATTTATTTATTTTAGACTCATTGCTATTTTTTAAATAGTATATATATATATATATATATATATATATATATATATATATATATATATATATATATATATATGTTTGTATTGTCATTATGAAAAAAAAAAACATATTTATTGTACCCCAGGAGCCACAGAGTTCTGGACTGCAACTGTTCTTGCCCTTATTTCTAAAGGAATTTGTCAGGTAGAAAAAAATCAAGTTGCCTTCACTGTTGTTTAAGATGCAGACTTCAAGTGTGGCAGCTTTTCCTTTGCTTCACCATTTGGTAGGGTTAGGGTTGGTAGGGTTGATTTACTAATAGAAAAAGAGACAGCGCTGAAACTGTATGTATCTTTGCATGACTAGTTTACTAAACCTGACTTTGTCTTGAACCTTTGGTATGCTAAATGACATCCCACCATTCAGCTAAGTATCTCTGCATGCTCTACGCTTATTTTTGTTACATAGTTACATAGTAAATGAGGTTGAAAAAAGACACAAGTCCATTAAGTCCAACCTAAGTGTGTGATTATATGTTAGTATTACATTGTATATCCCTGTATGTTGTGGTCATTCAGGTGCTTATCTAATAGTTTTTTGAAACTATCAATGCTCCCCGCTGAGACCACCGCCTGTGGAAGGGAATTCCACATCCTTGCCACTCTTACAGTAAAGAACTCTCTATGTAGTTTAAGGTTAAACCGCTTTTCTTCCCGGGAGCGGAGTAGGGGTACAGAACACTAAAAGGACACGTTTACTAAAAGAGGAAATATACAAAATGTTAGATACTGGTATGTACATGTAGAGATTGGTCTTCTTAAATTGACTGTAATTTCACATATAAAATAACGAAGCAGGAGAAGCAAATCCAATCGGCTGTACATTAAATAATAATATGTCCTTTGCAATGCTATTTGATGTATGTTTTTGTTTTTGTTTAATGGAAGAGTTTTTTTTTTCTTTTCCTATGTTTTATAGATTAAAAAAAAATCTGATTAAAAAAAAAAACAAAACTCTTTTCTTCTAATTTTAATGAGTGGCCACGAGTCTTGTTAAACTCCCTTCCGCGAAAAAGGTTTATCCCTATTGTTGGGTCACCAGTACGGTATTTATAAATTGAAATCTTATACCCTCTCAAGCGTGTCTTCTCCAGAGAGAATAAGTTCAGTGCTCGCAACCTTTCCTCAAAACTAATATCCTCCAGACCCTTTATTAGCTTTGTGTAAGGGCTTACCTTGGTTGGAGTCCATATTGCAGAGATGTATGCTCACCCTTGCAAATACACACAGCACTCGGTAACAAGGTAAGAAGCTACCTGAACTGTGAATCTGTGCACAGGGGTTTTAACAGGAAATTGCCAAGGGATAGTCGAGGTAAAGCCGTAGTAAAGGATTCCGGAAGACAGGATAAACGATAAACGGAGCCAGGGTCAGAAGCTGGGGTCAGTCTTGGAACATTGTAACAGAAAACAGGAACACTTGGCGACAATGAACTGACAAAGCCCTCAGAGTGAGACAGGGTTTTATACCCAGCTGATTAGGTAACCTGCCTCAGCTGATCCAGGAGAGACAGGTACTGATTGCAAGGAAAGATCCAGAGAAAAGCCCTCAATACTTCCTACAGAACTAGGCTTGGCTGGAAAGCAGGCAGCATTAATAACTGAGGAGTGGCTCGGGGCAAAGCAACAGGAGCACTAAACAGGTAGTCATGAGTTCAATACCTCCTTGAGCCACTTGGTGCGTGACCATGCCTGGCTGTCTGCAGGGCACAGTAGGGACCGTGACACTTTGTTGCCCTTCTTTGTACTTTCTCCATTTCCAGTACATCCTTCCTGAGGACTTGTGTCCAGAACTGGACAGCATACGCTAGGTGCGGCCGAACCAGAGTCTTCTAGAGCGGGGGAATTATCGTTTTATCTCTGAAGTTGATCACCTTTTTAATGCTTGCCAATATTATGTTTGCTTTGTTAGCAGCAGCATGGCATTGCATGCCATTGCTGAGCCTATCATCTACTAGGACCCCAAGGTCCTTTTCCATCCTAGATTCCCCCAGAGGTTCTCCTCCCAGTGTATAGATTGCATTCATATTTTTGCCACCCAAATCCATTATTTTACATTTTTCTACATTAAACCTCATTTGCCATGTAGTTGCCCACCCCAATTATTTATTCAGATCTTTTTGCAAGGTTTCCACATCCTGCGGAGAAGTTATTTCCCTGTTTAGCTTAGTATCATCCGCAAATACAGAGATTAAACTGTTTACCCCATCCTCCAGGTGGTTTATGAACAAAATAAATAGGATTGGTCCCAGCATAGAACCCTGGGGGACCCCACTACCCACCCCTGACCATTCTGAGTACTCCCCATTTACCATCACCCTCCGAACCCGCCCTTGTAGCCAGTTTTCAATCCATGTACTCACCCTATGGTCCATCTCAATGGACCTTATTTTTGTACAGTAAACTTTTATGGGGAACTGTTTTAAATGCTTTTGCAAAATCCAGCTACACCACGGGCCTTCCTTTATCTAGATGGCAACTCACCTCCTCATAGAAGGTCAATAGATTGGTTTGGCAAGAATGATTCTTCATGAACCCATGCTGATTACTGTTAATGATACCGTTCTCCTTACTAAAATCTTATATATAGTCCCTTATCATCCCCTCCAAGAGCTTGCATACTATTGATGTTTGGCTAACTGGTCTGTAATTCCCAGGGATGTATTTTGGGCCCTTTTTAAATATCGGTGCTACATTGGCTTTTCTCCAATCAGCTGGTACCATTCCAGTCAGTAGACTGTCAGTAAAAATTAGGAACAATGGTCTGGCAATTACTTTACTGAGTTCCCTAAGTACCTTCGGATGCAAGCCACCTGGTCCCGGTGATTTATTAATGTTAAGTTTCCCAAGTCTACTTTTAATTCTGTCCTCTGTTAACCATGGAGGTGCTTCCTGTGATGTGTCATAAGGATAAACACTGCAGTTTTGGTTACTGAAGCCCACTGATTCCCTTGTGAAGACTGAGGAGAAGAATAAATTCAATACCTTCGCCATCTCCCCATCCTTTGTAACCAGATGTCCTTCCTCATTCTTTATGGGGCCAATATGGTCTGTCCTCCCTTTTTTACTGTTTACAAACTTATAGAATTTCTTGGAATTTTTTTTGCTCTCCTCCGCTTTCGTGTTCTATCTTAGCCACTATAATTGCACCCTTACATTTCTTGTTGCATTCTTTATAAAGTCTGAATGCTGATGATGATCCCTCAACCTTGCATTTTTTGAAGACCTTCTCCTTTTTTTTATGCATCTTTACATTGGAGTTAAGCCATCCAGGACTTTTGTTCGCTCTTTTAAATTTATTACTCAATGGGATGCATTGGCTAATGCCCTTATTTAATATGCTCTTAAAGCAAAACCATCTCTCCTCCATGTTCTTTGTTCCTAAGATTTTATCCCAATTCATGCCTTCTAGCAAGGTTTGTAGTTTAGGGAAGTTGGCTCTTTTGAAATTCTATAGCCTATAGCATACTCCCAATATTATTTTCCCCTTAGCTTCATCCCTTTGAAGCTTTACCCATAAGGAGTCCGCCTCCTCCCTAGCTCCCTTAGTGATGTTATCTCTCACATTCACTTGTACATTATTCTTGATATATAGGCACACCCCTCCCCCTTTTTTTACCCTCTCTATTCCTGCGATAAAGGGTATACCCTTGAATGGTTGCCAGCCAATCGTGAGAGCTGTTGAACCAGGTCTCTGAAATTCCCACAAAATCCAAATCCTCCTCATACAACAGTATCTCTAGTTCACCCATCCTGTCAGCCAGGCTCCTGGCATTGGTGAACATGCCACGTAGTTTAGACCGGTCGCATACTGTCCTCTTACTGGGTGTTCCGAGATTGCAACTAGGATTTGTTACTATACTTACCTTGGGTTTATTTGCTTTAGTCAACCTACCACTAATGCCCCCAATATTACCCTCTGGAATATGTTCCAGGCTGACTATCTCTACCTCTGGGTCAGAGACTCTTTACCTAGATCAGTGTTGCGGTGTGTCAGACTGACACACCGCAACAACGATCGCCACAATGTGCTCCCCCCCAGCGGCTTGATATCCTGTCGATGTCATATGACGACCAGTCAGGATATCGAAACCACTTTGCCACCGTCATTTTGCTATATGGTGGTCAGCAAGTGGTTAAAAACCCCTTTGTTTAAGAAGATTTGAAAGGACTTTTCTTGTCTTGTCTTCTAATTCTAGAAATCACCACAATGTTTATTACTGGAAACCAAGCATAAGTCTACCCCTACCCCCAATTCCGACCCTTAATTCTCCTTTTTTGCATTTGTTTGCCATAAATCAAACATTTGTATTAAGCAAAATTGATGGTTTCTGCCTTAGGACTTCAGTTATATCAGTACAGAGAAATAAAGTTACAGAATGTGCCTGCACTGCCACCTGGCAAAAACTAGTAGAGCAGTTTAGCCCAACAAAAGAACAGTTTCCTTTAACAACCACCTGAATGGTCAATTTTTTTTTTTTAATTTATTTACAATTTTTCAAGTCATACAGAAATGATCTTCAGGCTCAAAAACAACAAGCAGTATGTGCAATGAGCATGTTACACATACAGAAATTAAGTCATCAGCACTACCACCTCAGATAAACCAACATAGTGGATAGTTAGAATAAGTAGAAAATGTTTGCATACAGACTATCGAAACAATAGCAGTGTAGCTCCCTTCACCCAGTGACCTCTGGCGAGCTTATATCCTGTATTACTTTTTCAATACGGACAGTAAAAGGCTAAGAGAGAAAAAGAAAGGGGAAGAAAGAGAGCAAGGGCAGGGAGCAACGAAAGAGGATGAAAGAAAAGAAAAAAAGGAGCGGTGGGGTTAGGAGGAAAATAAAGTGGAGGGTGTGGGAAGTGAGGACGTGAGAATGTAACGTCCGTCACAGAGGGAGGGATCCCAGTGTACCAGCAAGACGCTGCCTCGAGGAATGCTCTGTGAAGCCGTCAGCGTTCACAACACAACAGGAGGAGAACTTCAGCCCCCAGCTTGCCAATGAGGAAAAATGACAGCTCCATGAAAAATCATACCTCCAGAGAAGCGACCGGAGCAGTAAGATAAAAACGAGAACCGTGAGTGATCTGTGAAACAGCAACAAGCTTCAATCTCCCGTCCCCCCTCCCCTCCCCCTCCCTCTCTCCCCCTCCGTCTCCCTTGCCTGCCGGGCGGCTGGTAAGATTTATTGTTTGCAGTGATTTGCAGCTATAACATAGGAGGAAGCAAAAACGAAACTGCCAGAGACACGGAGCCGCAAAGAGTGGAAAGGGTAAGACGTGGATGGATGGGAGGGATGTGGATAAATGACATGTAAATCTATAGAAGCCAAGCGTACTATGAAAGGAAGAAAGTCTTAAATATGAGTTGAAACAACTGAGAAATACACTACTGAAAAAGCTGATAAGGTGACTGAAGGTCAAGGGACTGTGTTTGAAAGTAATTTGTAAAACAGTTGCAAGTCTTGGCTTCCCGTCCCCCCCCCTCTTTTGGTCTTCCCCCCCCTGTCCCCCCCCCTCTCCTGTTCCCCCTGCATCCAGAGTGGCTGATCAGAGGATTTATTATCCGTAAGGACTTAAAGCTGGACTGTGTGTAAAAAGGAATATATATGAACCCCAGCAGTTCCCTGTATTGTCAGCATAAAGTGTTTGGGAGGCAGATCTGAAAGAACAACATCTATTTAAAGGTTAAAACGGTCAAAGTTTAAAGAAACCAGCAGAAGTATAACACGCAAAAAACACATTTAGCTGGGGACCACCTGATTATTACACCTGATTAATACAAAAACACAAACAGGACTGATATACGGGTACCCCCGGATAGGGGTAACCTGGAGCAACGCTCGCAACCACCATCCTTACTGCCCATCCTCATAAATTGCCTGCGGCCCCTCCATACATTCAGATATATCTCTCCCCACTAAAAAAGGGGGAGCAAGGAAATAAGACTGGGTAAACGAATAAGAGTAACAAAGAAGGCAAAAATGAGTAAAAGCACAAATAAAGCGACAAGAGGAGGTGCCCTTAAATCCCCAAAAGATAAACTAGGGACTAGTACACTGAAGCAGTATATGACACAAGGAGCTAGCCCAAGAAACCTAGAAGCGGAGAAGCAGGGGAAAGCGAAGATGGAAAATAAAAAAGGGACGGACAAAAAGGTGGGGGAGACCCCAGAACACTCCAGGGAAGAGTTTACATCAGAAGGGGAGTTGGAGAGTAGTAGGATAGAGGGGAGACCACCCGAGTCTCTCCACCCCACAAAGGAAGAGATGAACGAGATGCTATTGAGGCTAGAAAAGTCGATCAAAGCAGACATCAGTATGATGAGAGGAGATCTGGGAAGCCTCCTGGACAGGGTAGAGGAAACAGAAAAAACGGTAGAGAATCAAAAGAAAGAACTGGAAACCCTTAAACAGCAAATGAAAACAGCAAAACAAATACAGAAGGAAATCCTTTATAAAATAGAAGATCAGGAAAATAGAAACAGAAGACAGAATATAAGGCTACGATCAGTCCCAGAAAAAGAGGGAGAAGATCTAAGGAAAATGTGCTCAATAGTATTTGGCCCCCTTATAGATAAAAAGGACGAAGAACCCCTAAGGATAGAAAGAATACATAGAGTCGGACACCGGAGAAACTCAGAAGAAAGACCACGGGACATTATTATTAGATTTAGATTTTATGAAGATAAGTCGGAGATCTGGGGAAAGTTAAGGAGAAAATCACCCCTGGTATATGAGGGTACGGAGATACAGGTGTACGCCGATCTATCTCAAGAAACCTTAACAAGAAGAAGACACCTTAAACCCCTCTTAGAAAAGATGAGGCAACAAAACATCAGATATAGCTGGGGGTTCCCAGCCTGCCTGATAGGATACAAAGAGGGGAGATCAGCGAAATTTCGCTTTCCTGAAGATCTGGAAGGGTTCTGTGGAAAACTAGACTTGCAAATACCAGATATACCGGGCTGGACGGGGGGGGATTAGGGGGGAAGAGCACACAGATCACGTAAAACAGAAGATAGCAGGTCAACACCCCTTCAAATTTTCCAATCTAAGGAAGGGGTGAGAGGGTACACTGGGTCCCATACCTTGGGACAAATAGGTTTGTTGGTCGCCCTGATGTTTGGGGCGCCGAACAAACGAGGGGCCCACAGGGGGCCAGGAGGGAAGGGGGAGGGAGGGGGGGAGATGGATGGGGGGGATGGGGAGGAGGGGGGGCACATGATGCATATGTCGGGATAGAAGGAGGGGTGGCTCAGGGAGGGGGGAGGATGGATGGGGGGAGGGGGGGAGGAAGGGGAACGGGCAGTAGGGGGGGTACAGTGTGCACTTGCCCAGATAGAAAAAGGGGTAGCTCAAGGTAGGTTAAAGGCACAAAAGATAGCAAACTCAGAAAAATGACAACATTGAAATTTCTTTCCTATAACGTAAAAGGGTTAAACTCAAATCTAAAAAGGCATAAAATCTTGAGGGAACTACAAACCTATGGAGCAGGGGTGGTGTCCCTGCAGGAGACCCATTTAACGCATGAATCAAATATTAGATTAAGATCAAAAGAATTCCCGAATTGGTTCTATGGAGATGCAATATCGAATAGAGCAAGGGGAGTGGCAATAGGATTGGCCAAAGGGGTACAGTTTAAACTAGGAGGTATGATGCAGGACCCAGGAGGGAGATTTTTATTCCTCAAAGGAATACTCGGAGGAATGGAATGTACCCTTGCCAACATATATGCCCCCAACAAAAACCCAGTAAGGTTTCTCAAGGGCACATTAGAGAAATTAATGGATTTCAAGAAGGGAGAACTCATAGTAATGGGGGACCTTAATGTGTGTTTAGAACCAGAGATCGACAGTACGTCCGGGGCACAGGGGACGAATAACGGACAGATGAGGAAGATAAAACAGAAACTACATAAAAATCAACTGGTAGACATCTGGAGGGTTATGAATGGTAAAATACGAGACTATACGTTCTACTCCCCTGTGCACCGGACGTACTCTAGGATTGACTACATATTAGTAGACCATAGACTTTTAGATAGGATAGTAGGTTCAAAAATAGGAATAATCACAATATCAGACCATGCCCCTATTGAGATGGAGATGCAGATTAATAGGGCACAAGGGGGGCAATCATTGTGGAGAATAAACGAAGATCTATTACAAAACGAAGAAATCTCCAAAAAAATAGAGAGAGAGCTAAAATACTATTTTGAAACAAATGAAACAGGAGATACATCGGGATCGGTGACTTGGGAAGCACATAAAGCCTACATAAGGGGAATAATAATAAAAGAGGGAGCAAGGAGAAAGAGGGAAAGGAAAAACAGGATGGGAAATGTTATAAAAGAAATTTTTAACTTAGAACAAGAACATAAAAAACACAGAGGACACCACCAAACAACATACCTCGCACTGATAAATAAACGGGATGAATTAAAAAAGCTGATGGAACAAGAAACAAAGGAAAAATTTAACCAACTAGCTAAAGAAAGATATCTGTATGGAAATAAGGCGGGAAAGCATTTAGCCAGAATGCTCAGGAAAAAAAAAGCCCTTAACTTTATAGGAAGGATACAGGATAAACATGGAAAGATGGTGTATGAAACCAAAGAGATTGGGGAAGTATTTAAAAACTACTATAGTGAACTATATACGGAGGAGATTAAAGGAGACCAGATAATGGAGGAAAGCAAAAACAGGAAAATAGAGGAGTTCTTAAAAAGCGCCAAATTAACTAAAATTACAAAAAATGCTAGAGAGGCTCTGGAGAAACCAATTACAGAGGAGGAGATATATAGAGCAATAGCAGATAGTACACAGGGGAAAAGCCCGGGTCCGGATGGGTTCACCACATATTACTACAAGAAATTTAAAGACATACTAGTTCCGAAAATGTGTAAGTACATGAACGGGGTGGGAAGTGAATATGAATTAAGTAATGAGGCGCTTTTCGCTACAATCACCGTAATCCCCAAAGAGGCCAAAGACGCAACTTTATGCGCGAGTTACAGACCGATATCACTGATTAATGTAGATACAAAAATATACTCAAAAGTATTGGCCACAAGGATAAAAGAACTGATGAATGGGGTGATTCATCCGGACCAAGTAGGCTTTATAGCGGGAAGGGAAGGAAGAGACAATGGGGTGAGAACCCTACTGTTGCTCCAGAAGAGAAGGGAGGAGGGACTCCCAGGTCTGCTCTTGTCAAGTGATGCCGAAAAGGCGTTTGACAGGGTGGCCTGGGAGTTCCTGTTTAGAACCCTAGAAATAATTGGAATCGGCCCCAAGATGATAGGATGGATTAAAGCACTCTATAGGAAACCTAAGGCGGCCATTAAGATCAATGGAACCCTGTCATCACCTTTCGAGATGAAGAGAGGGACAAGACAGGGATGTCCCCTGTCCCCCCTTCTCTTCGTGCTGGCCCTAGAACCCCTCCTGTCAACAATTAGAAATAACCCTGATATTGAAGGATTCAAGGTGGGAAAAGAGGAGCACAAACTGGCTGCTTATGCGGACGACGTGCTCTTCTATATAAGTAACCCTGGAAATACACTACCAAGATTGGTCAAAATATAAAAACAATATGGAGAAATAACAAACTTTAAGATCAATATGGGGAAATCAGAAATCTTGAAGATAAAAGTGAGTAAAACAGAGGAGGAAAAACTGAAGAGAGATTTCCAATTTTGTTGGAAAAAAGAGATTAAATATCTGGGAATAATGCTTTCGAACTCCCCGGAAAAGTTATATAGGAAAAACTATATCCATCTCTTAGAGGAAATAAGGAGGGAAGGGAAAAAACTTCAGATAAAACCTCTTTCATGGATGGGGCGTATTAACGCCATAAAGATGGTCCTCTTACCTAAGATCACGTATAAATTCCAAATGTTGCCCATTAGACTCCCACAGGAATATATTAGAAAGCTGAAATCAATAATCTCTAACATAATATGGAAGAACAAAAGATCAAGAATATCTCTCAAGACACTAAAACGAGATAGAGCCAAAGGAGGCCTCGCGGTCCCAGATATCCTAAAATATTACAAAGCAATAATTATGTCAAGAGCAATAGAATGGGCTAGGGATAACCAAGAAAAAAGATGGGTGAATATAGAGAATCACTACAGTAAAACACGCTTAGGATCTATAATTTGGAACCCTCCGAGTCACAGAACGGTAGATGAGGAAACACACGGTTTGACAAAAATAGTTTTAAAAACATGGGAGGTAGCATATAAACAGTTAGATAAGACTTTTAATTCTCCTCTGATAGAATTAAAGGAGAATGAATATTTTGCACCAGGGAAAAGAGATATAGGGGGGAACTGGATAAAAAAAGATAAAGTACAGCTTAGAGAAATACTTAATAAAGGGAAAATAGTCACAATAGCTGAATTGAAAGAAAACACAGACACATGGGTGATAGATGAATGGAGGTACATGCAACTAAATCGCTTCGTGAAAAATTTACCTCAACCAATAAGATCTGGAGAAAACTTGACAGAACTAGAAAAATTATGTTGCGCGGAAAAGACAAAAAACACAATATCCAAGCTATATAAACTATTATTAAAAGTAGAAGAAGCAGAGGTACCCACATTCATCAGAAATTGGGAAAAGGAGTTGGGAACACAAAAAGACACGAACACGATTAATAAAATGCTCAGCCTAGCCCATAGCTCAGCGGCAGATACAAAAACGGCCGAGATGAATTATAAATGCATGGCAAGGTGGTACGCAACGCCAGATAGGATGAGTAAATTCCAACAGGGGAAATCGGCAGAGTGCTGGCGGGGATGTGGAGAGATGGGCACTATGGCTCACTTATGGTGGAATTGCCCGGTAATTAGGAAATATTGGAAAAAAATTCTGAGTTTGATAAAGGAGATTACAAAAATAGAGGTGAAGGAGGACCCATGGGTGGTTCTCTTCCACGGCATAGAAGGAAGTGTGAAACAATATAAAACATCTCTGGTTCCACATCTATTGAATGCAGCAAAAAGATTAATCCCCAAAAACTGGTGGGGAAAAGAAAGTCCAGAGGTGTGGGACTGGATAAATGCCGTGGAGGAGACCCACACCATGGAGCAGTTTTCTTTGTATAAAGAGGAAAAGAGAGAAGTAGACAATTGGAAATGTTGGAAGGAGTTTAAAAAAACATGGAGTTATGCGGAAAAAATCAAGATGTAACTACCCACTAAATAAGACCATGGGCAGTGCACAGGGGTGGGGGGGGAGGGGGGAGGGAGGGGAGGGGTTATATATTTATATATATACGTGTGCGGTTTCTTTGCCTTTTCTTTTTCTTTGCTTTTAGATAGGTGAAACAGAGAGTTTCATAAATAAAGATAAAATTTTAGATAAGGAGAATTAAGGGTTACGCCTTAATAGGTGAGGCTAAGTTTTATATAATCATTCTATGTAAACCCCTGTCTTGACCCCCCGTGGGAAATAAAAATAAATACGCCACAGTGATGAAGAGATAAGAAGAGATACTTATGAGCGAGAAAGCTGAATTAGTCTCTCTAAGAATTTTCTGAAGTGGCAAGAAAAGAAAAAAAAAAAAGAAAAAAAAAGAAAAAAGAGAAAAAAAAAAAAAAAAAAAAAAAAAAAAAGCAAAGGAGGAAAATAAAGTATGTGCATTATACAGTAAAAAAATACAGTAACAAAAATAAAGCAGCAGTAAACAGTGTGACAACACAAGATAACAATAATAAAAATAAACTGCGCTATATGTCCTTTACATTATTAAAAACGTTATATATCATAAACGTCTGAAGTAGATATTAAGTAATACAGTCCAAGTATCCCTTTAGGCAAAAAAGGCACTCCAGATCACCCAAATGCTTCAACATACACGAAAAATGATTCACAGTTCAAACATCATGATAGTAAGTTGCCCTTACCAGAACACCAAATATAGTGGGCGGATGGCTTAAACCCAGCCAGGGCCTTTATGATAGAGACTGATCAGCTCTGTCAAAATTCCGGTGTAGTTCCCTCAGTTTGATACTGAGGGAAGAAGAAAAATGACAAAAAGGCTGGCCATAGTGTAGTACTGTTATACAATGTGTGTGGACATACAAACGTGACCAACACCCTATTGTGCACTTAAAACGAAAGGTGATATCCCACCACTGCAGCTGTAGAGTGTGCTTACCAACTCTCAGACTTTACACTCATTTGGCTCTATATCACACTGGGAGATTGATTGCTGTAGTCAGGAATCCTTATCCACAGTATACGACCCAAAAAGGAGATAAACTGACCATAGTGTAATACATTCAAGAAACACTTTAATGAATAAAGTAATACACTTACAAACAGACGATCGAATTCGCAACAAATGTATAAAAAACGCCGGCCGGCATAGCAATCACAAAGCGGAGCTCGTCCTCCTTCCCTGGTCACGTGGTAGCATCACTACATGCGTACCCAGACGCGTTTCGTCTCGTTCTCAATGGGGACGAGCAGCGCAGTGAGCCACCACCATATATACGCTACCAAGCCTCGTTCTGAGATACAAGTACAAGGACGCCATCTTAGATATGGGCAAATGCCCTAACTCAAAACGGGATGTGTAGATTGTTAAAAATACTCAGCCCGGAAGAGTGGCTAGCAAAAATGCTGCCAGATTTAAGAACAGATAAAAAGATAAACAAAAACAGAAAAAACAGAAAAAAAACAGAAAAATCACCTATTAAGAAGGTCTTTTGTGATTAAATGAATATTAGCTATATTACCTTATATGGCAAAAAATATGAATAATATATCATTGGTGAATTTACTAAATACATTTATGGGAACCGAGCAATATAGGTTAATGCCCTAATCCATAAATGATAATTAAGGTGAATTAAAAAATCTCAAGCTAATTAAAAGGTTATGAAGTATATAGATGCATATAAACCTAACATATATAGGAGTAATCTAGTGAAAAATTATAATTAAGAAATTGCATAGTATATGTAATTAGCCTATAAAATAATGTATCAATAGTGGATGTGCATACATAAGTAAAAGGGAACAGGCAAATTAGGAAAATATAATATTAATAGATAAAAATACATAAATATGTAAAGTATATATAGACCTACATATATAGAATAGGAAAAAAATGAAAATAAAAATAAAAATAAACCATAAAATTGAATAAAAATTAAGTATGATTAAACTCAATAATTATATGAGTTTCTACAGCCTAATTGTCCACTGGCTAGTATCTCAGAGTGGGTTCACAATAATCATCATAATAATCTAAAAAGTGCAGACAATAGACCTACTAAAATAGTTACAATATTAAGAATTATCAATAAAAGCGTTTACATCTGTATCAATGTTCAACCCATAGGGGGCATAAGTCCTCAATTTATGGATCCAGCTCATCTCTAATTGGGATATCCCCCTAATCATTGAACTCCCCCTCCAGTGGGGTCTGAACCTATCTATCCCCAAAAAAATGGTTTTGGAGGGGTTTCTATCGTGCACCAATAGGTAATGTTTTGACACCGAATGATTCCTAAAACCAGTTAAAATGTTGGTGATATGTTCATAAAGCCGCACCTGAAGAGGTCGCTTAGTCCTGCCCACATATTGCAGGCCACATGGGCACTGCAACAGGTACACGACTTTTTCCATGGCACAAGTGATAAATGGTTTAATAGTGTGTCTCTCCTGTGTGCTAGTAGAAATGAAGGTAGTGGTACGTCTATGGGAACATGCACTCAAGGTGCAAACTCTACATTTTCTACATTGGTAAAAACCAGTTAATTGGTCAAAGAAAGTAGGTCTAGTAACTGGAGGATTTAGGATATTGGGGGCCAACTGATTTCTCAGTGAGGGTGCTCCCCTGAAAACCACACAAGGCCTATCTGGTAGGAGCCCATTGAGAACCGTATCACTCTTAACAACATGCCAATGCCTGTATATCAAGCTCTTAATATTGTTATGCTGTAAAGAGAAAGACGTCACCAAAGGGACACCCAACGTGAAATTATCCCCAACACGGGGGCCTCTTTTAACTAACAGGTCATCCCTGTTGATCTGCTGCACAATATTTAGTGTCTTCTCAAGGGAGTCTTTTTAATATCCCTTTTGGGAGAGCCTTTCTGTGAGAACTTCTGCCTGTGCAAGAAATTCAGATTGACTGGAACAATTCCTCTTGATTCGTAGATACTGACTCAAGCCAAGGGCGGTAATGACAACTGTCTACTGGTATGAATGAGTTCCTATCCATTTCTTTAAAGAATGTGGACGTGACTAACTTGTCCCCGCCCACCGAAATCTTTAAATCAAGAAAGTTAATAGTAGTCTGACTAATTTCATAATTCAATTTAATGCCAATATGATTGGCATTAAGGGCAGACAAAAACTCCTGCAATGCCAGGTGTTCCCCATCCCATAGGAGGAGGATGTCATCTATGTATCTAGCCCACAGGACTAAGGGCTGAGGGGTGTCTCAGGCATAGATGACATCCTCCTCCCATTTCCCCATGAAAAGGTTTGCCAGGCTGGGGGCGTATTTAGCCCCCATAGCCACTCCCATATCTTGTCTGTAAAAATTATTGTTGAACCAAAAATAGTTGTGGGAGGCGGCATACCTTAAGAGGTCTATCAGGAATAATATTTGAGCCTGGACAAAGCCAGAATCCCTATTCAAAAAATATTCCACAGCCTCAAAACCTAACTCATGCGGGATAATGGTATACAGGGATGTTACATCTGCAGTGACCAACCACATCCCAGTACGATACCGAACCCTAGAGAGTGATTGAATAACATGCCTAGAGTCTTTGATATACGAAGGCAACTTCTGTACCAGGGGTTGTAAGAAAAAGTCAATATATCTGCCCACCCGGGACGTCAATGAATCTATGCCACTGACAATAGGGCGTCCCGGGGGGCAGACAAGACTCTTGTGTATCTTTGATAGATAGTAGATAGTGGGTGTACGTGGGGCTGAAGGTATCAAATATAGGCCCTCTTTTTCCATGAGGATCCCCATCTTTCGACCCCTCATCACAATCACCTTAAGTGCCTTCAAATATTTAGCCTTGGGATCCGAGGGGAGAAGGGTATAGGTGGAGTTATCATTGAGAATCCTATGCATTTCATGCATATAGTCCTGCCGATCCAAGACGGCAATTCCACCCCCCTTATCGGCTGGTCTGATCACCAATTCCCTGTTTTTACATAGGGAGTCCAAACCTTCCTGCAAAGTTTTATTCAGTCTTGCTTTCTTAACTTCCAATTGGTCCAGGTCTCTAAGCATAACATCCCTAAAGACTCTTAATGCTGGTGCCAATGTACCAATGTAACTATTTTAGTAGGTCTGTTGTCTGCATTTTTTAGATTATTATGATGATTATTGTGAACACGCTCTGAGATACTAGCCAGTGGACAATTCGGCTGTAGAAACTCATATAATTATTGAGTTTAATCATACTTAATTTTTATTCAATTTTATGGTTTATTTTTATTTTATTTTTATTTTCATTTTTTTTTCTATTCTATATATGTAGGTCTATATATACTTTACATATTTATGTATTTTTATCTATTAATATTATATTTTCCTAATTTGCACTTTAATTTATTTTCATTTAATTTATGGAATTAGACATTAATTTGCCTGTTCCCTTTTACTTATGTATGCACATCCACTATTGATACATTATTTTATAGGCTAATTACATATACTATGCAATTTCTTAATTATAATTTTTCACTAGATTACTCCTATATATGTTAGGTTTATATGCATCTATATACTTCATAACCTTTTGATTAGCTTGAGATTTTTTAATTCACCTTAATTACCATTTATGGATTAGGGCATTAACCTATATTGCTCGGTTCCCATAAATGTATTTAGTAAATTCACCAATGATATACTATTCATATTTTTTGCCGTATAAGGTAATATAGCCAATATTCATTAATCACAAAAGACCTTCTTAATAGGTGATTTTTCAGTTTTTTTCTGTTTTTGTTTATCTTTTTATCTGTTCTTAAATCTGGCAGCATTTTTGCTAGCCACTCTTCCGGGCTGAGTATTTTTAACAATCTACACATCCCGTTTTGAGTTAGGGCATTTGCCCATATCTAAGATGGCGTCCTTGTACTTGTATCTCAGAACGAGGCTTGGTAGCGTATATATGGTGGTGGCTCACTGCGCTGCTCGTCCCCATTGAGAACGTCCGCTTGACGACGAAATGCGCCTGGGTACGCACGTAGTGACGCTACCACGTGACCAGGGAAGGAGGACGAGCTCCGCTTTGTGATTGCTGTGCCGGCTGGCGTTTTTTATACATTTTATGCAAATTCGATCGTCTGTTTGTAAGTGTATTACTTTATTCATTAAAGTGTTTCTTGAATGTATTACACTATGGTCAGTTTATCTCCTTTTTGGGTCGTATACTGTGGATAAGGATTTCCTGACTACAGCAATCAATCTCCCAGTGTGATATAGAGCCAAATGAGTGTAAAGTCTGAGAGTTGGTAAGCACACTCTACAGCTGCGGTGGTGGGATATCACCTTTCGTTTTAAGTGCACAATAGGGTGTTGGTCACGTTTGTATGTCCACACACGTTGTATAACAATACTACATTATGGCCAGCCTTTTTGTCATTTTTCTTCTTCCGGTATCAAACTGAGGGAACTACACCTGAATTTTGACAGAGCTGATCAGTCTCTATCATAAAGGCCCTGGCTGGGTTTAAGCCATCCGCCCACTATATTTGGTGTTCTGGTAAGGGCAACTTACTATCATGATGTTTGGACTGTGAATAATTTTTCGTGTATGTTGAAGCATTTGGGTGATCCGGAGTGCCTTTTTTGCCTAAAGGGATACTTGGACTGTATTACGTTTATGATATATAACGTTTTTAATAATGTAAAGGACATATAGCGCAGTTTATTTTTATTAAAGTATGTGCATTGCCCGAGTAGAGCTGGCCCAAGGAATTTTGTTGGGGTAGCAGGCACCACCACAAAAGGAAGGGGCAATGGTGTCATGGTTGTGAGTCCAAAATATCTCGATATTCAGATGACTAAGTAAATTCAGTCCAATAAAACCATCTTTTATAGACCCGTTCCTCTGAATGGTGTGACACAGCCAAAAGATATTTCATCACCTTCATTGATCTTGGCAAAACAAGTCTTAATGGGAGGGGTGTGGTTTGTTCCAGAATAGTAGGATACATGCTTTTTGCAGCATTCAGTAAATTAAGTATTAGGGAATGTTTGTAATGCTTCAATGACATGAGCAGTGATGGGGAACCTTGGCACTTCAGATGTTTTGAAACTACATTTCCCATGATGCTCAACTACACTTCAGAGTGCAAGAGCATCATGGGAAATGTAGTTCCAAAACATCTGGAATGCCAAGGTTCGCCATCACTGACATAGAGCAATAGTCAAATATTTGTCCAATAACCCCAGTAAAAAAAGAGTAGGATTGTGGTCTTGTAACTACTGGCAAAGAAAAGATACAGTGTGCTATTTCACAGAGATGGCCCAATCACAAATTGAATTTCCATTCCATTTGGAGATTTCTGTCAAAGCTCTTTTCTACTATAATAGAACAGTTTGCAGACAAGCAGAACTCAAAACAGCAATAAAAAGAGGCTTTGCATACCAATGCATAAAAACACTAATAATAATAATAATAATATTTGATCCCAAAATTAATTGGGAATGTCCTAAGATCTGCAGTTACTGTATACGTTATAAAAAGTAAAGCTAACCATTATTAAAGAACATATACAGTATATGTTTGCTGTTTGTGCATTCCCATAAAAACTTTCATTATCTTAGATGTCAATTTCTTCAGTACAAAAAAGATTATCAGTCTTTGCAGAGCAATGTAATGCATAGTAAAGCTTTCTATATGATTTATTCAATATAACAATTTATAACAGCAGCAAATGTATCAGGTTTTGACAAATGTGAATACAATATTTATTATACATTAAATATTTCTATCCTGTGTATTAAAAACTGATTTAAATTTATCTATGTCAATTTGTTTGTACATATTTTATCTTTCTCAAAACTATAGTAATTAGAATAGTAAAATGTAAGATATTAGGCCTTCTGAATTTCCTATACACATGAAAAAAATTCTTACAGACTCTCCTCATTTAATGACTTACTAATTTAACAACCGCTCGGACTTACGACCAGTTTTTTGGGCATTGTATTGTACAGTACAGTACAGGATTTTTGCTGTTTATATTTTTGTGTTCTGTACTTATGCACATTAAAAAACAATATCATTTAGTTGGAGATTTGTGTTTAGACCTTTTTTTCAGAATACAGTACAGTAGTCAGGAATGCTTAAAATATTGATTATGTGTGGCTCCTCGTTTAGCGACGAATTAGTTTAACAACACGGTCACTGGAACGGAACCTGGTCGTTAGGTGAGGAGATCCTGTATTTGTTGTTGCATTTTTTAATACTGCCTCTTTCACACTTTAGAGTTGGTCAAACATATAATTGCTATTGTATAATATAGGATTTAGAGCCAAACAACTAGGTCCTCTATTCATCCAAAATATAGTAATCAAATTAAACACTAACCGATCAAGCCGTCGCAGTTATACTGCAGCAGGCTGGCTTGGTTGGGCAAATCGCCGTAACTGTATGTCGCTCCTTTAAGACGTGACAGCAGGCGCAGGCACGCGCCCAGCGCCTGTCCCCAGAGCCAATGCGCGTGCATGGCGGGCGCGATGACCACTGGGCACCTGCGATCACTTGTGACAGTGCGAGAACCGGGATCTGTGTGTGTAAACGCACAAATCCCAGTTCTCTCAGGGGAGTGGAGACAGACCGTGTGTTCATACTAATTATTACCAAAAATTGTAGAATAATACATATCGGCCTGAACTGAGAAAAATCTTTTTTTTTAATTTTGGGATATTTATTATAGCAAAAACTACAAAATATTGTGCTATTTTCAAAATTGTCACTCTTTTTTTGTTTATAGCGCAAAAAATAAAAACCGCAGAGGTGATCAATTACCGCTAAAAGAAAGCACATCTGTGGGCAAAAAAAGGACATAAATTTTGTTTGGGAAAATCGTGGCAATTGTCAGTTAAAGCGACGCAGTGCCAAATCGCAAAAAATGGCCTGGTCAGGAAGCGGGTAAATCCTTCCGGGGCTGAAGTGGTTAAAACATCTGTTTGCTAGTCTGACATACGGTCATTTTTCTAGGTATACAGTCATGGCCAAACATATTGGCACCCCTGCATTTCTGTCAGATAATGTACCACTTCACCCAGAAAATTGTTGCAATAACAAATGTTTACGCATTCTCATGTTTATTTCTTTTGTTTGTATTGGTATGACACAAAAAAGTGGAGAAAAAAAAAGCCAAATCTGGCGCATTCCACGCAAAACTCCAAAAATGGACTGGACAAAATTATTGGCATCCTCAATTTAATATTTGGTAGCACACCCCTTGGAAAAATAACTGAAATCAATCGCTTCCTGCATCCACCAATGAGTTTCTTACACTTCACTGGAATTTTGGACCACTCTTCTTTTGCAAACTGCTCAAGGTTTCTCAGATTGGAATTGTTCCTTTTCCCAACTGCTGTTTTGATATCTCTCCACAGGGATTTAGACTTAGATCTGGACTCATTGTTGGCTAGTTAAGTACTCTTCAGCATTGTCTTAAACCATTTCTGGGTGCTTTTTGACATGTGCTTTGGGTCACTGTCCTGCTGTAAGACCCATGACCTCTGACAGAGAACCAACTTTCTAAAACTGGGCCTTACATTGCACCCCAGAATTCTTTGGCAGTCTTCAGATTTCTTAATGCCATGCACACGGTCAAGACATACGGTGCCTGTAGCAGCAAAGCAACCCCAAAACATTAGTGAACCATGTTTTACTGTAGGGACTGTATTATTTTCTTTAAAGGCCTCATTTCTTTTTCTGAAAACAGTAGAATGATGGGCTTTACCAAAAAGCTGTCATTTTTTTACATCTGTCTACAGCACATTCTCCAAAAAGGATTTTGGCTTCCTCAGGTAAGTTTTGGCAAACTCTTTGAACAATTTTTGTTTTTCGTCCACATCCAGGGAGATTAGCCACAGTGCCATGGGCTGTAAACTGCTGTTGTGCACAGCAGACACAGGAACATTAAGATCTCTGGAGATGGACTTGTAACCTTGAGATTGGCCGTGCAATTTTTGTTCTCAAATCCTCAGACAATTCTTTGCTGCTCTTTCTCTTCTCCATGCTCCGTGTGGCACACAGAGACTCACAACAGAAAGGTTGAGTCAATTTTTCACTATTTTAACTGGTTGCCGGTGTGGTTTCTATATTGTCAGCGCCTGTTAATTTATACAGGTGAGTTTAATTACAAATTTCAGGAGCATCACAAACTTGCAATTCAATTATTTCTTACAATTTTGAGAAGGTGCCCATAATTTTGGCAAGTCCATTTTTGGAGTTCTGCATGGAATGTGTCATATTTGGCTTTTTGTTTCTCCACTTTTTTGTGTCATGCCAATACAAACAAAAGAAATAGAATGTCTAAACATTTGTAATTGCAACAATTGTCTGGGCGAAGTGGTGCATTATCTGACAGAAATGCAGGGGGAGGGGCAATATTTTTGGCCATAACTGTATATGACAAGGAGAAAACTGAAACTTTCATTACACATGCCTTTCTCTGCACAGAATATAGGCAGACAGCTAACGCAGGGAGGTCGATTTACTATAGAAAATGTGCTTTTACAGCAGTCTCATTGTATCTTACAACAATAACTTAATTAAAATAGTTGGGGATAACATAGCAACCAGAGACACTAAACATGGTGCTAGGTGAGGTGTATATAACATATTTACAGAGCACAATATTCAGCAGCTATGAGTATGTATTGTACAACAGAAGTTATGGAATTCAGAGCTCAGAAAGAGGGAAAAAACACATAACAAGATACTAGTCAGTAAACCAGTAGGTACTGGTTAATAGAACACGCAGCACAAGATAACGGTTGGGAGTATGTGACATAGTTCCACCTGCTGGTCAGCAGAGGCAAAAAGTGTCATGGTGTCAGCAGTCAGTGGGAGGAAAAACACACCATTTTTGAACTCCTGGCCTTATTACTAGTTTATCTTCAGCTTCAATGGAATGACATCACTACATCAGAACTAGTCAGTGAGTTTTAAAATGCCAGCTTCAAGTTGATTCTACTTACAAGGGTAACTGTATTTGTATTTTTCTTGATCTTTTTTCCTGCACAAACATGAAATTAAAGCTAAAAGCCTAATTCTGGCTACAATGTAGAGATTGGACATTTATTCCCTGGGCTGTTCCATTGTTGTACTGCCATTTGGTACAAGAAATTACTGCAACTATAGAGTTACTGAGTGGAGTCTACAGTCTTCGTCCATCACTGACCTGAGAGTGAGGCCCCTTGTACCTCACCCCTAGCGTATGAGGGACCACTTAAGACCATGGACAAACTGCATAAGTGGTGAGAGGCTTCTTGGCCATTTGAGCTAGTTTGAGGGCTAATTGAGGGCTCGACCAGGGAAAGGCTTTGCAGTTATTTAGTCCAACAGAACAGTGAAAAATGGAGGGCATTTAGTTCACATAAACTCTAGTGTCCTTTGATGTACTGTACTGTTGGTTGTAACTGTGTAGTCATTCTAACTTGTTCCAAACATGCATTGCATTTGTCCAGCCTACCAATTTTTAACCTAGCTGCCATTTTAAAAACCTGCCATTGACATCAAAACTGATTTATATCTGTATACATACAGACAGTATACGCTTACACAGTAAGACATCCAGGATTTAGTAGAACACACCACTGTGGGGGCTACCGCTCCTTAAGGAAATACTGACTAGTATTCGCTTAAAAGGTACAGGTAAATTTACAAATAAAAACCATGCTCAGTGTTCCTGTAATATGCTTCATAAACCCATGGAACAATTCTTCCAGGATCTCTTTTCAGTAGGCATTGTAATGAGAATATACACCCCTTTCACCTAGCCATACTTGACAGCAATATTGATCTTTGGATTCTGGGCTGTTAGTGGTCCTGAGGGTCTGGTTTAACTGGTTGGAGAATGACAGTGGAATATGCAGTAGGCCTGAAGACTGCACACATTTCACAAATAATTTTGCCTCAATTGTGCTCTTTTTTATTATTTTGTATAAAATTGCTCTTTGGCAGAAATCCATATACTTTTCAAATCACTTCTTTTCTATCTGGCTTCCATGGTAACCTCTATGCAGCAAGCACCTTTCAGCATACAACAAAATATATCATCCTAGCAGTCAGATCTTGTAGCTAAGCAATTTTCTATTAAATCTATAACATACACCTTTCTTTTAATTCATCTCTATCTTCTTTCATTTACAGTTTTCTAAATAAAATATGGATTGTTTACCAAAATAGAACTTTAGTTGGGACAAAATGTACAAGTAAACTACATACAATATTAATTTGTGACATTTAGTATTTAGTTTTTTTTTTTAAAGCTGAACTCTAGATAGATATAAAATGAAACAAATGAATGCATTCATTAATACATCATTAAATATTTTTTTGTTTTAATGCAAGCAGCATAAGTACCTGGATTTGACCTGGTATCAGCCTCTTGCAGTCTCTATACAGCAGAGCTGGAGAGTGAGAGGAAGAAACAGAACAAGCAGCCAATCAGTTCATGTGCTGGCCAGTGGCATGTGGATAGGACAAGAAAGCACAATGCCACCTACCAGTGCTCATCAGTGCAGCCTACCAGTGCTCATCAGTGCAGTCTACCAGTGCTCATCAGTGCCGCCTACCAGTGCCGCCTACCAGTGCTCATCATTGCAGCCTACCAGTGCTAACAGTGCAGCCTACCAGTGCTCCTTTAGTGGCGCCTACCAGTGTTCATCAGTGCAGGCTACCAGTGCTCATCAGTGCAGCCTAACAGTGCTCATCAGTGCAGTCTACCAGTGGTCATCAGTGCCACCTCATCAGTGCCGCCTTATCAGTGCCGCCTTATCAGTGTTGCCTTATAAGTGCAGCTTAAGAGTGCTGCCTCATCAGTAGCAATCAGTGTAGCCTCGTCAGTTTCAAAATATCACAGCTTACTAGTGTATATTAATTATGTTTTGATTATAGCATGGAGCACTTTGCAGTACATGAATGTTCACTGAATGTGAACTGTTTAATGAGTTTGCATTGATTTCAGCATGGAGCACTTTGCGCATGCTGAAATCAATGCAAACTCATTAAACAGTCCACATTCAGCGAAAGTTCAAAGTTTGCAGTACATGAACTTTCACTGAATGTAGACATAAGTTTGTAGCACGCATGGAGCACTTTATATGGACATCAGGACATGATGACTATATTAATCATAATTAACTGTACCTGCTGTCCTTGCCACCACCTGAGGGGGTTCCCGTCATCCTCCTTTCTCTCTCTCCTAAGTCGCAGAGAGACTCCATTCCAGGCTGGGAAGAAGATGCATTGAAAGGATGTCGCTCTGAGGAAGGTAGGCGGAGCATTAGGCTCTGTCTCCACCACTGAAATTACATGCACCCGGTCTGGCCAGTCACCGGCCGTTTTATGGGGGCCTCAGACGCTCCCACCCCCTGGCCAAGTACGCCCCATTTACATCTGCTAATATTATTAGCAAGTGTCGCGCTACAGCAACCAGACTGCTGTGCCAGGGGGCTACATTTGTGCTGGAGGCAGCCACGGGAGGCGGGAGTACGGGTCGAAGGTTTTTTTTCATGTGATTATCAGCTTTTTTGCTGCCGCCCCCCCAAGTGCCTCCCTAGGCTTAGGCCTTTTCGGCCTAGGCCAAGATACAACACTGCAAAGGGTTCCAAAATTTAATTTATCCAGTAAATGCTCCCACTTTTTTTTTTCACTTGATGCATCCTAAGCTAACCTTATTTAAGACAGAATTTGATTGAAATGTACCGCCGCAGGCTTCAAGTAACACAGCACCCTTGAACCTCAGGGAAGAGGAGTGCACATCCCGAGCACCACAAGTGAGAAAGTGACACATTTGAAACTCAGTGTTTGGCATCATAATTTAGCTTAAAGTCCAACCCTGAGGCAAAAAATGATCTCTTGCAGTGAGGATGTATGCTAATTGCAAGGGTTAATTGCTCATTTTGGTCTAGGGGAGCAAAAAAAAGATTTACTTATCCATGACTCCGTTTTTCCCCATTAAAAGACCGGTCCCTGCAGCTTCTTCTCCCCCATGCTCTATTGGTCTATCTGCTGGAGAGCAGAGCATCAAGTAAGTAAAACTATTTCTCCTCTTTTCTAAAAAAAAAAAAAAGAACTATTTGCCCTTGCATTGCAGGCACAAGCAAGAGTTGGGCTCTAAAATGTTTACTCTAAATTTGTTTTGCTGCTGCTTGAACAACCAGAAGGCTTTGAACTAAGATGATGCTCTCATGGTCTCTACTAAAGTGCACGATCAACCGATCGTCCCCTTCAAAATATCTCTGAACATAAATGATAGGGGGTTTCTCTACAACTTTCACACAAACACAGGGGAAAACATGTTAGAAGTAGATCAGTAACTCTAAAATTATCTGAAGGCTAAAACTATTCCAGTTCATTTCTATAATAAGCTGTAGCTTTGCAAGGCAGAAACAAAATGCTTTTCTGTTGATAACATTTTTGTGTAAAAATGTCGTACTTGACAGGGTACCTTGAGAAAGTCCAAGTGACAAAATGCATTGGGGGGCGTTAAATGTGGGATCTACATTGAACAGAGGGAGGAGTCAGGGCAAGAAAGCAAGACCTGTGCACTGCTGATAAATGTATTTGATAGTGCTGTGTGCATTTATTCTTAGTGGATGTACTTTTTAGTCCTTTTGTGTTTTAATAAAAAATAATAGGCACCAAGAAGGCTCTACTTTTTTCTTTTGAGCCATTTAAATGACTGGTTAAAGAAAGGATTTGGATAAAAGAGACCTGCTTGTTACCATGGAAGTTTTTCTGAGCGATCTGTTCTTTCTGTAATGGGAACGAAAGGTGGAAGCTGAGTGGCTTTCTAGTTTGTTGTACATGGATGATCAAAGGAAGCTGAGAATACAAGCAGATCACTGAATTTGTGTTACTGTTGAAGTTTTGACACTGTGGTGGATAACATTTTGAATCATAGATTGTTATATTGGATTTATGATATGCATATTGATATATTCAGATTTTTTCATATGCATATTGATATATATATATATATATATATATATATATATATATATATATATATACACACACATATACATATATATGTGTGTGTATTTAAAATTTGTATGTACTTAATAATACTGATAGGAAGAGCTTATGAGCATTAGGATTACAGTTAGCAGTATTTACAAAAGTTCACTTTATTTATTTGCGTTATACTATGGCTACTGAGGAGTAGAGGTAGTGCAGAGAGAGTTTTAGGAGCTCGGAAACACTAATCACATTTTATAATGCTGATCCAATAACTTTAATACTTTCTAATTCACTAATCCAGAAAAAGAATGCAGATCGGAAAGTCAAAAAGCATCAAAAGTCCTTACCTGAATACTTGTCATACTTATTCAGTGACTCAGAGTACTAAAAGCTGAACTTTGGGTCCAAAAAACTTTAAATCCAATGTATTTCTCAATAGCCATAAAGGATATAAAGTCTCTCTGTGTGCACCAAATGCCTTTAAAAACCCAGATATTACATTTTAAAAGTACTGCTGAGTACAGAGAGCAGAGCTGTGGTAGGGGATCAGCAGGCCCACCCACTACAGCAGGTCAGCAACCTGTAGATCGTGGTCTGGGCTTGCTGACCCGCCATTCCAGTGCATCAAACAGAGTGAACTACTTGTAAAGTTGGAGCTGTAGTAGGGAGCAAGAGCCGCATAAGCTGATGCCTCCTCTGTAGTGCCAGCTCCTATCCCATGTAGAGTGATACCAACTGCACTCCACCTCTTGTCCTGGCTAGCGGTCTCCAGAGTGGTGCCAGCAGCAGTAAAGAACAGATCTTCAGGTCAGTGTGAAGTAATACACTAGGCATAATAGTATTAGGGCTGCTTTCACATTGAACCGTCACTCAACCGCAGGGTTTTACCACCCCCCATCTTTACATGTGAACGAGTCCTAATGATGCCACTGCTGAATGCAATTAAGAGTTCATTTACAAGTGCAGCAGGCACTGCTGCTCCTCTAAAAAGTGATCTAAGTGTATTTGACAGGTGGTGAGAAGGCAATATGTTGCCTCTTCACCACCTGATTTAAACCCATGATTGCGGTGCAATGCATGCGATTGCGACACTGTAGTATGGCAGTTAGACATTTATATCAGGTGTGAGAAGGTGACACTGGGTGACACTATGCTTGGGATCATTGACTTCTCCCATGTTGTTCTGATAAATCTTCACCTCCTTAAGGTTGCCTACCCCTGTACTACAGGCTGCCTGCAGAAAACTACAGAAAGTAGATACAAGACCAGTCACCCTGCACAAGGTGAGAGAACAACAATGACCAGTCTTTTCATGAAGAGTGGGAGGGAGGAGCCGGATGTGGGCGAGGTTGGGCTGCTGAGACGGTGAGCGGGGAGCCCGGCGTCTCTCCAGCCGTGATGCAGGACAGGAGCTCACGGAGCGCACGCTAGCCCCCCCCCACTCTCCCGTCCCGAAGAGCTGCACGTCGTGAGCGGTGAGTGGCTCTTGACACTCGGCGGCTCTACCTTTCATCCCCAGGAATCTGCTACGAGGGGTGAGGGCGGTGGGAGCAGCGCTCCCGTATAGCGAGGCAAGGGGCTATCATAGCCCGGAGCTCAGCCGGGATCGCCGTGCCCTCCCCCCCGGGGCTATGCTGACGGCTGCAGAGAACAGGAAAAGAGTCTCGCAAGTATGACTACATCAGCAAAGGAGATGACAGCGTGTCTTCACTAGAAGCTAAAGAAAAAAGGTAACAACCATCTCAGGCACAGGTGGGAGCCCCAGGAGTCTTAAAGGTTTGAAAGGTGTGATACAAAGGACGTATGCTAAAATCGAAGCCTGGAGTGGAGGGTAAGTAGCTATTCAGCTACCCTTTATGATACATGAGAATATCCTCTTGAGAGACTGCTACCTGTGATTACGATCTTCAATGACTTTAAGTATTGTCACTAAGTCTTGACGCAGCAATAGGTTTCAAAGTGCACATAATTTTTTGAAACTGTATGATATATTGTATGATATATTGGGTATAAGAGGAGACATGGAGGGTGGTCGGAGGTAAAGAGGAAGAAACGGAGGGAAGCTCGGCCTAGCAGGGGGGAATAATCCACACCGGGAGGCCTGGGAGGAAAAGGGGCATCCCTCTCTGGGACCAAGGGTAGCAATCAAAGCCTCCCCTGCCCCTCATAATATATCTAGGGTGGAGGTGACAGGTGGGAGCGCAACTAAGATTGAAATAGGAAGAAGGCTCCCCCGCGGAATAGAAGCGACCCTAAGCGCCCTGTCAGAGGGTCAAGGAGACAACTCGTATCACGTTATTTCATACCAATATTAGGTAAACTTTGCCTCTGATTATCAGCCGGTCTGCCTGCCTAAGGGCGGAAGGGAATGTGGAAATGAGAGGCAAATCAACAAGAGGGACTACAGTAAACCCACCCAGAACCAGCACAAGCCCAGGCATTATCAGGAGATATATGGTGAATGATAGTAGTAAAGAGAGCCCAGGTAAATCAACTGGGGCAACAGGGGCAAAAAGTAAAATGCCAGAACGCCCAGGTAAAACGAGAACAAGAAGACAAATGGCAGACGTGGAACCAAGACCCCCAGGTAGTGAAGCAGGAGCAGAAATTCCAGTGGAGACTCAGCAGGACAGATCGCTCCCCACCAAGGGAGAAATAGCAGAAATGTTTGCAAGGTTGGAGGCTTCATTTAAAGAAGAGATCAGCATCGTGCATGAAAACATAAGTCACATCTTGAAAAGAGTGGAGGAAGTGGAATCCGTAACTGACAAGCAAGGAGTTGAAATCCAAAAGTTGAAACAACAGATGGAAGCAATGCAGATTGAACAAAGAAATATAAGATATAGACTGGAGGACCAAGAGAACCGCAGCAGAAGAAAGAACCTCCGGATCAGAGGTCTCCCGGAATCGCAAGGAGGAGCAGAGAATTTACAAGAGAAAATGGAAGTAATATTTAAAGACCTGATAAATCCTTCTGAAGTCAGTAGAAAACTAAAGCTGGACAGAGTACATAGGATTAGAAAGCCTCCGGAAATCAGGGGTGACGCCCCACGTGACGTCATCGTGCGATTTCATAATTATTTGGATAAAGAACAGATAAATTCCAACCTAAGGAAGAATAACCAGGCAAAATATGGGGAAACAAGTCTACATATTTATCAGGATCTCGCAGCAGAGACCCTAAATAGGAGAAGAAGATGAGATGCTTGTTGGTATCATATGTATTCAGATTTCCCTTTTTCTTTCTTTTTTTTTCTTTTCCTTCCTATGGGGGTGGAGGGTGGGGGCGGGGGTAGTGGGGACGGGGGGAGGATGGGAGGTGTGTGGGAGGGATGATCGGGTAGGGAACCCCCCATTCCGAGCGAGAAATCTGTGGTCTCGAATGGAGCCCACCCTGAGCTCAACCTCTGGGGGACAACCGGGTTGCCAAGTAGAGAAGGGGGGCCATGGTTATTTTTGGGGCCTTGATAAGGTCCGTCTTACCCCCAAGTGTCAGGGAAGGGGGGGGGAAGAAACCGGAGGAGACAGGGGGGATGGGGGGGGAGATGGGGGGCTAGGGGGGAGGGGGGGAGATGGGGGGCTGGGGGGGAGGGGGGCAAGAGAGGGATTAAATGGGGGAAAAGTATTAGGAGCCTGTATAATAGAAAGCAGAAAACAAATGAGAGAGAGTGATGATGTCTAATCTAAAAATTATTTCCTATAACGTCAGGGGACTGATCTCCCAGGTAAAACGAGCAAATATCTTAGGGGAATTAAAGTTTTTGAAGGCTGAAGTAGCAATGCTTCAAGAGACACACTTTAGCTTCAATAAGAATCAAAAAATCTATTCCAGAGACTTCCCAGTCTGGTATTACGGCGATTCACCAATCAGAGGAGCAAGAGTAGTGGCAATAGGGTTTGCCAGGGAGACTAGATTTGAATTGGAGGAGAGGCTGGCCGACCCGGAGGGCCGTTTTCTCTTTCTGAAAGGCAAGATTAATGGTTTGAATTGCTCCCTGGCAAGTATCTATGGGCCAAATAAAAATACACACAGAAAAATAATGGGTATATTGCTGAAATTTGAAGAATTCAGGAAGGGGAGGGCTATAGTGGCAGGGGACTTTAACCTGTGTTTGGACCCGGATAGGGATTGCTCGTCGCATGTCCGGGGGAGGGGAGGAATGTGGGCTGGAAAACTCAAGAAGAAGTTGTATCAGCTTCAGTTTGTGGATGTATGGAGGGTCCAGCAGGGGGACGTAAGAGACTACACCTACTACTCCCCCTTACATGCGACTTATTCGAGACTCGATTTTTTTTTTAGTAGAACATAGGATGTTGGAAGAGGTCACAGGTACTTCCATTGGTAACATGATGTTTTCGGATCATGCACCCGTGAGTTTACAAATAAAAATGGGTGGAGCGGGCACAAGGGGCTCAGGGTGGAGATTAAATGAAGAATTGTTATTAGATAAAGACATCTTAAGGAGAATTAAGGAAGAGCTGGAGTGGTTCTTCAAGATCAACACCCCCGGGGAGGTTAATGAGGCTACAATCTGGGAAACCCACAAAGCATACATCAGGGGCATATTCATGATGGTAGGGGCGGAAAAGAATAAAAGACTGAAAGATGAAAGGTTAGCCCTGATTAAAGAGATCCAGAAATTAGAGAAACAACATAAAGCATCAGGAGGGAGGGAGGTGTGGATGAATTTACATAAAAGAAGAGAAGAGTTGAGGGCTTCACTAGAACAGGAAACACGTAAAACGTATAACTTGGTAAAGAAAGAAAGATATTTGTACGGTAACAAACCAAGCAAGATTTTAGCTAGGGTCCTGGAAAAAAAGAAAACAAGCAATTATAATGAAAAAATCAGGGACAAGTCGGGGGAAATAAAAATATAAAACTTGCGACATAGCGAAAGCATTTAGAGAGTTTTATGGGGCATTGTACGCAATTAACGCAGATAACTCTCAGGAGACAGATAAACGTAAGTGTGAAGCCAGCAAAACTTTTTTAAAAGAGGTAAATTTAACAAAATCATGGAAGAGGATAGAGAAATGTTGGAAGCCCCTGTGACCATACAGGAATTAAAGAAGGCTATACAGGATACCCCAAATTGGAAAAGCCCAGGCCCACGATGGGCTGACTGCCCTTTATTACAAAAAATTACAGGAACCATTGCTCCCCATACTGTGCTCCTACATGAACGGGACTGGGGAAAGGTGGGAGATGAGAAGGGAAGCACTTGAAGCAAGCATTGCCATTATAAGGAAGGAGGGAAAAGATAACACACTGTGTTCCAGTTACAGACCCATCTCCCTCTTAAACATTGACGCGAAGCTCTTCGCGAAGATTTTAGCAGACAGATTGAAAAAGATTATAAGTGAGATTATCCATCCAGACCAAGCGGGCTTTGTTCCTGGAAGGGAAGGGAGAGATAACGGTATCAAAACACTGATGGTGACTCAGATAATGAAGGACAGAGGAACCCCAGGACTACTCCTGTCGATGGATGCTGAAAAAGCATTCGACAGGGTAGACTGGGGTTTCATGTGGAACACTTTAGAAGAGTTTGGCATGGGTAGTAAAATGAAGGGTAGGATAAAAGCCCTGTATACCTCCCCAACCGCCAGAGTCAAGATAAATGGTACCCATTCAGAGCCTATTGTGTTACACAACGGTACTAGACAGGGATGCCCACTTTCCCCGCTGCTTTTTGTGATGACGTTGGAACCTCTATTGGCCAGAATAAGGCTTAACTCGGATATCTCTGGGGTCAAAATTGGGGAAGAAGAATTTAAAATAGCGGCTTTTGCAGATGATGTTTTAATGTATGTCACCCGCCCGAGGATCACCCTACCGAATCTACTTGAGATTGTCAGGAGCTATGGTAGGTTATCCAACTTCCGAGTTAATTCAACTAAATCGGAAGTTCTGGAAGTAGTAGAACAGAAGGATGGGGATAAGACTTATCAAAAATGGCTACCATTTAAATGGGGGGTAAAAGAACTTAACTATTTAGGAGTTAAAATAACATCTGAAAATGAGACATTGTTTCAAGCAAACTACATGTCTCTCCTTAATGATATCGGGGCTGAGTTGAATAAATTTCCGCGTAATCGACGCTCATGGGGAGGTAGAATAAACATACTTAAAATGTCAATCCTCCCCAAAATTCTATACAAAATCCAAATGCTCCCAATTGAAATCCCACAGTGTCTTTTGAACAAATTACACACATTGTTTTTGAAGTTTATATGGAGGGGGAAAAAAACACGAATTAAGTATGCACAACTAGTGAATGATAAGAAGGGGGGGGGATGGGGGGCACCGGATATTAAAAAATATTACACTGCCATCATCATATCACGTATAGTAGAGTGCGTGAATAATAATAAAAATAAGCAATGGGTGAAAATAGAGAATATAATGAGTGGGGTAGATTTGGGTAAAAAAATATGGATACCACCACAATATAGAAAATTGCACAAGAAAACACTTGATATAACTAAATATGCTTTAAACTTATGGGATAAAATACACGAGAGGGAGAAGTGGGGATACAATTCACCACTAATCCCGCTTAAAGACACAGACTATTTCCCACCCGGGAGGGAAGACCTATCGGGGAATTGGATTTTAGGTGAAGAGGTCCAACTTAAAGACATTACAAGGCAGGGCAAACTGTGTACCTACCAGGAACTAAGGGCCAAAGATAATTGGTCTGTGATGGATAATTGGAAGTACAGGCAGTTGAAGCATTTTGTTGAATCTCTCCCGCAACCAGTAAGGTCAATGGAAGATCTTCACCCCCTCGAGAGAGTCTGCATGAAGAAAAGTAGAAGGGGAGGAATGTCCAGGATCTACAGAATACTGATTAGATTAGAAGAAGAGGAACACCCAGGATTTATTGGGAAATGGGAGGAGGAATTAGGAAAAAAGATCAGCGAATACGAGATTAGGAGGGTTTTGAGTAGAGTAAATGCCACCTCAGTGAACTATAGGATGGCTGAAATGAATTTCAAAATTTTGGCAAGAACATATGTTACCCCGGACAAGGCGCATAAAATACAGGAAGAAATCTCGCAGTTTTGCTGGAGGGGGTGTAAGGAAATAGGGACAATGACGCATATATGGTGGTCATGTCCGGTAATGAAAAAATTCTGGGAGGAGATAAGGAGGATTACATATGCGATCATCAATAAGAGGATTCCAGATGACCCCTGGGTGTGTTTACACCATGGGAGCGATATACCTTCCAAGAAGTATCTGAAAACACTGATACCGCACCTTCTTAATGCTGCTAAAAGTCTCATCCCGAAATACTGGCTAGATCACAGGAGACCTTCTTTGCAGGAGTGGTTCAATAAAATAGAGCAAATTCAATGCCTGGAATACTTGAGATATAGTAAAGGACTGGAGATGGAGGAGTACGAAGAGACGTGGAGGGACTGGACAAAGTATAAGTTCTCTTCCCAGGCGGCGGAGGAATGGGACAAAGAGCCAGATAACTTACCCTAATAAAATCTAAATGTAAAATAAGAGTTGGAGATAATACACTTAAATTTTCAATAAGGAGTAGGAGGAGGATATTGAGTGATTTAGATCAGGACTCCTATGGGATGCGTAGCAGGGGTGGGGAGGGGGGGCCGAGGGGAGGGTAGGTGGGTACGGGGCGGGTTTGCGGTCCTAGGGGGGGGGGACTCTGGTCTAGGAATATTAGAAATGTAAGTTGTAACTAGGATAATTTGTTATATGGATGGAACAGAAAAGAAAAAAGAAAAAATGTTAAATATGAGAAAATGCCACAATGATGTGAAAGTATTAAGGAGATAAATTTGACTCGAAAGTTGAAAAAAATGAAAACTTGCTCCGATTAACTTTACTTGGCTGATGTGGCAAAAAAAAAAAAAAACAATGACCAGTCTTTATTACAGGAAGCTCATGCAGATAAGCAAAGTGAAGGAGTTGTTGATGACATAAATCTGGAAGAATTACACAAAGGGTTCCAAGATTGAAAGCAGCCAGTAAAGGCTTCCACTTTTTTTTTCACTTGCTGCATCCTAAGCAAACTGGTAAACCTTATTTAGGACATAATGTACTGCCGCAGGCTTCAGGTCACACAGCACCCTTGAACCTCAGGGAAGATGAGTGCACATCCCAAGCACATCATAATACCCAGTGCACTAGGAACAGTGCAGACTCCAGCCATAGTCAATTACTTGCTTGTTAGATTGAGGAGGGAGAGCAGGGTTGCACCTGGGACAATCTGATTCTAAGATCATAAGGAGACTCCTCTGGTGTGCCAGCTCCATGGTACCTTGTAAAGGGACGAAGCCAAAATAAAACAGCAGACGGGGCAGGGGATATGTGGATAGAAGAAATTGAAAGCAACCTAAACCTTAAAAGTAGACACGAAAAAATGGTAAATGTGGAGGTCTGCAGCACTATATGATTTTTTTCTTAGGTCAAAAACATTTTACATAAGAATACAAATGGCTTTTGTATAAAGACACTATATGCTCGTGTTGGAGTTCAGCTTTAAATAAGGGGGTCAGCATAACAGTGAGACAATTAACAGGCTAATGGGAAATCAGCAATGGCAACCTTAGGGCCCATTTATATTTCTCCGGGCTGTTAGAGTGCACTAACCTGCATTATTAATGGCCTGGCATTTCAAGGCAATGACCAAAAATTGGACATGGCCCAAAGTATGTGCATTGTGGTGCACTACAGTGTGGCTTCATTGCATGCTACTGTAACAGTGCATTGGAGTGCCATCCAAAATTATTGCATTTATTGTATACGAAAATAAAAATACATTAAAATGAATGACACTTCACTGCAGTTTGTGTGCTACCATGCATGTAACACAATAATGTAAGTGGGTACTTACTGCAGGTTTCACTTAAGATGTAGCTGAAAATAAATGAATTGATCAGCAGTTAAAAATCTGATTCTGATTTATGACTAAAATATAATTATACATTATTAAACACACATTCAAATACAAAAATGAGTACAGTTTTAAAATATTTTAACTGTCGGCTCTATACTCTTGTATGCAATAAATAAACCATAAGAATTTCTGTATACCTCTCTGTATTTAAATGAAATTGATAACGTTGCAGTGCAACACAATTTTAAACGTCCCCTAAGGATGAATTCATTGACATATGGACAAGTAAAATGGTAATTTAATTCAGTTGCAAATTATTATTGTGCCATTAAATCAGATTATGAGTTTATGTTAAAAGTGTATTGACATAAACATAATGGTAAGTTATGTAATGCAAATTGTGTTCTGGAATGAATAAAATATTATTTTTCCAATATGGACACTGGAGACCTTATCCTTACAAAAACTTTAAAAACAAATAGCATTTTATAATTTGTATATTATAGCAGATTTGTAATTGCACTCAAGTGCTTCCCACTTAAGAAGTTTAGCATATATTATGTTCACAATTTAAATTTGTTGACAAAGTTAGCAGGTTTCTAAAATCACAGCATCTATTTGCAACTGAAACTTTCAACAAAATGCTCAATAGAAAATGATTAATTAAACCATATGTAGAGCAAATATAATGTATGTAGCTTGCAAATCCTTAGGTGTGTGCATTAAATTTCCTTTCTGAAAAGCTGAAAACATTGAATTAATCACAATCCTCATAATATAAAGATCTATACAAAGTGCTTCTGTAATTACGTACTTGCGTATATATACATAGTTATATAGTTACATAGTAGGTGAGGTTGAAAAAAGAAACAAGACTATCTCTACCTCTGGGAGGGTCCAGAGGTAGAGATAGTCAGCGTGGAACATATTCCAGAGGGTAGTATTGGGGGCATTAATGGTAGGTTGACTAAAGCACATAAACCCAAGGTAAGTATAGTAACAAGTCCTATTTGCAATCTCGGAACACCCAAAAAGAGGATAGTATGCGACCAGTCTAAACTACATGGCATGTTCACCAATGGGTGAATACAAGATGGGTGAACTGGAGATATTGTTGTACGAGGAGGATTTGGATTTTGTGGGAATTTCAGAGACCTGGTTCAACAGCTCTCATGATTGGCTGGCAACCATTCAATGGTATACCCTTTATCACAGGGATAGAGAGGGTAAAAAAGGGGGAGGGGTATGCCTGTATATCAAGAATAATGTACAAGTGAATGTGAGAAATGACATCACTAAGGGAGCTAGGGAGGAGGTGGAATACTTATGGGTAGAGATCCAAAGGGATGAAGCTAAGGGGAAAATAATACTGGGAGCATGCTATAGGCCCCCAAACCTGAGGGAGGAGGGGGAGACGGATCTCCTATCACAATTTGGATTAGCAGCAAGGATGAGAAGAGTTATAATTTGGGGATTTATTTATCCAGACATAGACTGAGCGGAGGGAACCAAGCATTCGTCTAAGGCTCACCAGTTCCTAAATGTCTTGCAAGACAATTTCATAGTTCAGATGGTGGACGCACCAACTAGAAATAAAGCGTTACTGGATCTACTGATTACCAACAATACAGACTTGATCACGGATGTGGAAATACGGGGCAATTTAGGAAACAGCAATCACAGGTCAATTGGCTTCAGTATAAATCACAAAAATAGGAAACATAAGGGGAATACAGAGACACTGAATTTCAAAAGAGTCAACTAACCTAAACTACGAATATTGCTAGAAGGCATAAATTGGGATAAAATCTTAGGAGCAAAGAACATGGAGGAGAGATGGGTTTGCTTTAAGAGCATATTAAATAAGGGCATTAGCCAATGCATCCCATTGGGTAATACATTTAAAAGAGTAAACAAAAGTCCTGGATGGCTTAACTCCAATGTAAAAATGCATATAAAAGCAAAGGAGAAGGCCTTCAAAAAATACAAGGTTGAGGGATCATCATCAGCATTCAGACTTTATAAAGAATGCAACAAGAAATGTAAGAGAGCAATTAGGGCGGCTAAGATAGAACGCGAAAGACACATAGCGGAGGAAAGCAAAAATAATCCCAAGAAATTCTTTAAGTATGTAAACAGTAAAAAAAGGGAAGACAGACTATATTGGCCCCATAAAGAATGAGGAAGGACATCTGGTTACAAAGGATGGGGAGATGGCGAAGGTATTTAATTTATTCTTCTCAGTCTTCACGAGGGAATCGGGAGGCTTCAGTAACCAAAACTGCAGTGTTTATTCTCATGACACATCACAGGAAGCACATCCATGGTTAACAGAGGACAGAATTAAAATTAGACTTGGGAAACTTAACATTAATAAATCACCGGAACCAAATGGCTTGCACCCGAGGGTACTTAGGGAACTCAGTCAAGTAATTGCCATACCATTGTTCCTAATTTTTACTGACAGTTTACTGACTGGAATGGTACCAGCTGATTGGAGAAAAGCCAATGTAGCACCAATATTTAAAAAGGGCCCAAAATACATCCCTGGGAATTACAGACCAGTTAGCCTAACATCAATAGTATGCAAGCTCTTGGAGGGGATGATAAGGGACTATATACATGATTTTAGTAATGAGAACAGTGTCATTAGCAGTAATCAGCATGGATTCACAAAGAATCATTCTTGCCAAATCAATCTATTAACATTCTATGAGGAGGTGAGTTGCCCTCTAGATAAAGGAAGGCCCGTAGATGTGGTGTATCTGGATTTTGCAAAAGCATTTGACACAGTTCCCCATAAACGTTTACTGTACAAAATAAGGTCCGTTGGCATGGACCATAGGGTGAGTACATGGATAGAAACCTGGCTACAAGGGTGAGTTCATAGGGTGGTGATAAATGGGGAGTACTTGGAATGGTCAGGGGTGGGTAGTGGGGTCCCCCAGGGTTCTGTGCCGGGACCAATCCAATTTAATTTGTTCATAAACGACCTGGAGGATGTGATAAACAGTTCAATCTCAGTATTTGGGGACAATACTAAGTTAAACAGGGCAATAACTTCTCCACAGGATGTGGAAACCTTGCAAAAAGATCTGAATACATTAATGGGGTGGACAACTAAATGGCAAATGAGGTTTAATGTAGAAAAATGTAAATTAATGCATTTGGGTGGCAAAAATATGGATGCAATCTATATACTGGGGAGAGAACCTCTGCAGCAATCAAGGATGAAAAAGGGAGCTGGGGGTCCTAGTAGATGATAGGCTCAGCAATGACATGCAATGCCAAGCTGCTGCTAACAGGGGATCAACTCCAGAGTTAAAACGATAATTCTCCAGCTCTACAAGACTCTGGTCCTGCCGCACCTACAGTATGCTGTCCAGTTCTGGGCACCAGTCCTCAGGAAAGATGTACTGGAAATGGAGCGAGTACAAAGAAGGGCAACAAAGCTAATAAAGAGTCTGGAGGATGTTAGTTATGAGGAAAGGTTGCGAGCACTGAACTTATTCTCTCTGGGGAAGAGACGCTTGAGAGGCGATATGATTTCAGTTTACAAATACCGTACTGGTGACCCCACAATAGGGATAAAACTTTTTTACAGAAGGGAGTTTAACAAGACACGTGGCCACCATTAAATTGGAAGAAAAGAGGTTTAACCTTAAACTACGTAGAGGGTTCTTTACTGTAAGAGCGGCAAGGATGTGGAATTCCCTTCCAGAGGCGGTGGTATCAGCGGGGAGCATCGATAGCTTCAAAAAACTATTAGATAAGCACCTAAACAACCACAGCATATAGGGATATACAATGTAATACTGACATATAATCACACACATAGGTTGGACTTGATGGACTGTCTTTTTTCAACCTCACCTACTATGTAACAAGTCTATCAAGTCCAACCTATGTGTGTGATTATATGTCAGTATTACATTGCATATCCCTGTATGTCCCTGTATACAACAATAAAAAAATCTGCATACACCATGCTCTCAAGCAAGTATCAAACACTATTAATATAAATAAATATTATCTAATGAAATTAGTCCACCTAGTGTCCAAACAAATAATCAAGTGAATATAATCCTTAAAGCCAATGTGATAGCCACTCAGTAGTGTTCACAAAAGTCTCACACTCACCAACTTTTATTGCCAACCTTTATCTCAAGAAAGGCAAAAACACGTTGGAAAAACCTGGCCACGGGTATATCGATTCAAGAAGCATTAAATCAGGTGGAGACTAGCTTGTCTGTGCTTAGGTTGCCCCTCCTCATGGTTTCTCAGAAAGCAAGTAAAAAGAAATCCCACTAAGTTTAGTATTGTAAAAGCACCTCCCTTTGTTAAAAACTATAATGCACTTACATATTAATCACTTGCCGCCAAATCACATAGATAGTACGTTATTTGACTTCAAGTGGTTGTACCTGGGTGATGCTTGCAGCTGCAGGCATCACCGCAGTACCGTTTTTTAGATTTGACAGTCAGCTCTCTTGTAATAGCAATCCAGCAGCTAACTAGCTGCTGGATTGCTATTACAAGCAGTGTGAGGGGACGTACAACCCCTTCCGCCATCCTCTGCGGCTCTCTCTGGCTCTCTCATCCCACCGGGAGACCCCAGCTACTAGCTGGTAGATTCACCAGCTAGTCGGAGAGCCATACAAAGCTAGCATCGGCTTTGATCAGATCTCCACTATGGTAACCAGGAAGCAATGACATGAAATCACTTCAGGTTTACCCAGATGTCAACAGCGCCATTTTTTGAAAATGGAAAATGCTGATCTTAGTGTTTTTAATGCTTTCAAAGGCAGAGTAGGGATTTGGGGTCTTATTGACCCCAGATTCCTCCATAAAGAGTATCTATCACGTGCCTATTGCTGTCACAAAGGATGTTTACGATCCTTGTGACAGCAAAAAAAGTGATAAAAGAATGTAAAGCAACAGTGAGGTATTGCCGCAAACGTCAGAACATGGGCAGTAATTCTAGCACTAAGCCTCCTCTTTAAATCTAAAGTGGTAACCTGTAAAGGCTTTTAAAGTGTTGCCTATGGATAGTAAAATGTACATAGTTTGTCACCGTTGCGCGGGCATGAACAATTTTAAAGAGTGACATGTTTGGTATCTATTTACTCGGTGTAACATCATCTTTTATATTTTGCAAAGAATTGGGTTATGTATTGTGTTTTTTGCATAAAATGTTTTAAAACATTTGAAAACTTTTTACCAAAAATTGCGTTTGAAAAACTGCTGGGCAAATACCATGTGACATAAAAAATTGCAAAACCCACCAATTTATTCTCTAGGGCCTCTGGGCGTTCTAAGTCATTTTCTAGTAAAAAATAACTGATTGTTACATGTAAACAATAGTATGTAAAGTGTCAGAAAAGGCCTGGTCTTATTCAGTCATGAGCGTAAGCTGTCAGCTTCCCTAGAATAGCAGAGACACTTTCGCCGCACTGATGATACAGTCCACCACACTGCTCTGTAAGCTGGGACTGCACACACAGTTAGGCCCCACCCCAACAACGTTTTGTCGCTATGGAGACTTTATCAAGAGGGTCACCTTTATTTTTGAAGGGGGGATTAGTGCAGTAGGAATGTATTAATATATATTCACATTTATTTTTTTTCATATATTTTTTACTTTATTGTGACCAATACTTTGACGTGGAAAACCCTTTATATGGCAGCAGATAGCTGCCATAACCCAGTATCCTCTTCAACTGCGGGCTTTCAGATAAAAGTGGTCTCTGTGGTGGATTCGCCTCAATGTCACTTTTATCGGCGGCAGGAGAGGTGCCCCCCTTCCCGCCGCACTCCGGTCGTCTCCGATGCTTACCAGAGCCATCAGTAGTGGCGGCGACAATCGGGTCCTCTCATCCTCTCCCCTGTGAGACTGGATTCCGAGTGAAGGGAAGATGGCCCCCACTCAGCTCCATAACACTGGATGACGGAAGCGAATTCAAACATCACTTTCGCCCAATGCTCTTAAAGGGGAATTTTTTTTGTTTGTTTTTTTCAAAAGACATTTATTTATTTATTTATTTTGTATTGCATCTAAGTCTAAATGTGAGATCTGAGGTCTTTTTCACCCCGTATCTCACATTAAAGAGGTCCTGTCATGCTTTTTTTCTATTACAAGGAATGTTTACATTCCTTGTAATAGGAATAAAAGTGACCCGATTTTTTTTTAAAAAAAGGACAGTGTAAAAATAAAAAGTAAAATAAATATTTAAAAAATTTTAAATGCCCCGTCCCGCGGAGCTCGCACGCAGAAACGAACGCATACGTAAGTCACGCCCGCATATGTAAACAGTGCTCAAACCACACATGTGAGGTATCGCCATGATCGTTAGAGCAAGAGCAATAATTCTAGCACTAGACCTCCTCTGTAACTCAAATCTGGTAACCTGTAGAAATTTTTAAACATCGCCAATGGAGATTTTTAAGTGACAATGTTTGTCGCCATTCCACGAGCAGGCGCAATTTTAACCACTTGAGCCCCGGACCATTATGCTGCCTAAGGACCAGAGGTCTTTTTCCAATTTGGCACTGCGTCGCTTTAACTGCTAATTGCGCGGTCATGCAATGCTGTACCCAAACGAAATTTGCGTCCTTTTCTTCCCACAAATAGAGCTTTCTTTTGATGGTATTTGATCACCTCTGCGGTTTTTATTTTTTGCGCTATAAACGGAAAAAGACCGAAAATTTTGAAAAAAAATTATATTTTCTACTTTTTGTTATAAAAAAAATCCAATAAACTAAATTTTAGTCATACATTTAGGCCAAAATGTATTCGGCCACATGTCTTTGGTAAAAAAAATGTCAATAAGCGTATATTTATTGGTTTGCGCAAAAGTTATAGCGTCTACAAACTAGGGTACATTTTCTGGAATTTACACAGCTTTTAGTTTATGACTGCCTATGTCATTTCTTGAGGTGCTAAAATGGCAGGGCAGTACAAAACCCCCCCAAATGACCCCATTTTGGAAAGTAGACACCCCAAGGAAATTGCTGAGAGGCATGTTGAACCCATTGAATATTTATTTTTTTTGTCCCAAGTGATTGAAAAATGACAAAAAAAAAAAAAATATTTACAAAAAGTGGTCACTAAATGATATATTGCTCACACAGGCCATGGGCCTATGTGGAATTGCACCCCAAAATACATTTAGCTGCTTCTCCTGAGTATGGGGATACCACATGTGTGGGACTTTTTGGGAGCCTAGCCGCGTACGGGGCCCCGAAAACCAATCACCGCCTTCAGGATTTCTAAGGGTGTAAATTTTTGCTTTCACTCTTCACTGCCTATCACAGTTTCGGAGGCCATGGAATGCCAAGATGGCACAAAACCCCCCAAAATGACCCCATTTTGGAAAGTAGACACCCCAAGCTATTTGCTGAGAGGCATATTGAGTCCATGGAATATTTTATATTTTGACACAAGTTGCGGGAAAGTGACACTTTTTTTTTTTTTTTTTTTTTTTTTTTCATAAAGTTGTCACTAAATGATATATTGCTCACACAGGCCATGGGCATATGTGGAATTGCACCCCAAAATACATTTAGCTGCTTCTCCTGAGTATGGGGATACCACATGTGTGGGACTTTTTTGGAGCCTAGCCGCGTACTGGACCCCGAAAACCAATCACTGCCTTCAGGATTTCTAAGGGTGAAAATTTTTGATTTCACTCTTTACTGCCTATCACAGTTTCGGAGGCCATGGAATGCCCAGGTGGCACAAAACCCCCCCAAATGACCCCATTTTGGAAAGTAGACACCCCAAGCTATTTGCTGAAAGGCATGGTGAGTATTTTGCAGCTCTCATTTGTTTTTGAAAATGAAGAAAGACAAGAAAAAACATTTTTTTTTTTCTTTTTTCAATTTTCAAAACTTTGTGACAAAAAGTGAGGTCTGCAAAATACTCACTATACCTCTCAGCAAATAGCTTGGGGTGTCTACTTTCCAAAATGGGGTCATTTGGGGGGGTTTTGTGCCACCTGGGCATTCCATGGCCTCCGAAACTGTGATAGGCAGTGAAGAGTGAAATCAAAAATTCACGCCCTTAGAAAGCCTGAAGGCGGTGCTTGGTTTTCGGGGTCCCGTACGCGGCTAGGCTCCCAAAAAGTCTCACGCATGTGGTATCCCCGTACTCAGGAGAAGCAGCAGAATGTATTTTGGGGTGTAATTTCACATATTTCCATGGCATGTTTGAGCAATATATCATTTAGTGACAACTTTGTGCAAAAAAAAAAAAAAAATTTGTCTCTTTCCCGCAACTTGTGTCGCAATATAAAATATTCCATGGACTCGACATGCCTCTCAGCAAATAGCTTGGGGTGTCTACTTTCCAAAATGGGGTCATTTGGGGGGGTTTTGAACTGTCCTGGCATTTTATGCACAACATTTAGAAGCTTATGTCACACATCACCCACTCTTCTAACCACTTGAAGACAAAGCCCTTTCTGACACTTATTGTTTACATGAAAAAGTTTTTTTTTTTTGCAAAAAAATTACTTTGAACCCCCAAACATTATATATTTTTTTAAAGCAAATGCCCTACAGATTAAAATGGTGGGTGTTTCATTTTTTTTTTTCACAGAGTAATTGTGCAGCGATTTTTCAAACGCATTTTTTGGGGAAAAAACACACTTTTTTTAATTTTAATGCACTAAAACACGCTATATTGCCCAAATGTTTGATGAAATAAAAAAGATGATCTTAGGCCGAGTACATGGATACCAAACATGACATGCTTTAAAATTGCGCACAAACGTGCAGTGGCAACAAAATAAATACATGTTTAAAAGCCTTCAAAAGCCTTTACAGGTTACCACTTTAGATTTACAGAGGAGGTCTACTGGAAAAATTACTGCACTCGATCTGGCCTTCGCGGTGATACCTCACATGCATGGTGCAATTGCTGTTTACGTTTGACGACAGACCGCCGCTTGCGTTCGCCTTAGCGCGAGAGCAGGGGGCGACAGGGGTGTTTTTTTTTTTTTTTTTTTTTTTTCTTTATTATTTTTTTGCTTTTTTAATCTTACTTTTAAACTGTTCCTTTCATATTTTTTTTTTAATCATTTTTATTGTTATCTCGGGGAATGTAAATATCCCCTATGATAGCAATAGGTAGTGACAGGTACTCTTTTTTGAAAAAATTGTGGTCTATTAGACCCTAGATCTCTCCTCTGCCCTCAAAGCATCTGACCACACCAAGATCGGTGTGATAAAATGCTTCCCCAATTTCCCAATGGCGCTATTTACATCCGGCGAAATCTAAGTCATGAAATACTCGTAGCTTCCGGTTTCTTAGGCCATAGAGATGTTTGGAGCCACTCTGGTCTCTGATCAGCTCTATGGTCAGCTGGCTGAATCACCGGCTGCATTCTCAGGTTCCCTGTTGAGACAGGAGAGCCAGAGAAAAACACGGAAGACGGTGGGGGGGGGGGCATTCCCTCCCACGGCTTGTAAAAGCAGTCTAGAGGCTAATTAGCCGCTAGGATTGCTTTTACATGAAAGCCGACCGCTGGCTGAAAAGAATGATACCAAGATGATACCTAAACCTGCAGGCATCATTCTGGTATAACCACTCAAAGTCGTGAATGGCGTACCTGAAGACAAAAAAATGGTTAACAATGGTTAACAATAAAGCACAGTAAACAGTAAAGTATAAATAATTACATACCTGAAAAACAAACATGATAAAACATAATAACAATAACAATAACAATAAAACATTGCAGAATAGAATACAGTAAAAAAGAGCAGAACAATAGAGAGAGAATAGAGAGAGAGAGAACAATAAAACAACAACTATTTTTTTTTATTTCATATTTTTTTTTTTTTTTACACTTTTTTTGTAACTAACTTTTATAACGGTAACCGGTTCCAGGTTCGGGTCTCTCAAAATGCGATGGCATTTTGGGAGACCCTGTGAAAGTGTGCCTAGTCTGTGCAATGCTGTACCCTACGCTAATACTCAACTAGTGAATGGTAGCGTTCAAAACATTCACCAATGCAAAGACCAGGATTGTCAGGACAGGAGGGACAATAATAGTGGGCGTCACGCCTATATCCGCGCTTGCTGCAGACACGACATCTTTTTTGGGGGGTTCGTTGGGTAGGGGTACTCGGGAGGACATAAAAATGCCTCTCATGCAGCCGACTGCATTTGGTTGGGGATGTGAATGGGGGAAGTACGGGCGCTGCAGAAGCGGTGGGTTCCCAATTAGGATTGGCGAATGCAGCAGGAAGGGCACTATGGGCACGACGGGCCTGTGTTTGTCTTTTTGGTGGCAGCGCGACACTACTTGTGCTTGCCACCTCACCAGCTTCAACTGCACTTATGGGACTCGCCACGTCACCACGTGTTACTGCAGTGCTGGTTTGACTACGACCGGGGTGTACTAGGCCGCTGGTGCTTGCCAGTTCACCAAAACGCTACCAAAAAAACTGTTAGCGATCGCAGGGATCAGGCCTGACTCTGCGAACGCTGCAGTTATGCGTTTAGTGTTTTGTAAGTGACAGTGATCGATCGATACTGCACTTGGGTGGGCTGGGCCGGGCCGGGCGGAGGGGCAAAACGCAGGTGCTAGCAGGTATCTGGGCTGATCCCGCTAACACTGCGTTTTTGGGAACCCTAAACTGCTGGTGACGCTAGTATAGATCTGATCGGATCAGATATTGATGCGATCAGATACTATACCACTAAGGGAGGTGTACGGTGCGTGCGTGGGTGTTAGCGGTACTGGCGCTAATCTGACGCTGCCTGGGGCTGGTGCTTGCCAGTTCACCAAAATACTACCAAAAAAACTGTTAGCGATCGCAGGGATCAGGCCTGACTCTGCGAACGCTGCAGTTATGCGTTTAGTGTTTTGTAAGTGTCAGTGATCGATCGATACTGCACTTGGGTGGGCTGGGCCGGGCGGAGGCGCAAAACGCAGGTGCTAGCAGGTATCTGGGCTGATTCCGCTAACACTGCGTTTTTGGGAACCCTAAACTGCTGGGGACGCTAGTATAGATCTGATCGGATCAGATATTGATCCGTTCAGATACTATACCACTAAGGGAGCTGTACGGTGCGTGCGTGGGTGTTAGCGGTACTGGCGCTAACCTGACGCCTGGGGCTGGTGCTTGCCAGGTTACCAAAATGCTACCAAAAAAACTGTTAGCGATCGCAGGGATCAGGCCTGACTCTGCGAACGCTGCAGTTATGCGTTTAGTGTTTTGTAAGTGACAGTGATCGATCGATACTGCACTTGGGTGGGCTGGGCGGAGGCACAAAACGCAGGTGCTAGCAGGTATCTGGGCTGATCCCGCTAACACTGCGTTTTTGGGAACCCTAAACTGCTGGGGACGCTAGTATAGATCTGATCGGATCAGATATTGATGCGTTCAGATACTATACCACTAAGGGAGGTGTACGGTGCGTGCGTGGGTGTTAGCGGTACTGGCGCTAATCTGACGCTGCCTGGGGCGACGCATATCACCGCCGGGCGATCGGGGGGCTAAACCTTTATTCGGTAATAAACGGCGGGTGCCCTGACACTATAAAAAATAAACAAACTAACCAGCGTCAACCGTAACGGTTATACGGTGATCAGTGGTGAAAGGGTTAACTAGGGGGCAATCAAGGGGTTAAAACATTTATCAGATAGTATAGGGGGGTCCCTGACGCTATAAAACGCTGACGGCGAACCTAAATATTTACCTCACTAACTAGCGTCACCAGCGACACTAATACAGCGATCAGAAAAATGATCGCTTAGTGACACTGGTGACAGGGGGTGATCAAGGGGTTAAAACTTTATTAGGGGGGGTTAGGGGGGTACCCTAGACCTACAGGGGGGTAACAGTAACTGTCCCAACACTGTAACTGTCACAAACTGACACTATGCAGTAATCAGAAAAAAAAAAAAAAAAACTGCTGGTGTCAGTTTGTGACAGGGGGGGGGGGTGATTGGGGGGGGATCGGGGGGCGATCGGGGGGGGGATCGGGGTGTTTTGTGTGCCTGGCATGTTCTACTGTGTGTGTGTGTGTGTTGTGCACTCACATTGATGTCTTCTCTCCTCGGGCCGGAACGGAAATTACCGAGCCGAGGAGAGATGACATCATTTCCTTTGCTGCTGTTTAGCATACAGCAGCAAAGGAAGATTCTCATTGGCCGGCGGCGATCGCGAGGGGGGGGCCACGAACGGATGGTCTCCCCCTCATCACCGATCGCCGCTGGACAAAAGACGACCGCCTCGGGCACCGGGGGGGGGTCCGATCGGACCCCCCACCCGCGGAAGGCAAATCACGTACCCTGTACGTGATTTTGCCTGTCCGTGCCACTTTGCCGACGTACATCGGCGTGAGGCGGTCGTCAAGTGGTTAAAGCATGACATGTTGGGTATCAATTTACTCGGCATAACATTATCTTTCACAATATGGAAAACAATTTGGCTAACTTTACAGTTGTCTTATTTTTTAAGTTTAAAAAAGTGTATTTTTTCCAAAGACGGTGTGACATAAAGTATTTCAATGACCGCCATTTTATTCCCTAGGGTGTCTGAAAAAAAAAATATATATATAATGTTTGGGGGTTCTAAGTAATTTTCTAGCAAAAAAAATGATTTTAACTTGTAAACAACAAATCCCCAAAAGAGGCTCGGTCCTTTAGTGGTTAATATATTATGGAGGAATGGCATTGTCGCCCTAGAACAGGAAGTGTGCTGGCACAAAGCAAGGTCCATAAAGACATGGATGAGCATGTTTGGGGTGGCAGAACTTGACTGACCTGCACAGAGTCCTGACCTCAACCCAATATAGAAACACTTTTGGGATGAATTTGAGGGGAAACTGCGAGCCAGGCCTTCTCATCCAACATCAATGCCTGACCTCACAAAATGCGCTTCTGGAAGAATGGTCAAACACTCCCATAGACACTCTCCTAAACCTTCTTTCTTTAAAATTCTCATTCATACACCAACAATTGGACAACTCTAGCATGGGAGCATGTCCATACAAGTGGATTACAAACAAAATATATATAACCTCTACAGTTTCTTACAAGAAATTGAGGAGCCCAAGCAGCAAGTGGGTCATACCATTAGGCCTCTACATATTAAATGTACAGGACATTTCAGTTTCCCAATCCAACAACAAAACTCCTCAAGTGAGGAATTATCACAATGTTATGGGTTTGAGTAATCTATTTAGTTATACACAGTGGGGTTGATTTACTAAAGGCAAATCCATTTTGCACTACAAGTACACTGCAAGTGCACAGGAAAGTGTACTTGGAAGTGCAGTCGCTGTAGATCTGAAGGGGACATGCAAGGAAAATAAAAAACAGCATTTTTGGTTGCACATGATTGTATGATAAAATCAGCAGAGCGTCCCCTCATTTCAGATCTTTCCCTCAGATCTACAGCGACTGCACTTCCAAGTGCACTTGTAGTGCAAAGTGGATTTGCCTTTAGTAAATAAACCCCAGTATGTTATATAATTAAATAGTTATCAATATATAACACAATCTATATTTTATCCTATAACAACAGCAACTTCGATTGTTATTTCTTAGTACAAGAATGCAACAGCAGGAATTCCATGTAGCAATTTTTACAGTTAATTATCAGTAGGTTTCATCTGAGATGTAAAAACAAAAATTATTGGGCATTTTTGCAAGTTCACACCACCATCATTTTTGTGGCCCATTTGTTCAGGCACCTTCCATGACCATTATATATTTTTACTGTGACATTCATGGGTTTCATTAGTGAAAAATTCATTAAAAAGTTTTGCCTGTTGGAGTTACTTCATTAGTTTAATGTTTTCCACTCAACTAACAGTATTACGATCTTGTTTAACTCTTGATGGAAAGCAAGGAAACATTGAAGCTTCGTTTACTAGAACTTTAACATTTAGAAGATTTTAGGTATAATGGTTTACATGTCAAGTGCCTTGTATTTTTTGGGAGAAAGGTCACCCTAGTGCACAATACTTTGTAATTTATTATTATCTTATTAAATTAGTTCATTTTTGTCCTTAATTGAAACTCCAATTTCTTAAATGAAGGTAATCACGGTGGCTGAATGAAGGTGACTAAATTGCTCAAGTGACTATAAATGATAGGGTGTGTTCTTGATACTCGGAGCTGAGGAAGCTAACTGAATGAGTAGCAAAATGTCATTAATGTTGCAGAACAAGTACAGCTACAAATGACTAACTACTAGCAATAACATAACCCGGATTAACAAAAAACCCTCCATATACAGGAAAAAGTCCCTCTCCCTTTGCAAACCCTGCCTTGGCAATATTCCTCCCTCTTCCCAGCAGACAAATCCATTATTATTATTATTATGAATCCATTATTAGGTGTTACTGTGGCTGTATTTCCTCTCCTAACGCTGGTCCTTCTGGTATGTCACTGGTAATTGGGATGATGGGACTGCCGTCTAGTGTTCCTAATCTGCGCTTTAGATTTTTCCTCACTTCCAACCAATTTCGAGAACTTTGTGACAGGTAATGAATGGAAGTTCATAAGGGAAAAACAAGCTATGATTCCCACCCCCTTACCATTTTGGTAAGCACTCCAAATTCACTATTTTCTGAGCAATCTGAGAGAGGAGCAGAGGGATTACATATTGTCCTTTGCCCATAAGGTGACTATCTAGAGCAGTCTCCAGGGGGCCAGGTATAAATAATACTAACAAGGTGGTACAGAGTATCTTTCTGCTTACACAAAATGTTCCTGGCTACTTCCCTGTGGACCCTCCTTTACATTTGTTGACAGTGCCGGTTGATGCGGCCATTTAGGGAAAAGGTTCAGAAAGTTATAATTGAACTGACTGATATTCAACTTGGGGATCAACCTGATGTATTTTATGCTACACCTAACACCTTTGCCAAAGAAACGATATAAGCAAATTCTTCTAGTCTATTTGATCAATGCTGCCAGAATATGCATACTGTACTATACTTGTGGAAGTGTACTGACTTGCCCATTGATGGGTCAATGGTTTGCAGCGATTGAGGATATTCAAACTTTGGTGTTGTTGACGGCAACTATTAAATGGAAAGAGGAGAGGCACCAGAAACATGGTTTTACTGGAATATGTTTATATTCTCCCAAGACAATAGGTTATATCTTTTCTATCATTAGCTAGGCTGGAATACAATGGAGAGTATTGGCAGCATGGACACAAGATGTTTCTGAATCCCTCCCCAGTCTTTTCACCCCTTCCCCCCCATTTTTTCTCTTTCCCTTTATCTATTCTTCTGATCTGTTTTTTCATTTCTTTCTAACATGGCTCGACCATTTTTGTCAGCCATTTAGACAAGGTATTTCAATTATCTGGTTCTTCTGCCCAGCTGAAGTTTAGGAAATCTGTACAGAGTCAGTGGAGTCTTGCCTTATGTATGGTTGTTTAGTATTCCATGCTACATGTGTACATTGGTCAATACTGGAATTTTGCAAATGTGTCTGAATTATTCTGTGTGGGCAAGAGTACTATCTGATGCTATATGTGTTGTTTTTATTGTATGCATAGTGTTTTGTTGTGTGAAAGAACTTAATAAAATATGTAAATATGAAACAAAAAGGTCCACATACCGCAGGACAAGTGGCTAACTTAAGCCAAAAAACCTTCACAGATCTTTGACAAAGTGCCTCTGGACAAAACCTAATGGGTCTCAGAAGTAAAAGGAGGCTTTTCTTAGGTAGTTTTATGCTACCGCTAAAAAAGAATGTGAAGAGTGCAGTTATAAGGCCACTCCACTGGCCACCAAAGATATCACTGCAGGGAGTGGTGAACTTGGGGCAAGTTATAATGTTGCTAATGGGGCTTTATAACACAACCATTACCAAATGTTCAGTTCCACAGGGTGTGTATCTGGAGGCGAAACAGGACATAGGTCTGATTTTCACAAATTAGCGAGGCTCACATTTGGTTAGGTTCATAAATATCTTATCTTGCTATTCATAAATATTGCATTATAAGAGTGTAGGCAGGTGCCTACTTACAGTATATCATTATTTTGTTGTATTTTGCCCCTGTAAATTATTGTGTTGTAATGAGACTTTAAATATTTTGGCTGTTTGCTGCTGGGGACAGGCCATGTGAGACTTCTTTCTCTGCAGGTGTGTAATATCTTGTGTTTTGGGCTATATATATCTGCAGAGGACGGGGCGATAAGGAAAGTGGGTTTCTGACATAGCAGGAGTCATTGAGGACCAAGTGCATTAATGTAATTCTCACGCAATGCCATTGCTTCTCCTTCAATGGAATAGTTCTCCTGGAAAAACCAAGTGGACTTTTGTGCTAAAGACATTTTCCATCTCAGGTATGGCCGCATTATGCGGTTGATTTACTAAAGGCAAATAGACTGTGCACATTGCAACGTGCAGTTGCACTCTGCAAGAACAGTTGCTCCAGAGCTTAGTAAATAAACAAAAGCTCTGCTATCTTCCATCATTCAAACATGTGCAGGCAAAAATGCAGCTTTTTCAATTTTCCTTGCACGTTAATGGGTATTCTTTGCAAAGTGAAGCTTTACCTCATTTACGAAGCTCCAGAGCAACTGCACTCGCAGAGTGCAACTGCACTTTGCAATGTGCACAGACTATTTGCCTTTGGAAAATCAACTCCAAAGTATAGAGTGATATTAAAGTGATTGTAAAGCTTGTGATAAGAAAACAAAAAAACAAACATGTTATACTTACCTTCTCTGGTTTTGCACAGAGCAGCCCCGATTCTCTTCTTTTTGGGTACGCCACCGGACAACCTGGCTCTTCCCCCCTGCTGAGTGCCCCCAATAGCAAGCCTCTTGCCGTGGGGGCACTCAGGCAGGCTCGCTCCCAAGCCACGCTCCTGTGAATGGACATTGTCCATTCACACATGGAGCACAGCTTGGCTCTGCCCCCTGCTCTCTCCTCCTTGGCTCACTGGCTGTGATTGCCAACAGCAGGAGCCAATGGCTCCCCCTGCTGTGTGAGCCAATTAGGTGAGAGAGACCCGGGAGAGGTGCTGCTTTAATGTACATCGCTGGATCGAGATAGGGCTCAGGTAAGTATAAGGGGGGCTGTTGGAGTAACAGCACCCAGGAAGGAAGCTGGGCGGCTTCAGCCAAAGGCATCCTAGCAATGAGCAACAGTGGATTTATGTTAGCCCTGAATGAGTTTTTCAGGGCAGAAAAAAACAGCCTTTAGTTATTCATGATAATATGAAGAACTGAAGACCAGGACACATGCACAGCTGCCACATGACTCACTCATTTATTCAGGGCTGATATGTAAACATCAATTGTGTGCAACGAGCAGGGGTGACACCCACTGATCACACACTATTATTTACAGCATATGTCAGCCCTGACCAGCTGCCTGCTTCCTATCAACAAAAGACACTAGACAGCTCTAGCTGCCACCTAGTTTCTTTTGTGGCTTGGAGGTAGGTGGCTAAAATAGTGTGCCTTTGCACTGTACACTGTATGCATGTAAACATTAGCACAAAAATGTACATGTATGCAGCATAAAATACGTGAAAAAACACTGGATTTGGGCAATTGTACACCCCTGAATGCTGCTCTAAACTACAGATCTAAACATCAGAATGTGCATGGGCTATCATAGCTTCATTCAGAGGCATAAAAAATGCCATAAGCTTATATAAGTTGCAAATTTTGCACCCATGTGTATGAGCCCTAAGGCTTTTACAGGTAGGATATTATAGCAATGGGTCTCCAGCCTCAGACTGAGGACTCTCAATACCTCATAACTGAATTTTGTCTTGCACAAACATCTCAGCCTTAAATCATATGGCAGTGATGCTGGGGCACCCTCTTATGTTTATGCATACTTATTGTTTTTTTTCTATTGTAAGCAAACTCCTTTCTCCTCCTACGGCTCACTTTTTGCCGCTCTTTTTACTGGGGGGGCCTGCTTACGGGAAGGGCAGGTGCTCTGGATGGTGTACCCTGAGTGAGCACGTGCTCTCAAATAGTGTTTTCCTTTCTGACGAAGCCTTTTGGCGAAAGTTGAAGTCACTACTTGCCTACCAGAGAATGCAGACACTCAAGAATAAAATCTGTTAATGTATCTTGAGTATGCTGACATATGTGGATATTTCCACTTGTTTTTAGACACATATGTATCTTTTAGATCACGAATTGCTGTACCTATAAAAATATTAATTGTATATATATATATATATTTTTGTGTTATGATTTTTGGCACCTTAAAAGTCCCACTGCTATAATATCCTACCCGTACTGTATATGTTTACTTAATAAAGGGATGTGTTTGCCCTGTTGACTTTCCCACAATCCATCCATTTTTTACATACTAGTTTGGGCCCTAAGGCTTATGTTACAATTCACAAACATGTCAAAGGTCATGATGAGTAAAACTAGCAAATACTTCTTATTACTGGCTTAACAACCAAACAGAATCCTTTTTTTTTTAAATCTGCACTGTAGACATAACATTCGAGAGCTGGTTGAGCAACAAGGAATGTTCTTGTTTTCAGCTTCCCTCAGAACTACAGTATTTGCCAATACCCCAGTAAGGCTATTGTGCCTCCGAACACCATCACTCCCCACTAGGTTGAATGTGCAGACTCACCAACAACCATATCCACTCTACTACTAATTTCCCCCGGCTGCTTTTCTGTATCTTCATATAGAAATGATAGTTATGCAGTGCCCATATTTCTAATCTCAGAAAACTGTGTCAGCTGTACACTGTTATAAGCAAATGTTCTAATAATGACCAATCCCTGCACACATTTGTCAAGGGAAATCTACTTGAATGTAATATGTTTTTCAATATATTTTTTATTAATGTTTTATGTTCAGAAGAAAAGGCAATATTTGAAAAATGTATTTTTATTTTCTATGAGTACTGCTTGTAAATATTTATTTGTAGCCAGTAGGTGATAAGTGCAAGTTTCCAAATATTTTTAGGGTGGAACATGTTTCAGCTCCTGCCTCTTCTCAACCACCCCGATCCCCCTTACCTGTGGCAGTGGGTACAGGTGTGAGGTGTGAGGTGTCACCATTCAGGACGTTTTCTCCGTTCACATCATGATTAATAATATGCATGTTTTTTTTCACATCTGTATGTGAGTATTTTATCCCTAAGTTACAGTTTTAACCACTTAAGCCCCGGACCATTTGGCTGGCCAAAGACCAGAACACTTTTTGCGATTCGGCACTGCGTCGCTTTAACTGACAATTGCACGGTCGTGCGACTTGGCTCCCAAACAAAATTGACGTCCTTTTTTTCCCACAAATAGAGCTTTCTTTTGGTGGAATTTGATCACCTCTGCGGTTTTTATTTTTTGCGCTATAAACAAAAAAAGAGGGAGAATTTTGAAAAAAAAAGCTATATTTTTTACTTTTTGCTATAATAAATATCCCCAAAAAATATATAGAAAAAAAATTTTTTTCCTCAATTTAGGCCGATATGTATTCTTCTACATATTTTTGGTAAAAAAAAAATCGCAATAAGCGCTTATTGATTGATTTGCACAAAAGTTATAGCGTCTATAAAATAGGGGATAGTTTTATAGCATTTTTAGTAGCCTCCCTGGTGGTTTTCCCGAGTGTGGCTCGGGGTTAAATTTCAGCACCATTAGCGGTAACCCCAAGCCACACTCGGGATTACATCTCAGGCTCCTGGTGCAGGTTACTTACCCTGTCCCCAGGATCCTGCGATGTCCCCCCGCGCTGTCTGCGGGCTCTGTCCTCCGTCTGAAGCCTCTGTGTGCCGGGTTCCTTTCCCTGCGAGCGTCGCGATGCACAGGGGCGGAGCCTGGCGGCAAATTCAAAAAAGTGAAAATTCATAACACATACAGTACACTGTAATCTTACAGATTACATTACTGTATGAAATCATTTCACATCCCTTTTGTCCCTAATGCTTTGTCCAATGCCCTGCATGCAGTTTTATATAATATATACTGTTCTTTCTGCCTGGAAACTGGAGTTTGTCCATAGCAACAAAAAAAGTGTCCCTTTACGTCAAAAGTGCTTTTAGACCAGCTAGAAAACAGTGATAGTAAATTAGAACACTTGCAGAATTGAGCGATAGTGAATCGTGGGGAAATTTATTTTATTATTATTATATTATTATTTTTTATAATTATTTTCATTTATTTATTATATTATAATTTATAATTTTGTGTTTCAAACTTTATCATACCCGGGATATCTACTAGACTCTTGGTGGACAGATTTAAGTGTGTTATTGCTAAGAATTACAGGCCTACAATATAAAATGCCAAATTTCGATGCAAAATAATTGTACCGCTTTGAGACGCAAAAATCTAAAATAATCATACTGCCAGGGAGGTTAATATTTTTTTTTTTTTACTAGTAATAGCGGCGATTAGCGATTTTTATCATGACTGCGACATTATGGTGGACAGGTCGGACACTTTTAGAGCGATTTTGGGACCATTCACATTTATCCAGAGATCAGTGCAATTAAAAATGCATTGATTTCTGTGTAAATGTGACTGGCAGTGAAGGAGTTAACCACTAGGTGGCGCTGTAGGGGTTAAGTGTGTCCTAGGGAGTGATTCTAACTGTGGGGGGGAGGGGCTGTATGTGACACGACACTGATCACCGCTCCCGATCACAGGGAGCTGTGATTAGTGTCAATGTCATTAGGTGTTATGTGACTCTGCAGTGGGGTCTACATAGTGAGAACTCGGGAGAAAGTCTGTCTTGTCCAGGAACACCAGGAGGAGGAGTTGCTTTCCCAAGGCATCCTGAGAGATATAATCACAGGTGTTTGTGACTCTGTAGTTAGGGTTGCCACCTGTCCAGGATTCACCTAGATGGTTCGGGTTTGGAATCATGCGTCCGGGTTTCAGACTGCCTGAAACCCGGACACATTATTTATACTGGACTATGGATTCCCAGCAGGGTTGCTTGCTGCAGTTGTCTAAGCTGAGAGTGTCTGTTACACTCCCCTTCACACTGCCCAAAGCCAGCACTAACAACCCCCCCCAAACACACACAGACAGGAGAGGAGAGGAGAGAGGGCGCGATCTGCACCTCTCCCCCCACCACCCCTACCCCTCTGTGTCTGCCCACAACTCCAATCCCCGGCACTGTGTCGGAAATTCGAATCCACCAGCCTCAGGTACATCTGGATGAGAGGTGCTGACTGCCAAGGGGTGAGTGAGCTCACCATCCATCCCTCTCGGTGACTGAAGTCTCCCCCTTCTCTCTCATGCCTCTGTGTGAGTACACTATGGTAAATCAGGGTTCTCAGAGCACCCCTTACATCAGAGTTCCCCTTTACACCAGAGGCCACAGTGTTCCCCCCTACATCAGAGTCTTCTCCGTACATCAGAGTTCTCAGTGTTCTCCCTTAAATCAGGGTTCCCAGAGCATCCCTTATGTTAGAGGCCTCAGAGTTCTCTCTTACATCAGAGTCTGCAGAGTCCCCCCTTAAAGTGAAAGGGAACTCTGCGAGTTCAGATGTAAAAGTGGAACTCTGTGGACTCTGGTATAAAGGGGGACTCTTGTTATTAACTTCATATGATTAGAAATGTTATTTAATAGCAAAATATATGTATAGTTTATACTATAAAAAAAATTGGCGTGCGCCGCTAAAGTGTTCAGGTTTGACTTGAAGGAAAGGTGGCAACGCTATCTGTAGTGGGATCAACTTTTGGAGGTCAGCAGGCATTCCAGCTAGAAGTAGTGGTCACTGAAGTCACTGGAAATTCATGAATTGTCACTGAAAGTTTGACGGTGGAATTTTGTTATATTTGGACTTGTTTTACTTGTATTTGTTTATGGTTGCGCTACACTATATTTTGTTTTGTTTGAACAATACAAGAGATGGCTGGATTTCTGGGGCACAACTTACACAGTAATACCATAAAAAAAAATGTCAAATAATTTATTATATAGTTCCATCAATTAAAATCAATTTACAAAACATTCTAAAATCAGAACATACATAAATAGGAACCCCCAATTACTATGTTCTATCATAATAAGGTAAGCAGCGGATATATCTTAAAGTGGAACTTAAAAATAATGTTCTTTAGCAAGAAACATACATTCCACAATAAATATGTTACCAAATTAAGTGTGTGCTGTAAATTGCCTCCAGCATTGTCCCTGTTTCTTCTTACTGGAGGCTGCAATTTTGCTGAAGCCCAGAGCCCATAAGCAGCAGTAAATCTTAAGGCTGCCTGCAGATTGGCCTCTACAAATTTGACCCAGTGTCTACAAATAGAGAGCAACTGAGCATATGCAGAGCAGGGTGAGACCATGTATTACTGGATTTTAAACAGTATAGACACTTATTTTTAATGTTCTACATAGCTATACCTGGGGCCAGCATGAAGAGATCTAGCAGGACTTAATTTTTTGGCTTAAGTTCCACTTTAAGATAGCAAAGGATATCAGGACCCATAAGTCATGTATCACTTCAATTAGCAATTGACTAGTAGATGTATTGATTGATGTATTGATGTATTCATAAGATTTAGGTTGTGTTTGGTGACAAATAGTGTTTAAATTAAAGGCAAATTAGCTGTCTATGGCCATTTGACTATCTGTCTCTTTGTATTCCCCTTACTACTATAATTTTCTTTTGTAGTTGAATTATGTCAATGCATTAAACAATTAGTCAACAAATATACCTACCCGTGGTGTCATCCAGGGGGCTGTCCCTGACTCTTGGAGGTTTATACGCTCGGTCCCCCATTGTGCTTTCCCTCTGTGAGCATTCAGGCTGGTTGATTGTTTTCCACCTGAAGGATTTCAGGTATCTTAAGTTAGTGCCTGAGGACCCTAAATATATGTGTTATTGTTTTCATCATTGTAATTAATGATCTGATATATGTTTTCAGGGCTTTTATTCTCAGACAATAGGTGCAGGAACTCCCCCTTTCCGAGTCACCCCTTTTCTTCGTCCCTACCCACCTCCGAGCACCATCCCTTGGTTCCATCCCCTACCCACCTCCCAGTACTGCCCCTTTTAGAAAATACAGAACCAAGTATCATTTTGTGTTGCTAATTAATTTGTATGGAATTTGGTAATGATATCAAGAAAAGCAGTAAAATAGATTCCCTGCAGCCAGCAACAATAGATCCCCCTAACAGCAATGGAGCAACCCACAACAAAATCCCCCCCCAGCAACAATAGACTCCCGGGAGCATCAACAGATCTCTGCACAGCCAGCATTAATAGACTCTCCGGCAGCCATCAACAATAGACCCCTCCCCCCAACAGTAGATCTCTTTCAGCAACAACTGACCCCCCAGCAACATAAGACCCACCCCCAGCAACAATAGGTCCCCCACCAGCAACAATAGACCTCCTTAGCAACAATAGACACGCACTGCAAAAATATATCCCCTCCAGCTAGAATAGATCCCCCAGCAGTGAGCATCAATACCCTACCCAGCACCCCTTACCATTACATACAGTCAGTCCAGGAGGTGCCGGAACTGCGTTCCCCCGCGTTCCCGCTGAAAAAAAGCCCTGTATGTTTTTAATATTTGTAGAGCAGCTCCTTATTCTTGAAAACTATCCAAGGAACATATATTTGTGTAGCATAGAGCTACACAAGGTCTAAATAAACCATCTGTTGGCAAGCTTTAGGAAAGATATAGGCAGTTTTACCTGCTAAACATGTTGATTATGTGACAGATGATAGAACATGATAATTGGGAGTTTCTATTTATGTATGTTCTGATTTTAGAATGTTTTGTAATGTGATTTTAATTGATGGAACTATATAATAAAATATTTGTAATTTTATATGGTATTACTGTGTAAGTTGTGCCTCAAAAATCCCGCCATCTTTTCGTATTGTTGTTTGCATATTAATTTAAATAAATATTCAGTTTTTAAAGTGAATATTCACTTTGCTAAGTGAACAGTTCCTACTGCTTTGGTAAATATGTCCGCATATGTTTACAGAGGATAGCATAGCTGAAGATAAGGTATTTTGAGTTATGTTTTACTTTACATTTTTTTGCTCATGGTAAGGTTTGTAAGGAGACAAAATAGCAGTTATACACAACAACATTTGCCAAATGAGTGTTTTGACATTTCTGTAAAATGAATTCTCCCAGTCTGCATTATTGGTATCTTTCTTTTACTCTTTACAATTGTAAATCCTAGCATGCAGCTGTCTTATGTCTGTAATAATACAAGTCTCAGCGGGGCTAACCAGCATCTATTTTGCTTCTGTAGAACTACAAGGTTAGGCAGTCTTTCACTTGCATGGATTCTGTCTCTGCAGAACTACAAGTGTAAACAGGCCTCACTGTCATTTCACCTGAGTCTGTAGAATTACTTTATGCCCCTAGGTCCTCTCTCTTACAAAAGCAAGTTACAGTATGCACATGTGTGGTCTGTACTTGTCTGTAGGACTAAATGGCAGCATTGTTGCCACATAGAGCTACAAGTCTCAGTGGGTCTCATTACTATCACTTTGCACTCTGTAGAATAACAAGTCCCACCATGCCCCACTGACACCAGTAATTGTCTCTGTAAAACAAAAAAGCCCAGTAAGTCCGACCAGCCTCCCCTTCTCCCATTTGACTCTGTGAACCACAGGTCTGTGTGGTTCACAAATCTCAAAATTGTATGTATGAGTGCTTACGTTTTCTCCCTGGCATCCTGTCTAGTCTTCTGGCCATCTGAACTTCAACACAAAATTCTATTTTTTTTTACCCACTTCAATACCAGGCATTTTCACCCCCTTCCTGCCCAAGCCAATTTTCAGCTTTCAGTGATGTAACATTTTGAATGACAATTGCGCGGTCATGCAACTGTGTAACCAAATGAATTTTTTATCATTTTTTTCCTTTTCCCCACAAATAGAGCTTTTTTTTGGTGGTATTTGATCATCTCTGTTTTTTTTGCTTTTTTTGGGGGGGGGGGGGGGGGTGCTATAAACAAAAAAAAAGCAATAAGTTTGAAAAAAAACACAATATTTTTTACTTTTTGCTATAACAAGAAATCCCAATTTAAAAAAAAAAAAAAAACATTTTTAGGTCAACATACAGTCAGGTCCATAAATATTGGGACATCAACACAATTCTAATCTTTTTGGCTCTATACACCACCACAATGGATTTGAAATGAAACGAACAAGATGTGCTTTAACTGCAGACTTTCAGCTTTAATTTGAGGGTATTTACATCCAAATCAGGTGTAGGAATTACAACAGTTTGTATATGTGCCTCCCACTTTTTAAGGGACCAAAAGTAATGGAACAATTGGCGGCTCAGCTATTCCATGGCCAGGTGTGTGTTATTCCCTCTATATCCCATTTACAAGGGGCAGAGTTCATTTCATGTGTGCTATTTGCATTTGTAATCTGTTGCTGTCAATGCTTAATATGAGATCCAAAGAGCTGTCTCTATCAGTGAAGCAAGCCATATTAGGCTGAAAAAACAAAACAAACCCATCAGAGAGATAGCAAAAACATTTGGTGTGGCCAAATCAACTGTTTGGAACATCTTTAAAAAGAAAGAACGCACCGGTAAGCTCAGCAACACCAAAAGACCCGGAAGACTACGGAAAACAACTGTGGTGGATGACCGAAGAATTCTTTCCCTGGTGAAGAAAACACCCTTCACAACAGTTGGTCAGATCAAGAACCTCTCCAGGAGGTAGGTGTATGTGCGGCAAAGTCAACAATCAAGAGAAGACTTCACCAGAGTGAATACAGAAGGTTCACCACAAGATATAAATCATTAGTGAGCCTCAAAAACAGGAAGGCCAGATTAGAGTTTGCCGAACAACATCTAAAAAAGCCTTCACAGTTCTGGAACGACATCCTATGGACAGATGAGACCAAGATCAACTTGTACCAGAGTGATGGGAAGAGAAGAGTATGGAGAAGGAAAGGAACTGCTCATGATCCAAAGCATACCACCTCATCAGTGAAGCATGGTGGTGGTAGTGTCATGGCGTGGGAAAGTATGGCTGCCAATGGAACTGGTTCTCTTGTATTTATTGATGATGTGACTGCTGACAAAAGCAGCAGGATAATTTCTGAAATGTTTCGGGCAATATTATCTGCTCATATTCGGGAAAATGCTTTAGAACTCATTGGATGGCTCTTCACAGTAAAGATGGACAATGACCCGAAGCATACTGCAAAAGCAACCAAAGAGTTTTTTTTAAGTGAAAGAAGTGGAATGTTATGCAATGGCCAAGTCAATCACATGACCTGAATCCGATTGAGCTTGCATTTCACTTGCTGAAGACAAAACTGAAGGGAAAATGCCCCAAGAACAAGCAGGACCTGAAGACAGTTGCAATAGAAGCCTGGCAGAGCATCCCCAGGGATGAAATCCAGCGTCTGGTGATGTCTATGCGTTCCAGACTTCAGGCTGTAATGGACTACAAAGGATTTGCAACCAAGTATTAAAAAGTGAAAGTTTGATGGATGATTGTTAATCTGTCCCATTACTTTTGATCCCTTAAAAAGTGGGAGGCACATATACAAACTGTTGTAATTCCTACACCGTTCACCTGATTTGGATGTAAATACCCTCAAATTAAAGCTGAAAGTCTGCAGTTAAAGCTCATCTTTGTTTAATTTCAAATCCATTGTGGTGGTGTATAGAGCCAAAAAGATTAGAATTGTGTCCCAATATTTATGGACCTGACTGTATATTCTTCTACATATTTTTGGTAAAAAAATTGCAATAAGCATATATTGATTGGTTTGCGCAACAGTTATAGCGCCTACAAAATAGGTTATTGATTTATGGCATTTTTATTATTATTATTTTTTTACTAGTAATGGCGGTGATCTGTGATTTTTTATCGTGACTGTGACATTGCAGCGGACAGATTGGACACTTTTGACAATATTTTATGACCATTGACATTTAAACAGTGATCAGTGCTATAAATAAATGTCACTGGCAGGGAAGGAGTTAACACTAGAGGGCGATCAAGGGGTTAAATGTGTTACCTAGGGAGTGATTCTAACTATGGGGGGATGGGACTGACTAGAGGAGGAGACCGATCGGTGTTCCTATATACTATACATACTATACACACGATTTGTCTCCTCTCCCTTGACAGGACGTGGATCTGTGTGTTTACACACAGATCCACGTTCCTGCTTTGTCACAAGCGATCACAGGTGCCCAGCGGACATCGCGGCCACAGGGCACGGGCATTGCCCCCTATACCGCCGGGAAGCCGAGAATGTCATATGACACCCGCCCAGGATGGGAGATCCCATCTGAGGATGTCACATGACAATGGACGGGTATTGAAGTGGTTAAGCAGAATACTACTAACTTTCTCCCAAACAAATAACCAGTGTGTAGCTTTTATTTTTGTTTTTTTATTGTTTTCTTGTTTCTTTCTCTTTCGGATAAAGTGGGGAAGGGTTAGAACCACAGTCTAATTTTTATTGTTGCTACAATAGCAAAAAGTGACAAGATTTCCAAAATTTAACATTTGTCACCACAACACTAAAAAAAAAGAGAAATGTTCCAATACAGGCAACTGTACTGGTCGACACACTTTGCAGAGTTTTTCTTTCACTTCTTGTTCTGTCTTCAAGACGAAAAAATTATGATAAATCTCCCCAGTAGAATATGAACAGAATACAAAAATACCTGACAGGGACTTAAAGCGTAACTCCACTTTTGTTGAGAAAAAACATTCCCCTCTGGGTGATCTATGTACATTACAAGGATTTTAACAAACTTTGTTGCAGAATCCTACTTTTTGTTATTCTGAAGAAATCCCTGTTTGTTCCTCTGTGCTGAGTGAGTCTAATGGGAGTGATTTCATAATTATCAGTTGTGCGCCTGCGACTTTACAATTATCAGTTGTGCGACTTTTTCCTATTGAGAGCATCTCACCAAAAACAACATTTTTGTTCCAAGGGATGCCTGAAATCGGACTTGTATCTTAGTGTAGACTTCCAGGGAAATTGGTGAGCCAATCACACAAGCAGGAAATTATGTTTCTGGGGGGCGTTCTGTACACATTCTGTGTGCAGAACACCTCCAGGTAGCCACATTGCATTGCATTTTCAGAAAATTACAGAGCTGCAGAATGAAAAGGAAAAGTAATTTTTAAATAACATTCAATTACAATATGACTTGTGTCGCAATCGTATACGCTATATTATTTTTCTTATTTGCTATTTCTTCTTATTTGCTATTTTTTTTTCCCCACGAAGGTGGAGTTACCCTTTAAGCCATTCCCTGTTCTATCCAAAACTATAAAAAATAAATAAATTTGGTTTTAGATTTGTTTTATGTTCACCACTGAACGGTGTTGCTGGAGAAAAATGAGTTTGTAAGATGACATAAGTAAAGCTTTAACTTCAGTATTTATCTCCCGGGACAATAGAACAAGAAAAATGAATAACAGAACAATCACATTAAAATGTTCTTATGAGACCAAGGTTATAGTTGTGATAGCGAGGATAATTGTGCAATATAGTAAATTTTTTTTGTAAACAGTGAAACAAAAGATCATTTCAGAACAATTAAAAAAAAAACTCACATTAAAATGAATTTTGCTAAGTATTTCCAAGTACAACGTAGTAAACTGAATTGAGAATGGAAGTACCTTGCAATAAGAATAACACATGTATGTGCATATTAATAAAAACCTATATTGAGAAATACAGGGACTAGCACCGCTGACCTCCTTCTAAAATCACTAGTTGCCTGACTGTCTTTGGCTTAAGTATATTCCAAGGCACTGACCTGAAACACAAATGAAGATTAGAAAGTCAGAATGAAGTCAGAACTCCTGATCTGCATACTTGTTCCAGACTAGTGACTCAGAAAGTAATAAAGTCATTGGATCAGCACAACAGCTAGGCAATTAGAATTCCAGGTCCCAATATTCTGTTGGAACAAGTTACCTTTCACTGCTCTAAAAAGTTTAAAAGTATAACACCTATGCAGATACGTTCATAGTTATACAACCAATAAAAAGTAATTTGATACATTGTAGACATGCTGATACTCCCTTCCTTCTGTACATTATTTGTGAATGCATGACATTGATTGATGAATATTTTTGTTATCAGTATTAGTAATGAGGCTTTGCTTGATCCAGATTTGAGCATAGTTGTTTATAAAAGGGTATAGTCTGGTTGGTTAATAGCGGAGCTTAAAGTATGTGTAACTTTGCCTTTCACAATGAAAGGTATTGCAGCAGCCTAATAAAACCAAATGGTAGATATTTCACTAAACTTGTAATTTAAAAGCTGAGCCACACCCAAAAGGGGAAGTTCTGCTTGTTTGCCTCCCCCCCTTCCGCTGGCACCTTTTTGGAGGTGGGGGGAGTGAAGCGGAAGTTCGGCCCCCCTCCTCTCTCCCGCAGCTGGCACATTGGCAAAGCGCAGCATGATTCACGCATGCACAGTAGGAAACCAGCTGTGAAGCCGTAAGGCAGTTTCTCTTTAGCCAAGATGGCGGCGGCAGCACCCGGGAGCCGATTCAAGAATCAGCTCTGGTGAGGACACCCTTGTATGCCTGGACAAGTAAGTGCCCTAATAGTATTTGTAGCTGCTGACTTTTTTTTTTTGTGGGAGGCAGAACTCTTTAAAAAAAAGTACTATTTTTTTAAATATTCTAAGGCAGCAATTCTGCATCAAAGGCCTGGAAATGTGTGTGAGTGGGGAGAAGACACAGCATGTTACTATGACACAACATGCTAAGGGACTACAATTCCCATGCTCCTTGGCATTATCACACCTATAGAAGGCTGGTATAGGCATCCCACCGGCCAACTGAAGGAGTGCCGACAGCAGACAGACAAGACTGCTACCAATTGTGAGGCATTGACTTACCATAGTCAACTTGCAGCAGGTAGTGAACTGGCAGGATCTGCAGGTATTATTTACTTAACCACTTAAGCTCTGGAATGTTTTACCCTGTTCATGACCAGGGCATTTTTTGCTATTCGGCACTGCACTACTTTAACTGGCAATTGCGCGGTAATGCGACACTGTACCCAAATTAAATTTATATCAGTTTTTTTCACACAAATTTTTAAAAATGGTATTTGATCACCACTGTTTTTTTATTATTATTATTAGTAGTAGTATTATATTGAAAAAAACATATTTTTTTACTTTCTGCTATAAAACATATCCAATAAAAAAATTAAAAAAAAAAATTTCTTCATAAATGTAGGTCGAAATGTATTCTGCTACATGTCTTTGGTAAAAAAGAATCCCAATAAGTGTGTATTGATTGGTTTGCATGAAAGTTATACTAGTAATGATGATAATCAGTGACTTATAGGGGGACTGTGATAGTGTGGCGGAAAAACTGACACCAACTGACACTGGGTGGGAACTGACTGACTGACATTGAAATCCCCAACAACACTAATACAGTACAAATACTATTTATTGTCACTGTACTAATGACATGGCTGGGAAGGGGTTAACATGTAAGGACAATCAAAGGGTTAAATGTGTGCCTAAAAATGTGTGTAATGTGTGCTGCTTTTACTAAGAGATGTGGTTGCAGGGAGAAAAAACAGCCACATAGCTGCTCCGTGTAACAGAGCCCTGTGTTGTTAGTAAACACAGGGCTCTGTGCTGTGATTAGCTAAACCAATCAGCAGGTCCCAGGCAATGATTTATGGTGATGACCGACCTGTGCTGTACCCAATGACAGCTGCACCGAATGACACCTACGTGGAAATGCTGGATCACGTACATGGACGTGATCCAGTACAAAGCAGCCGCCATGCCACAGTGTATCATGGGGTGGGTCGCAAGTGGTTAAGAAAACTGTATTCAGCTACATTAACTGTATTCAGCTACATAGTGAAACATAGATGTAGGGTTTACTTAAACTTCAATCTTACCTTTTTTATATTTTCATATCTAGAAAAAGTGATTTATACAGCCACATAAAAAAACAAGTCGCAGAACAGCATTTATCAAAAAGTTTATTTATGCAAAAAACACCCTAGCCCATATAAACACTTGTAAATCACTGAGGGTAATTTACTCACAGTAAATTGTAACCTACCTCTGTAATGAAAGGAAAGAATTTTTCACTTTTATCAGTTCCTGAGGCAAAGTAATACCAACATTGATAAACAAACAATTACCAACTTATGGGTGAAATAATGTGCAATAGTAAGCATGTAGAGCAGCCATTCTCAACTTTTTTACCCTTGAGCAGCCCTCAAAATAATTTTAAGGTCTCAGGGAATCCCTGCCAAAAAAATTATAATTGCAACTCAGGGTACAATAGCATGATCATCTATAAACTGTACAAAGTGGTAAATAAGTGCTATTAAAGAATTTGACATACCTAGAGTAATTGCCAATTAGGGCAGATAGTTTTTCTTTTTAACATCCACCTGCTGCATAAGTCAAAACAATTTTCAGTAATAAACTTTGTTTAAATGAATTTAAAAAAAGACAGCTAGTAAAAATTGTGGCGTACGCTAACATCAGTGTGGACACAATCTCTTGCAATAGCGGTCAGTGGAATTTTGCCCTCTTCCATTGGTGGTAAGTGTAGGTGGGGGATCAGTTCCCAATTGCTCACTGTTTAAAGAGAATGTTCGGGCTGTATGAGAAAAATTTAAAGTCAGCAGCTACAAATACTGTAGCTGCTGACTTTTAATAAAAGGATTCAGCACCGTCCTCACCTGGGCCTTGGGTCCCCGTGTACCTGATAAAGGGGGGGGGGGGGGTGAAAAAGTGTAACTTCCCCTTTTGGGTGAAGTTCCCCTTTAAGAAACCCCTAGCATCCTCTAGGGCAGGGATATGCAATTAGCGGACCTCCAGCTGTTGCAAAACTACAAGTCCCATCAATCCTCGGCCTCTGGGTATCATGCTTGTGGCTGTCAGAGTCTTGCTATGCCTCATGGGACTTGTAGTTCTGCAACAGCTGGAGGTCCGCTAATTGCATATCCCTGCTCTAGGGGAACCCTAGTTGGGAAAGGCTTCTGTAGAAAGTAAAAGAATATCAAAGCTGAGCCAAGGAGAGACTATGTGCTTGTATTAGCTGGGTTAAAAGTAAATGCAAACCCCAGGAATAAAAAAGTCAGTTAAAAATGTAGGTAAACCAACAAGCCTACATGTATTGTGGCAGAACCATTGCATTGGGAACTTCTTTTTTGTAGTTGTATACTTATTTTTATTTTATTTTTATATTGCTATGCAGCAACTTGTTTTAGGAGTGATTCTTTTGTGGCTGTATAAAATAGTTTATTATTGTTTTTCTGGCACCCCAGAGTGATGCAATCCCAATATACTGTATAGAAAAACGGACTTATCCACTTGCATGCACCCTCACTGCTCAGCTATCTAAACAGCTACCTGCAATGCAGTACTTCTGTGCTGTTTACAAAGAATACCTCTGTCATTAAATATTGGGTGAACAATAATAAACGTGTTTGCAGACGCTTCACAAATTACAAGGTAATTAGAAAATGCTTAAATTCCTTTACAAGCCAATCTACCGTTCACAACATCTAAATTGCTGTACTTACGAGATCTATTAGTAAAATGGAATTGATTGCATAATGGTAGCAAACTTATCCAGACCTGAACTTATACATGAGCTTAAAATGAGGGCAATTTAAAATTGTGAGGTGTCCTTGTTCTTACATAAGTTAGACTAAAGCAAAGGGAATTTAATTTGTCTAATACATTTTCTCATTAAGAAAGAATGCCAAGTATTTGTCGCTTCACAGTACATGTAAATGAAGTCCGTTCAATGAACAGAAAATAAAAAATCATTTGTTTGGATATGTATTCCAATGTTGAAGGTCAATTTCATCCAAAACCAATTTTTTTTTCAATTTTGGACAAGCATCAATTGACCTAAAGCCTAATTCTGGGCTACTTTTTAAAGGTCCACCAGCAGCTTAGAAAAAGCAGCTGTGGCTGGAATACTTACAGTACCTGCTCCTTGGCGCTGTCCCTGCAGTAAACTTTTCTGGAACTAGATGTAATGATACTTCTAGTTTAAACTATGCCCCATGTCATTTAAAGTGGTAGTAAACTCTGTTACACCACTTATACCTACAGGTAAGCCTATAATAAGGATTACCTGTAGGTACTGTGAACATCTCCTAAACATGCACAGTTTAGGAGATATTCAGAGTGCAGGCAGCTGGTGACATCACTGGTGCATGCACTCTGAAGGTCTGGCATACAGTGCTGGACCTTCAGAGCCCATGCCATGAACGGTGGCTCCCGTGCGTATGTGCATGTGACATCATTGTGCCCCTGGCCACTCATGTACCCGGAGGCCACGAACCCAGAAGGAAGACCGGGGGAAGATGGAAGCCCTCTCAGCAGTGACAGCGCGGCGCTGGAGGGCTTCGTTTTAAGGTACATTTCTCATAATGTTCTGGTATGCAATGCATACTAACACATTATGACATAGCCTTAAAGGAAATTTTTTTTTTACCAATTGTTTACTACCGCAAGTTGTTATCATAGCACCCTGCACACAACCATGTAATTATGCATAGAGAAGTAGTAATGTTCTCTGAATCATGGAGAATCACCCCACGCCAGCAAAGAGAAGTCTGCTTGTCATGTGAGTGCACAAGAATCCATGTGACCAGCATGAGGACATTTTGAAAATGTAATTATAAAACAATATAAAGCATCAATATAAAGCATATGTGTGGGGGTCTTCAGGCGGAGGGGCAAATTAGAGAGGAGCCTAAAGCCTCATGTTGGGCCTTAAAGTTGTTGTCTATCTACCCCTTCCCAAATATCCCCACCCCTTCTAGTGCAAATGCCACCACAAATCCTCTTATCCCCCCCACCCCTTACAGCATAAAGCCTTCACCCCCTCCTTCTAGCACAAATTCTCTTACACCACCTCCCTACAAGCATGGGTCCTATCCTCCCCACCTGATTGCACCCCTTCCCACCTTTATGTACTAATGCCACCATAAATCCTCTTGTTCCCTCTACTGTGATCCTTCTCTTTAAATACATATTGTTCACTGCAAACATTTAAGCATTAAACTTAACCTTCATCCTTGCCACTCCCCACTCTCCTCTCCATACACAGACCTCAGTCCATGTAATCAGTGTGGCTCAATGTCGGGACGGGATATGTTCTTCCTCCCAGGCTCCTGCTCATGCCCACTCATAAGTGCCAAGGAGGGAGAAGCTTCCCCAAATCTATTTGAGCAGTGTGGCAGCGGGGGGAGATTGTGCAGGTGGCGGCAAACACAACGGGGCAGTGCCTGGATGTCCGGTGCTAGCACACCAGCTGTGTCACAGTGTTCACGGGAGTTCACAGTGTTCTGTCAAAATTGCAAATTCATTAAGATCTCCAATCATGTCACTTATGGTTACTGTAAACCATCAGTAATTGGAGATTTTGATGACTTGCTGTTTTGACACAACACCGGCAACCGTGTACACTCCGGTACATGGAGAGTTTTCTTTGTTGACACAACAACTGTTAAGGAGGAAAAAGTTATCACCGCCTCGGAGGTGGCTATTTTGTTAGTTTGTATCGGAGCGGACTAACAATGTCCTCTCATAATATCATGTACCGGTATTGTGTCAAAACAGCAAGTCGTTAAAATCTCCAATTACTGATGGTTTACAATAACTGGATGTGACGTGATTGGAGATCTCGATGAATTGGCTATTTTGATATAATACCAGCCACAGAATCCGGGTGGAGGCGGGAGGAAGGGGGTTGGCTGTTGGAGGGGCACGACTGAAATCTGGGGGGCGCAGCCCACCCCAGCACTTCCCTAGAGTTGGCCATGTGGGGCAGACTCTGGACTTGAAAAAAAAACACGGATTTTTGCCCGGATCGACCAGTAAATATTAGTAGTGGTGGCGAGTTACAGCGGGTAAGCATAGACCTATCATACAGACAAAAGCCTGGATGCAGTTCAAGTTGCCCTTTTTAACATATTGCAAAAAAAGAGGGGGAGAAACAGAGAGTTTCTCTAAAGTAGGTCAACAGAGAACACTATTGTAAATACAAAACCAGCTTTATTAATTACCAAAAAATAAACCAATTAATATTACAAAAAGTGAAAAAATTGGCAATATGGACAGACGGTTATCACAAACCAATTAAAAGTGGACAACGTTGTCACAAGGGATATTAAAAACAATGGGAGCCGCGGCTACACGCTCACTCATACACATCATGCACACTAGATAATGGGGTATAATAAATTGAGGATAGTCCTGCACAATAAGGTTGATGATGAATGGAGAGTATTCTCAATACAAAGTATCCAGTTGGGCAGGAACAGTCCTATACCACTAATTCGGAGGTGATGTAAGTAAGTGGGTGATCTGACAAACCAATTGATCATAAAATTGGACCATAGATGGAGCGATCTCTCAAGGGATCATTGCACTCTGTGATTGTTTGAACCACAGCTGATGAATGGATTACAAGCGCTTTCCAAGTTGCAGTAATTATAAGGTCATCTACAAAAGCAGCTGGATAAATGTCCATGGAGACAACATTAGAGGAAACATAGAAAAAACTGACATACGTTTTGTGGGAGTGCTGAGTAAGGTGGAAGGATCTCACCAACCTCACCGCATTCGTCGTCAGACTATGATAGTCCCAGGTGTTAGAGTCTCTCTGTGGATAAATGCTTCTGTATGGCTCATTAGGAGTAATGATTGGTAAGGAGTCGTCCCTCACTGTTCCTCGCTGTGGAGCCGCTGAAGCGCCATTACTGCTGTATGATACGTGGCTGCAGGGGAAAGCTGACATCAGCTGTTGGATCAGCTGTTGGGTCCGTATAGGGATGAGTCAGATCAAATTGCGCGCGGCTCCCAAGGACGTGCTGACGTCACACAGCTGACGCGTTTCACCAACCAATGAACGCTGGTTTCCTCAGAGCTAGGAGGGGTCAAGTACGGTGAGCTTAAATAGAAAATAGAACGTGCAGATACTGCTTGTGTCCACTAGGTGTCAACCATAGCCCCTCAGTGTACATCATTCAGCAAACAAGGCATACACTCTAATTACGTGATTAGGATAGTGATATTAAATATTTACGAGATAAAGACGAGGAGTAAAAAAAGGGGGGGAGTACTATAACAGTCTTTTGAAAATCAGCCATGGAAAGAGTGAGTTATAAGAGGTAGTGTTTATAATAGGGATTTTATCCCCTCATTTAAGGAACACTATTTATGTTTCTAAAAAGGATTGTAAACTGCATTCTGTGTTTAACCCCTTAGGGGTTAAAGAATCTAAATAGTACGTCCACATTTTTTCCTTTTGTAGGAGTATAGTATCAAAATCACCCCTTCTGGGGGGCAGATTGAGCACATAGATCCCTTTAACTGTAAGGCCTGCTGGATTACTGTCGTGAAATTTGGCAAAGTGTACTGGGATAGGTCTGTCATCATCTTTATTCTTTGTTTTATTTCTGATACCACTGATGTGTTCGCTGATCCTAATTCGGAGCTGGCGTTTGGTTTTTCCTATGTAGTTTTTATTGCAAGGACACGTGAGCATATATATGACACGTGTCGTTGAGCAATTGATAAATTGTTTAATTCGATAGTCATTGCCACCCCTTGGATCAGCGAACACATCAGTGTGATGTACATATTTGCATATGTTACAGTGTCCACATGCATGCATGCCTGGAGGTGGTTTTCTCTCAGTAAGCCAATTCTTATTGATCGTTCTGGTATACTCTGAATGAACCAGAGCATCTCCCAAATTACGTGCCCTTTTGGCCGTAAGTAATGGTCTAGGGCTAATTATATTAGTAATGAGGGGTACCGATTTAAGGATATGCCAGTGTTTGTTTAGGATCTCCTGGACTTGGGTCCATTGCGAGCCAAACCTGGTGATAATTCTGGGGAAATCACAATATGATTGGTCCATTTCTTGGGGATTCTTCTGTGTGGTTAGGAGGTCCTCACGTTTGGTTTTAAGTGCATTATTTTTAGCTTTTTTAAGGGAATTATGTGAGTACCCTCTTTTTCTAAATCATTTATACATTTCATGTGCTTCAGTTAGAAATTGATCCTCCTCCGAGCAGTTTCGCCTAATCCTTAAAAATTGTCCTGTGGGTATTCCCCTAATTAGCGACTTTGGATGATGACTCTGTGCCAAGAGGAGGGTATTAGCTGCTGTTTCTTTCCTGAAGGTACTTGTTGCTATTTTGCTTCCACATCTAGTGATTTGTAAATCAAGGAATGAGAGGGCATCAGCAGAATAGGAATAGGTTAGATGAATATTCCTTTCATTGTTATTTAGTTGGGACAAAAATTAATCTGGACTTGGAGAGAGGATTGGGGTACAATAAGTAACCCCTCCCCCCACCCTTTTAGTTTTCTCCTTCTACTCCCCATCTTTTTCCCACATCTTTTCTTTCTTTGCTTTTCCCCCACTATACTTTATATATTTGTTTACTGCCTCTTAAAATGTATGAACCAAGAGGAATGACAGTCATCAGTTTCATGTAAATTGTACACTATAGGTCGGGTGTGTATTGCCTTGACCAATTTTTTGGATTGTCATTTCCTCTTAAATAGAGAATTTATTTCGAAAAATTAAACTAGTGGGCTCCATTGGATGCCCATGTGATAGGGTGACAATGCAAGAGCACAAACAGGAGACAGGGAAAACGCATTGCTACCTTATGTAGCACCCTGATTTTTAGGCAGGGTTGCTCTTAAATTTATTTGCCAAGTGATAGTTGACCTCCTAGCAATTGGCAAAGGCAACTGACTTCGCCCTAATTCTGGAATTGCTGCACCTCTCTCTTCTGTTGCTAAGTGGCCGGGTACCTGGAGGCATTAGCTAAGACAAGGGCATTGCAAGGACAGTTAAGGAGTGTATGGGGTATTTCAGCCAATGCACAGGGATTTTCTTGAGTCCCTTGGCCTGCTGGGAGAGCCTATTTATTTGGGTGGAGTCAGGTGATCGGGGTTCGGTGCCACCTGGACAGCTGTCTGGGTGGATGTGTGTTGTACTGCCCTGGGCTGCTAGGCCAGAGACCTGAGGCCTATCCCACGGGCATCTGGCTGCTAGGTTGTCTGAGGGGCCTATCCAGAAGCAAGAGAGCAGCGTAGGGTTGGAACTGTGGCTTGCGGTTCAAGCAGAAGTAACGGAACCTGTCATGGTCGGAGGTAGAGGGGAAGCTGTTGCCACTAAGGGGCCATCCACCTTGTTGCCGGGGACCACTGTGAGTAGCTGAAGTATCAGAGCAGTATTCTCACCAACCGGGGACGAAGAATTGGGAAACTTCAGCAGGCGCCAAGCCAGGCACCCAGCAGGGTCACGGGTTTGACGCTTGAGGAAGATACTGTGTGAGAAGATTGGAAGAGCTCAGGGGATCCAGTGGCAGTGGATCAGCAAATCTAGTGAGAGAGATTGGGAGCTCAGTTGAGTGAAGATTTACAAGAGGAGATTGTAGAGAAAGTAAAGGAATTTGTTACAACTTGTGTTAGAAACTGTTACAAGACTGTTGCCATAGGAGACAGTGATCCTACTCGTGCAGATGTGGAGTCTTCCTGGTTGCCTTTCTCTGCATGGCTGTCTACCTGTGGAGATCTTGGAGCAACCTCTAAAGGGTGTCCAGGCCCTAACCCTCTCTCCCACAGTTCTGTTTAAGAGACAATAAATCTCTTTGCATTCAAGAAGTGTCTGGTCGCCCATTAATCCACCTTGCATTACATTCACCATGCCTCATAACCCGCTCTCCCTGAGTTTGGAGGTCACCATTAAGCCTCTAGGGGTCAGGGCCCTTGCTACACTTACAACAGGTAGTATATGAACGAGGACCTTCTGCTAAGAATGATGTTGCCAAGCATCATTAGGTGATATTTTTAATCATGAAAACAACACATTTTAAAGCATTGAAAATTATACCAACATGTTAAAACTTATATAACATTTTGGTGGTTGGGTTTACATATAGTTTAAACTGGCTACGGCTACTAAAAGGTGGTTGAATGACCTTAAAGTGGCTGTAAAGGCAGAAGGTTTTTTATCCTAATGTATTCTATGTGTTTAGCAGCCCCCCCTAATAGTTACCTGAGCCTATCTCAATCCAGCCATGTTGCTCGAGAGACTTGGCTACCCGGGACGCTCCCTCCTGATTGGTTCCCGCTGCCGTCAATCAAAGTTTGTGGGCAAATGAGGAGGGGGGCGTGGCTGGGTCTGAATGGACACACGGAGCTGCGGCTTGGCTCGGGTGCCCGTATAGCAAGCTGTTTGCTGTGGGGGCACTCATCAGGAGGGAGGGGCCAGGAGTGCTGAAGAGGGACCCGAGAAGAGGAGGATCTGGGCTGCTCTGTACAAAACCTCTATACACAGCAGGTAAGTATAACATGTTTGTTGTTTTTAACAAACAAAAAACTGAGACTTAATCACATTAAGATTCGTTGTTGACTAGCTATCAGAACTAGAATGTCTGTATGTCAAATAAACATGAATACTTAGCTTGGCTGATAACAATTGCTGCAACAGAAACATTATACAGTATTTTATGGGTTTTACGGGTTTTAGTGCCACTCAGTATGTAAATAAATGTCTGTAGTTCTGTCTCCTCCTCTTCCCATTAAAACCCTAATAAAAAATGCTTAATCAAACTCCATAGACACCCTAACTGGGATATTTTTCACTTAGCTATGTAGTAATATCCAGCTATCCATCGAGAAAACCATCAAGCCTAAACTAGAATGTTTGTGTGTGGTCCTCCCAGGCCTCAAAAACTAGATGGATCCAGGTTGCAGAAACCCCTGCAGCAAAGAATCAGGGGACCTTTTTGAGTCAAATTCCATGGGAAAAGACCTTTTCTCAGTTGCCAGTAGGAAGCAAATTATTTAGGTACAATGGAATTAATACTATTCATTATCGGAGCATACTCACATTATTACCTATGTGCAAAACATTGTTATTACTGAGAAGAACTAAAAAGGGGGAATTTGGGATTTTACATGAGACATATGGGTCACATGTCGCCATCCCTAAATCTGCAAAAAGAAAGAAGGGGTATTTGGGACTTTAAATGAGGTGAGTACACATGGCTAGAAGATGAGTAGATATCAAAAACATGTTTTTATTGGTAAAACAAGGAACATGGCAAAATGACATGATACATGCAGCAATGAATAAAATTGTCAATCACATATTACAGACTTTATATAGAAACAGACATCGATAGCAACCAGCCAACCACTGTGTGGTATGGAACGAATCCTGGATGTAGTAAAAGCACTTAAAATTACATGATAGATGGAGAACTCAAAATAATGTATTGAGTAGGGGCGTCTGCATGAGAATAAGTGCATCCAAATTAGCCTGATGCATTTTGTGGATAAAACCACTCTTCAGGGGCGGGTGCACGCAAATCTATAAAAAAACAAAACATTAGTAGACCAGTATGATCCAATGTTGTACCCTAAACCAGAAGAATATGTACATGTTTGTTTCTATATATGGTCTGTAATATATGATTGACAATTTTATTCATTGCTGCATGTATCATGTCATTTTGCCATGTTTCTTGTTTTACCAATAAAAACATGTTTTTTTTTATATCTACTCATCTTCTAGCCATGTGTACTCATCTCATTTAAAGTCCCCAACCCCCCCCCCCTTTCTTTTCGCATTTTTATTACTGAGTTTTGTGCTTTTTTTGGACTTGTCTTTTACCAAGTTACATATAAGGATTCGGGAACTGATCACACAAAAGATATAAAGACTTAGAAGGTTTGAGGGCAGAAATGATAAGCCTCTTTGCACAAGAACAAGCTGGTTGGAAAGTAATACCGCCGACTGTGGTATAACCTAAACAATTGGACCATATCTAGAAGGAATAAAAAGGTTTTAATTTAAGCATAGTGCCTTTGATATGTCAGTGAATTGTGAAGGCACAAAGCACAAAGCATGGCATGGGATAACACCAACTGGATAAAGAATTTAAAGCACTAAACTTTATACATGAATGTGTATCTATTTCTCTCTATGGTTGTATACAAGCAAGCACATGATGACAATATGCAATGTTTAAATGCTACAATAAATAATGTATGAAGTTAATCTTAAGAATACATTACCTTTCTTTAGCACTTACCTATCTTAAGGAATGTATGTATAAAATAAACAAATATAATAAATGAATCTATAATGTATGGTACTGCCATATACATGTATAAATAATAGAATTATAATAGGATCTTCATCAACAACATAATTAATCAGTACAACTCTACTTTAACAGCCTGATGCATTTATTTAAGGGGGCTGTTTTCACATACCTTTCTTGACATTCGGCTCATGTGTACTAGGCATAAGTGGGAGACCTACTTGAAAAGGAGACATCAGAGCAGTACACCAGAATGCAGGAAATGTGAGGATGGAGCCAGTAACATACTGCAGGAACCAATAGTTTGAGCTGTGTTTAAATCAGCCATGTCAAAGCAGAAACAAAATTAGCCAGGGCAAAGCTGAGGAGTCAAGGCAGTGTTGCCTGAATTGGAGTAGGCCATTATGGCTGAAAGCAGAAGTGATATCGGAGCACATTTTGGATAATTAACAACAGCATACATACTTATACCTCCCGCAACTAACCCACAGTCTGTCCATTTTTCTGGTTTTTGTGTTCCAATATCAGGTGCTTCTTTTTGACTGGGAGGACCTTTGGAAGCACGGCTCTGTTAGAAGCTGTAAACGTAAAGTGATTCCAAAGTTGTGATTTTTGCTTTAACCACTTCAATACCAGTCACTTAGACACCTTCCCGCCCAGGCCAATTTTCATCTTTCAGTGCTGTCGCAATTTGAATGACAATTGCGCGGTCATGCTACAATGTACCCAAACAAATTTTTTATCATTTTGTTCCCACAAATAGAGCTTTCTTTTGGTGGTATTTGATCACCTCTGCGGTTTTTATTTTTTGCGCAACAAATAAAAAAAGAAACGAAAATTTCGAAAAAAAACAAGTTTTTCTTTGTTTCTGTTAAAATTTTTTGTAAATAAGTACGCTTTCTCCTTCAATGATGGGCACTGATATGGCTGCACTGATGGGCACTGATACGGCGGCACTGATGGGCACCGATGAGGTGGTAACAATGAGGTGGCACTGATGAGGTGGCACTAACGGGCACTGATGATGGGCACTGATAGGTGGCACTGATGGGCACTGATAGGTGGCACTGGTATGCGGCACTGATGAACACTCATAGGTGGCACCGATGAGGACTCGTAGGCAGCACTGATGGGCACTCGTAGGTGGCATTGATTGGTACATATGGGTGTCACTGATGGGTACATATGGGTGGCACTGATGGGTACTTATGGGTGGCACTGATGTGTGGCACTGATGGGCACTGATAGGTGGGCACTGATGGGCACAGATGGGCACTGACAGGTGGCACCGATGGGCAATGGCAGGTGGCACCGATGGGCAATGACAGGTGGCAGTGATAAAACATTGCTGAGCAGATCTGGGCATTGCTGGGCAGATCAGTGACATAATGGTGCCAATCAGTGCCCATTTGTGGGCACTGATTGGGCACATGTGGATGGCCATGGGGTACATACCTGGCCATCCACATTGCCCCTTCCATGGTGGTCCTAGTGGCATCCCTGGTGGTCCAGTGTGGTGATCTGAGGGGGGCTGCGCAGACCAGCGCAGACCACCCCTGCCAGGAGAGCCGCCGATCGGCTCTCCTCTACTCGCGTCTGTCAGACGTGAGTGAGGAAGAGCTGATCAACGGCTCTTCCCATTGACAGCGTGATCAGCCGTGATTGGACACGGCTGATCACGTGGTAAAGAGCCTCCGCCGGAGGCTCTTTACCAAGATCGGTGTAGCGGTGTGTCAGGCTGACACACCGCTCCACCGATCACCGCGATGCACGCCCCCGGGGGCGCGCGGCGGCATGTTATCCTGCTGGACGTCATATGACGTCCAGTCAGGATAACAGAACTACTTCCCGGACGTCAATCCGCTACAGGGCGGGCGGGAAGTGGTTAAATAACCAAAATGTTTTTTACCTGCTCTGTGCAATGGTTTTGCACAGGGCAGCAATGATCCTCTTCTTTTTAGGTCCTGGCTCCAACCCCTCCCCGCCAAGTGCCTCCAAAAGCAAGCCTCTTGCTATGGGGGCGTTAGAGAAGGCTCCTTTCTGAGCCGCGCTCCTGTGAATAGACATTGTCCATCCACACACAGAGCATGGCTCGGCCCCACCCTCCACTCTCCCCTCATTGGCTCACTGGCTGTGAATAGGGCTGGACTGGGACGAAAATTTGTCCCTGGACTTCATCCAGACCGGTCCACTTTAATTTTGCAAACAAGCACAAAAACAGTATATAAACTATACGCAATTGCGCAAAAAAAAACATAAGTAGCATAACATAAGGAGTCCCCACTTACCTCTTTTATTATTTCAATCTATTCCCCTCTGTATTTTTCTCCTCCTTCTCACATCACTGCATGAAGTGGAGGGCTAACGTCATGCAGGAACATTGCTACAGCCTCATTGGCTGAAATTTCAGAAACCAGCATTGGTGCACAGCCATTGGCTGCCTTTTAGCAATGCAGCGGCGCTGAGGCTGAGCCTGGTTGCGCACTATGAAGTGAGGTGTTGGGCAGTGCGGATGACAGGTCTGTGCCATACTGGCCAGCAAGACAAACCCTGATGGCCACCCAAGCCCCCCCCTCCCTGGCCATTAGCCATTCTACTTTATTTTATAGGCAGTACCAGGGGCGTTGCCAGGTCTACTAAAGATCTGGTGCTAGAGCCCATAGCAGCGAAGTAAAGAAAGTCATACGCTTGGGTGGGCATACACATGTATGTAATATACATGTGTGTATATGCTGCATATATATATATATATATATATATATATATATATATATACACACATACAGTATATACACACATGTATATTACATACAAGTGTATGCCCACCCAAGCGTATGACTTTCTTTACTTCGCTGCTATTATCATTACATCAGGGTCCCCAGAGAGCCTCCCCCTTACATCAGAGTCCCCAGAGAGCCTCCTCCTTGCATCAGGGTCCCCAGAGAGCCCCCCACTTACATCAGGGTCCTTTAGAGAGCCCCTCCTTACCTCAGAGTCCCCAGAGAGCCCCTTTGCATCAGGGTCCCCAGAGAGCCGCCCACTTACATCAGGGGCCCCAGAGAGCCCCCCCTTATGCCCGTTTTCCCAGAGAGCCTCCCTCTTACATCAGGGTCCCTAGAGAGCCCCCCTTACATCAGGCCCCTAGAGAGCCTCCCCCTTACATCAGGGTCCCCAGAGAGCCCCTTCTTTCAATCAGGGTCGCCAGAGAGTCCCTTCCTTATATCAGGGTTCCCAGAGAGCCTCTTCCTTACATTGGGTCCCCAGAGAGCCCCTCTTTACATCAGAGCCCCCAGAGAGCCCCTACTTACATCAGGGTCCCCAGAGAGCCCTCCTTGCATCAGGGCCCCCAGAGAGCCTCACCCTTACATCAGGGTCCCCAGAGAGCCCCCCTTGCATCATGGTCCCCAGAGAGCCCCTTCTTACATCAGAGTCCCCAGAGAGCCTCCCCTTACATCAAGGTCCCTAGAGAGCCCCCCTTACATCAGGGCCCCCAGAGAGCCGCTACTTACATCAGGGTCCCCAGAGAGCCTCCCCTTTGCATCAGGGTCCCCAGAGAGCCCCCCACTTACATCAGGGGCCCCAGAGAGCCCCCCCTTATGCCCGTTTTCCCAGAGAGCCTCCCTCTTACATCAGGGTCCCCAGAGAGCCCCCCTTACATCAGGCCCCTGGAGAGCCTCCCCCTTACATCAGGGTCCCCAGAGAGCCCCTTCTTTCAATCAGGGTCGCCAGAGAGTCCCTTCCTTATATCAGGGTTACCAGAGAGCCTCTTCCTTAGATTGGGTCCCCAGAGAGCCCCTCTTTACATCAAGGGCCCCAGAGAGCCCCCCCTTATGCCCGTTTTCCCAGAGAGCCTCCCTCTTACATCAGGGTCCCCAGAGAGCCCCCCTTACATCAGGCCCCTGGAGAGCCTCCCCCTTACATCAGGGTCCCCAGAGAGCCCCTTCTTTCAATCAGGGTCGCCAGAGAGTCCCTTCCTTATATCAGGGTTCCCAGAGAGCCTCTTCCTTAGATTGGGTCCCCAGAGAGCCCCTCTTTACATCAGAGTCCCCAGAGAGCCCCTACTTACATCAGGGTCCCCAGAGAGCCCTCCTTGCATCAGGGCCCCCAGAGAGCCTCACCCTTACATCAGGGTCCCCAGAGAGCCCCCCTTGCATCATGGTCCCCAGAGAGCCCCTTCTTACATCAGGGTCCCCAGAGAGCCCCCCTTGCATCATGGTCCCCAGAGAGCCCCTTCTTACATCAGAGTCCACAGAGAGCCTCCCCTTACATCAAGGTCCCTAGAGAGCCCCCCTTACATCAGGGCCCCCAGAGAGCCGCTACTTACATCAGGGTCCCCAGAGAGCCTCCCCCTTGCATCAGGGTCCCCAATGAACCTCCCCTGCTTACATCAGGGTCCCCAGAGAGCCCCCTTACATTAGAGTCCCCAGAGAGCCACCAACTTACATCAGGGTCCCCAGAGAACCCCCCTACTTACATCAGGGTCCCCAGAGAGCCCCTCCTTACCTCAGAGTCCCCAGAGAGCCATTCCTTACATCAAGGTCACCAGAGTAAGGGCAAGCAGTGAAAGATGATGTCATCTCTCTGCTGCCCATGGCTGCACAGTGAGAGCGGAACAGTGGTAAAGCAGGGCAGGCGGTGAGAGATGATGTCATCTCTCTGCTCTCTTGCCCGCCCGGCTCTCCTGTCCTGCCTGCCCTGCTCTCCGGTGCTGCCCGCTGCACTCCCAGCTCGGCTGCAGAGAGTCCACGGCCGTCTCTGAGAGACTCGGGGCTATGGGCACCAGATTTGGGGCTATAGCTTCAAAAGCCACCCCCTAGCGATGCCACTGGGCAGTACAGCGGTACTTAAATTAATGGCTGCGTGAGCTGCGCAGCCATTACTTTGACATGCTGTCACTGAAACCGGCCCACTGAGCCATTAGCCCACCCGGAAACTCCCAGTAGTCATGATGGCCAGTACATGCCTGGCTGTGATTGACAGCAGCAGGAGTCAATGGCTCCCACTGTTGTGTGAGTCAATGAGTCAATGCATAAAATGCATTGAGGTAAAAAAAACTTCTGCCTTTAGAACCACTTTAAATAACAATAAAAAAAGCTTAAAAGTGAGATAAAAGATCTAACCCATTTTAACCTTTGTGGTTTATTCCTCCCCAAGTAGCCATCAATTTGCATTACATTGGAAAACAAATAAAATATATTGTGAACTGTAAGTATCTCAACTCTTAAATAATATCATAAAAATGTATATTAATAAAGAGATATTGAACACCTTGCATAATATGAACACATATAATTACATTTGTTGGCTATTGGTCTCTTTACATAAATGGATCATTTAAACAACCTAAAATGTAATAGTGTAACACAAAAGTCTATAGTAGGACAACATATCAACTCTATTACCTTGCATGTTTAAATCTATATTGTTTGTACAACACACTAGAACAGGGGTAGGCAACCTTAGAGAGGTGGAGATATACCGGAACAACACGGGAGTAGTCAAAGATCACCGCTCACAATGTCGCCTCCTCACACCTGATTTATACCTCCAATTGTAGGACTACCATAGCACGTGCTCATTCACACGTAAAGTTAGGGTGTGGAAAAACAGCAAGATATAATAAAAGTCTATGGCTAAGCGCTGCAAACTTGCAGGAAAGCTGCAGGTATACTGCACTACACCCACGGTGCGTATAAACCGCAGCACATCAGTGTAAAAGCAGCCCTATACTATTATACCCAGTGTATTGCTTCACATTGACCTGAGATCTCTTCTTTCCTGCTGCTGGCACCACTCTGGAGACCGCTAGCTGGGATAAGAGGTGCAGGGCTGGACTGGGACAAAAATTTGGCCCTGGACTTCATCCAGACCGACCCACTTTAATTTTGCAAACACGCACAAAAACATTAATTCTTCAGTGACCATGACCAGGAGTGGCAGTACATAAATTAAACATCAGTGACCATGACCAGCAGTGGCAATACATTACATAGTAGGTGAGGTTGAAAAAAGACACAAGTCCATCAAGTCCAACCTATGTGTGTGATTATATGTCAGTATTACATTGCATATCCCTATATGTTGCAGTCGTTCAGGTGCTTATCTAATAGTTTCTTGAAAGGATCAATGCTCCCCGCTGAGACCACCGCCTGTGGAAGGGAATTCCACATCCTTGCAGCTCTTACAGTAAAGAACCCTCTACACAATTTAAAGTTAAACCTCCAGAGAGAATAAGTTCAGTGCTCGCAACCTTTCCTCATAACTAATATCCTCCAGACCCTTTATTAGCTTTGTTGCCCTTCTTTGTACTCGCTCCATTTCCAGTACATCCTTCCTGAGGACTGGTGCCAAGAACTGGACAGCATACTCTAGGTGCGGCCGGACCAGTGTCTTGTAGAGTACATTAATTCATCATCAGTGTCCATGAGCAGCAGTGGCAGTAGATTAATTCATCAGTGACCATGACCAGCAGTGGCAGTACATTAATTCATAAACAGTGACCATGACCAGCAGTGGCAGTACATTAATTCATCATCAGTGACCATGACCAGCAGTGGCAGTACAATAACCCCCTCATGCTATATATTACAGAAATTATAAATAGGTAGCATTGGTAATTAATGTCCCCTCAGCCTCCTCCCCTCCCCCAATTGGATCTAGAGTAGACAGTCACAGTTCATTATTAATCTGCAGTCAGATGGCCGCATCCCGCATGGCATTTGGCAATCATTTATTATCACTCAGCGTAGCTTGGTGCTTGCTTACTTGCTATACACACTTTGTTCCTGTCTGAACCTGCTGGTTTCTCCTTGGCGGGGCCGGCTCCTTTTGGTTGCCGCTTCAGCAGCAGCTCTCTACGCTCCTCCCATGATCCTAGCATTCCCGCTTCAGGCCGTGAGTGATGTCATGACGCTGGGATGGGACTACAAAGCGCCTTAGGGATAGTGAAATGGCAGCGATGACAGGGATAGCTGGTGGCAGACTCAGAGTAGTAAGGTACAGACTAGAGACGACTACAGTACAGCTAGCAGTGCTGGCTAATGTGTACTGTGTAAATCACTGCCAGCACTTTACCTGCACCCCCCCTCCCTACAGCAAATTGTACCTCCCAGTCCAGGGCATCCGCCCCTTCCTTGTACCATCCCGGCCCTGCTTATAGACAGTACAGAGGTGCGGGCCTCAAAATAATGGCTGCAAGGCTTGCGCAGTTATTACTTTGACAAGCTGTCTGCCACAAACCGGCCCACTGAGCCATCGGCCCACCGGGAAACTTCCGGTAGCCCCAATGGCCAGTACATCCCTGTCCACATGGGACAGAAGCCAGCACTACAGAGGAGGCATCGGATTATTTGGCTCTTGCTCCTTACTACAGCTCCAACTTTACAGGTAGCCCCCCTGCATTGCACTCTGTTTGATGCTCTGGAATGGTGGGTCAGCAAACCCAGACAGAGATCTACCAGCCGCCTGTCCACGATCTACCGGTAGATCGCAATCTACAGGTTGCTGACCCCCGCACTAGATAATAAAATCCAGAGACTCAGACTAAATTCTAGAAATACTTATAGTTTACAAGACTCTACAAAATGCGTACAAAACCTAAGTTCTAACTTCTAAACATTGAATACACAGCAAAAATATTGTTATTATAAATTCGCAAGCTAAATACATTTTTAATTATGTACATGAATACATTTTGTGGTCTTTTTCCTGGTGTTAAGCCTCGTACACACGATCAGATTTTCGGATGACCGTTCGTCCATTTTTTGTTGCATGCTAGTCTCATGTCGAAAGTGAAGAGGTTACTCACCATACTAAAATTCTCGAACAACAGAATACAACTTCAGAAGAGACATCATGTGTTGAATAGTTTTCTATGTATTCTTTTGTTTCTGAGAATGCGTAGTCTTGCTCTTACGAAAATCGTACTAATTAAACGAAAATTGGACGTTGAGTTCACGTACGACCAAAATGTTATAGTCTGCACATCCAGCTTTTGTCGGATGAAAAATCGGAATTGGCTAACGAAAGCTCCATACTAATGAAAATCAGCAGATCATTCGTCGGACGAAATTTTACTTTAGATTTTTGTATTGTTTGCACTTTATGTGCAAAAGGTAGTGGGGTGAATTGTCTTTTATTACTGAGTCTTATGTACTATATTACCTTGCTTGATTTACAAGATCTCATAAAGTATAAAATCAAATAAAGTAAGGTGTATCTTGTGACAAGTAACATGTAGAGCTTAACTCTGATTTCTATGCTAATGTTCTATATTATTTTTTGCACATTCTAATATGACGAAATATGAAGAAATGTTTCCATAAGTATAATGGTCTTTGAGTTATGCTGGATATGGAACCCTGATTCTTGGATGACACAGCCAAAGCTTAGGTCACTTAATTAGTGTTGTGGCAGCATTCTTGCATTCATTAAACCTTTTACTGGTGATAAGGTTAACAAAACGGGTGGAACAGCACCACACCCAGCAGGCCAATGTCAAATTAAATTAGCATCATCCGGCCACGGTTATGATTAAAATATAACAGTTTCTTCAGTATCTGTTAGCTTCTGCTAACCCTGGCAGCTGTAATGCTTGCTTTAGATGTGATAGTCCGTTATATCTACTAAGTAACGTACTGAATCTTCATAATTTTTTATAGTGCTAACACATCTCCTTCAATATGAACCCTGAAGCACTTAGTACCAAGTACTTCCAAGGTCACTGACAGAGTCCCGATCTCTTTTTCTTTGTCTCTTTTTAAGAATAGCAGACACCGAGATCTGTTCAGACCCAAAAAGTCTACAGTATACTACCATATACGTCTCTCTCCAAGGGGCATTACAATCCTTGCACCAGAGATATGAGATGGCTTAATGGTCATTTTTTCACTAGGTCCCTTAGAGAGTCATGAGACTATCTTATCAAAACCCAGGCAGACTGACAGTAATAAAGTAAGTTTTAAAATAAAATTAAAATAAAAGAAAATCAATAAAAATAAACCCTTTGATTGGACAATTACAACATATAAATAGGGCCTCTTTTACACCAGAGGTCTGATCAGGTCCGATCAGACCCTCCATTCTCCTCTATGAAGTGCCAGATGTAAACAGCACTTGTGTCCGTTTACACCCGGCTACCTCCGGGTCCGATCTGATCTGGCAAAAAATAAAACAGAAGGGGATCCCCACCAGCTACCCAGATCGGATCAGAGAGTGGTCAGGTGTAAATGGAAAGCTGGTCCATTTACATCCGGCTGCCCGTAAAGCACAGCAGGCTGTGTCTGTGCCCACTTTGCATAAGCTGAGCGGACACAGACCTGTCATGCGGCCTGTCCACTCAGCTCAGCAGGGGATCAGTGGTCAGATCCTATGCTGAGAAAAAAACAGATCTGGTCCATGTGAAAGAGGCCTAAAGGTTTAATATGGTAAAATAAGTTTTACTTGTGATAAACTCTATGTACTGTTATGCACTTGGAGGCTAAAAACATGCATTCATCATACATCCTAGAGGGGGAACACCTTGACAAGTCAATGATCTGGGTATTGTGGCCAGTCTACAACTTCTAGAGTGAGAAAGGTACTTTACTATATTAAAGAGTAAGTAAACTTCCATCTTTAGGTTTTACCTATAGATAAGCCTATAATAAGGCTTACATATAGGTAGTATAAATATCTCCTAAACATGCACTTTTTAGGAGATATTTACTGTACACGCAGCCAGTAAAATCACTGGCACATGCTCTCTGAAGGAACAGCCACACGTGCCGTCTCTTTAGAGCCCTGTGCCGTGATCAGCAGCTCCCACACGCATGTGCTAGAGTGATGTCACGCAGCTCCGGCCAGTCATAGAGCTTGAGTCCACAAACTCGTTGTCCTGCTGGAGGCTGAAGCTACGCCCCAGTATCAAGTCTTTTGCAGACTCTAATAGGTTTTCTTCTAAGATTTCCCTGTATTTGGCTCCATCCATCTTCCCATCAACTCTGACCAGCTTCCCTGTCCCTGCTGAAAGAAATCATCCTCACCACATGATGCTGCCAGCACCATGTTTCACGGTGGGGGTGGTGTGTTCAGGGTGATGTGCAGTGTTAGTTTTCTGACACACGCAGTGTTTTGCTTTTAGGCCAAAAAGTTAAATTTTGGTCTCATGTGACCAGAGCACCTTCTTCCACATGTTTGCTGTGTCCCCCACATGGCTTCTCGCAAACTGCAAACAAAACTTCTTATGGCTTTCTTTTAACAATTACTTTCTTCTTGCCACTCTTCCATAAAGGCCAGTTTTGTGGAGTAAACGACCAATAGTTGTCCTGTGGACGGATTCGTCCACCTGAGCTGTGAAACTTACCATAGGCCTCTTGGCTGCTTCTCTGATTAATGCTCTCCTTGCCCGGCCTGTCAGTTTAGGTGGACAATCATGTCTTGGTAGGTTTGCAGTTGTGCCATACTCTCCTTTTTCGGATGATGAATTGAACAGTGCTCCGTGAGATGTTTACAGCTTGGGATTTTTTTTTATAACCTAACACTGCTTTAAACTTCTCCACAACTTTATCCCTGACCTGTCTGATGTGTTCCTTGGACTTCATGATGCTGTTTTTTCAGTAGGGTTCTCTAACAAACCTCTAAAGGCTTCACAGAACAGCTGTATTTATACTGAGATTAAATTACACACAGGTGGACTCTATTTACTAATTAGGTGACTTCTGAAGGAAATTGGTTACACTAGATTTTAGTTAGGGGTATCAAAGTATAGGGGGCTAAATACAAATGCACGCCACACTTTTCAGATATTTATTTGTAAATAATTTTGAAAACTATTTATCATTTTCCTTCCATTTCACAATTATGTGTCACTTTGTGTTGGTCTATCACATAAAATCCCAATAAAATATATTTACGTTTTTGGTTGTAACATGACAAAAATGTGGAAAATTTCTAGGGGGTATGAATACTTTTTCAAGGCACTGTATATGGTTGGATAGGGACGGGCAACTTAAAATCATGACAAAGATTCTAAATTTGACTGAAATCTAGGATACTAACTGGGAAATCTGCTGGTACTTAAATTTGAGGTACCACAAAAAGTCCTGCCTTATCTTTCAGCTGTGGTCAGGGGAGTTAGAATGGCCAATAATGGGGGCTTTGGTATGTAAAGGAACAGTGTAAAATTAAAAATAAATAAATATAAATAATAAAAAATAAAATTTTAAAGAACCCCTGTCCCCTCGTGCTCGCATGCAGAAACAAACGCATATGTTGGTCGCACCTGTATATGTAAACGGTGTTCAAACCACACATGCGAGGTATCGCTATGAACGTCAGAATGAGAGCAATAATTTTACTGCTCCACCTCCTCTGTAACTCTAAACTGGTAACCTGTAAAAAAGATTGTAATGCGTCGCCTATGAATATTTTTAAGTACCTTAGTTTGCAGCCATTCCACGACTGTGCACAATTTTAAAGTGTGACAAGTTATGTATCTATTTACTCAGCGTAACTTTATCTTTTATATTTTACAAATAATGAGTTTTATTGTAACTGTTTTTTTTTCTTCCTTCACCTCACATAGTGTTGATTTTCTGTATTCATTCAGGATGTCTACCTACCCTTTTCTGTTTATTTGTTTTCTGTATTTTACACATTTTTCAATAAAAACTTGTATGGAAAAAAAGGGTTATATATTGTGTTTTTTTTTGCATTAAAATTCATAAAGTGTATTTTTTCCAAAAAAGTTGCATTTGAAAAATTGCTGCACAAATACTGTGTGACCTAATAAATTGCAACAATCGCCATTTTATTCTCCAGGGTCTCTGCTGAAAAAAACATATATAATGTTTGGGGGTTCTGAGTAATTTTCTAACAAAAAAAAATACTGATTTGTACATGTAGGAGAGAAATGTCAGAATTGGCCTGGGTGGGAACTGGTTAAAATAAAAAATGCTGAGGGTTTATTACTACTTCAAGTTTGTTGAACAAGGTAGTTACAGATTGTGCATGCACTGCTAAACACAGATTAATACAGATTAACTAAATGTGTTAATTTGCATACATATGATTTCAGTTAAAGATTCATTCCAATTAGAATTAAAATGTTAAGTCTTGCTCTCATGCTGATCCAATGGCATCAGTACTTTCTGTGTCACTAACCCAGGACAAGCATGCATATCAGATCTGACTTTCTACAGATTCCAAATTAGTCTCTCAAAAAGTACTAAAGCCAGAGACTGTCAGACAAAAAAATCATTCCAAGAAAAGTTCTCAACTGCAACCTCAGTTTTTTTTCTTAGTACTGTTCTTATTTAAGTGACAAGAATGTTTGGCAGTCTACTTATCTACATAGCTGTTTTTTTTCTTATACGTGGATTAAATTACTCTTCGAGTGAGTTCAGCTCTTATATGCAGGAAAAATCCTTTTGTGGCTAATTACAGGACCCATGGCCAGGCCAACTAATTAAATATATATACTAAGTATTCCAGTACTGTTGAAATAAAACTCTCCCTGACTCCAATGGCTACAGGCACTGTGGTGTAATTCTGCGTGAGACTTCACAGCCAAGGGTGACTTTGATTAGAGTCGCATTCTCAGGCTGCCAAGCTATCCCCATTAGCTCACCCTTCTATTTTTGACACTGCAGCCTTTTTATCTAAGCTTTCTTTTAATCTTCTGTACAATAAATATTAGGGAGCAGTTGTGGTTACCATGGTCTGGGCAAAGGTTTGCTTTAAGCCTTTCGCAACATCAAAACAGTAAATATTTGAACGTATTATTCACTTGATTTTTCTGTTCAAAGCTGAAGTTGCTCTGCATGGGAAAAATGTGATAACTTTTTTGATACATTTGATAAATGTAATAATGAGTTAACTAAAGTTAGCTGCATGTAGTGATTACTTTAGGCCACCCTTGGAGTAAGTTAGTGTCAATGACATTAGATAATATTGAACTTTGCTTTCTGTTTCACCCTACTGGGTAAACTACCATGGGTGTATGAATGCATGGCACGCTACTGTATTGCTCTGCCTGGAGCCTGCTGGGAAATCCATCCTTTAATCAGCGTGGGTGATGCCCATTTTTACATAAGTGTATAATTTCTCTTTAGCTTTCACAAGTGGTTTGTAGAAGACTAAGATCTTGTACATCACAGTATTTCTGAAGGCTTGTAGGATATTGACAATCTTGCATCCAAAGCAGTTTTTATAATACTCACATTTCTGTCATCTCAGGCTGCCTGGCTTTAGGCATATCCTCATATATAAAAAGGTATTGCTGCTTCAGGGTTTATTTGTTGGTAACAATATTTTCTCTTTTGTAGGAGCTTCCAGTGATTGATGTATGAGTTCCTTTTCATTGTTTGGACTTGTGGGAATGAGGAACAGCTCTTCTGTGGTTCAAGAGAAAATTCAAAGAAAATGAAAGATTTCACGTTATAAACATGCAAGGTAATATACACAGAACAAAATCATTGTTTTATATGCCAACAAGACAGAATTTAAACAAAAATAGTTTGACAGAGCCGTTTACAGCAATAAATTCTTAATATGCAAAATCGTTCCGTGCAACATAATAGGGAAATTCTTGGGAGAATGCAGAAACATTGCAAAATGTAAACTTTGGTTTGAATTGCAAAAACTGGAGCCAAGGGATGTATTGTTATTACTAGTAGCAACCAATCCCAAAGCCTCATGCCAGCAGGTATTGTATTCCTGCATTTGATGTGTGTTCTAAACAAATACTCATTCATTTTAATTGAGCAGTATACATGGCATGCTCCATTTGCCATTTGAGCACATGCTTTTGCACTTAAAAGCAAATGCAGTGTTTGACAAGAAGAACCATCTACAGGAGCCCATAGCCCAGATAGCAAGCAATTACGCTGCAAGTTTGAAAATGACTTGCTAAGCTATTGCTTGATTTGCCAGGCTTCACAAGTTTGTTGCACAATTGCAGCCCACATTGCATGACTCCAGATCAACTTTCTTTGCAAATATTCTGCAAGTCTGCTGCAAGTTCTGGTTTAGTGCAATTGTCATCCCATCACAGGGGTCACTGTGGCTGAATTTTCATGCTGTAGACTTGCAGAGCTCTTGCTGTAGACTCACCACTGTAATGTTGCTCTTGCTAGAGACTTGCCACGCAAATTTGCCACAAATTGGAAAAGTGTCAACTAGAACTTGTGCTTTATGTGCTCTGCAAGTGTACAACTTGCCAGTGAAAATGTGCAGCAAGTTAACAGACTAACAGACTAACAGACCAATTCAACACTGCCAATTTGTGGCAAGTTATACTTGCTATATATGAGGGTTACCTAATAAGGGCCTGTGTTGACAGACTTTTTTTTACTTCATCCCCATACATATCTTCAAGAATGCAAAACCTGCTTGAAAGAGGTTAAATGCAGATCAGAAGGAGGTCAGTTGCACTGGTAAACGACATGAGTGTTCTTAGTTGGGTGAAAAATCTGGTGCAGCTGTGTTTGGTAGCCAATAAGGTTCTAACTTCAGCTTGCTCAATTAAAGTGATTATACAGTCTTGTTTTTTTCATTAAAAATAACAAACGTGTCATATTTATCTGCTCTGTGTAGAAATTTTACACAGAGTAGCCCAGATCCCCCTCTTCTCGGGTTCCTCTTCGGCTGTCCTGGCCCCTCCCTCCTGTCGAGGGCCCCCACAGCAAGCAGCTTGCTAAGGGGGCATCCAAGCCAAGCCCCAACTCCGTGTATGCATTCAGACATGGAGCTGCAGTTCAGCCGGCCCCCTCTCTCTCCCCAGTGGCTAACTGACTTTAACTGACAGCAGTGGGAGCTAATGGCGCCACTGCTGTGTCTCAGCCAACCAGGAGGAGGAGTCCCAGATGGCCGAGGCACTCATGGGATTGACTGGATAGATATGGGGCTGAGGGGGGCTGCTGCACACAGAAGGCTTTTTATCTTAATGCATAGAATGCATTAAGTTAAAAACCCCTGTGCCTTTACAACCACTTTAGGCTTTGACAATAAAACCTGGTAGCCGATTCTGGTTTCTGTGCAAAGCTGCACCAAATTTTGCACTCTCCAGTTTTAATAAATCAACCCCACCATCTGAAACCTATGTCAAACTGATGCTATTGACACAGACCCTAAAGGTAGCAAATAGCAATATCGATGCACGATATGACAACCTTTAGCAGCTGGTCAGATCATCTTAATGGATCATCCCATTAAAAACTGATATTCTAGTTTTTGTTGGATGCTAGATTTAAGCCACCTGACAGTTTCTTATATCTCTCAGAGACTCCAATGATGAGATATCTCTGGGTAGTTTGTGCACAGCTGCTATGATCATAATATTTGATTCTCACTCTCTCTGATGAATATTTAATATGTTCTTTATTATGGAGAATGCAACAGAAGATACTGGAACACAAGAGGTGGTGGCAAACACACAAAAGTCCAACTTAGATGACAACATAGTCAGGAATTATGGCAGGGAGACCTCATTGTCGGAGTATCAAAGACCTTTAAGAAGACAGAGTGTGACTCAGCCAACTAATCTACACATATGACAAATAGATCACTTATGGGAGGACTGACCCTTTATTTAATCTGACTACAGTTATGGAAATTACATCTAACCATCTTTCAATTTACTTAATATTGTAAACCAAGAAAAACATAAAGCTAAAATATTGTAAGCATTGCTAGTTTTGCAGACCATGGTGACTCTATATCCTCTCCTTAGTGAATACACCTATATGGTTTAGCTTTCATTTTGTAAAAAAATAAATAAATAATAATGATAGCTAATATGAGTTTCTATAGAAATAGAATCACTTTTTAATTTGTTTTTAATGATGAGCGTTATTGTCTGTTATGTACTATATCAATTCTGCAAATGTATTATTTTTACTGATTCTTACCATACTGCTAATAACCACTGATGTACATATCTAAACTGCCCATTCTAACATATCTAAACTTCCCATGGTGTCATGGCAGAGCAAGTCTAAACCAAAAAAAGAATGTGCTCCCATGATTCAACATAATGCTTTGTGTAGGCATTTTGCAGGATGTCAAATTCTAGACTGTATATTAGTTGATGTGTCATTGTAAAGAAAGAAGAAAAATGTTAATTGGTTGCATTTATTCATTTTAAAAATCTCTTTCAAACAGACTTAAATTTTTCTTCTTTAAGAACAGTTGTTACAGTGCATAATAAAAATGTTGTGATTAAGCACCCATGCAAGAATTTAAGCAGCATATGTGATGTTCTTTCTTTGTTATTTAGTTTCGTATTTATATTCCTCATTTAGAGTGGAAAGGCAAGCAATTCAGTTCTAAATTAAAAGAAAAGTCTGTCAGGCATTCTGGTGCCAATAGCACATACTTCTGCTGTCATTAAAAGACTATGGATTTTAGCAAGATCATTTCATGTAGCAACACAATTGCTGCCACCATCTACAGTAATATTAGGGCCCATCTGTGCTGGATTCACTGTACTAATCTCCTACATGATATATTGTGTTTTTCGTAAATGATTACATAGCCAACGACGACTAATGCCAAAATCTCCACGGTGTGATTATGTTCTGGGTCCCTCAGTTCCACCTCTTTTTTCCTGAAGAGATGTGTCACATACCATACAGCACAACCTTCTGTAGTATCACTTATGTTGTTATTACAGAAAAAAAGAGATTTTTTCCTCATATTAGAGTAGCCAACAAAAACAGACAGATCACTCTTTTCTGCCCTTGTGGCTAAATGTATATCACCATAATTGTAATGACATTATAACAAAAAAGAAGTTTAAAGCTTATTGCAAACCATGTAGATACAGATATTGTCGCAGTTCTAGGCTGTGGATGGTCTTTCAAGCAAGTCTTGATACAGGAGTTCATTAAAGAATGGTCCCATTTTCAATGTGCCACATTAGCTGAAGCAATCTGCATAAATGTATTTTATTTTACAACCTAGAGTACAGATTAGTAAAAGCATTATCCAAATAAAGTTATCAGATTAGTAAAAGCATTATCCAGTAAAAGGTCAGCATTCATTAGGCTTAAATACTCTGAAGAATTAGTGGCTGTTTTTGTCCTGGTCATTAGACCACTTATGTATTTGTACATGTTGATCATATCCCCCCTTAATCCCCTCTTCTCAAGAGGGAATAGATTGAGTTCCTCCCATCTTTCCTCATAGCTGAGCTCCTCCCTGCCTCTTATCAGTTTGGTTGCCCTTCTCTGCACTTTCTCCAGTTCCCCGATATCCTTTTTGAGAACTGGTGCCCAAAACTGAACTGCTTTTCCAGATGAGGTCTTACTAATGATTTGTACAGGGGCAAAATTATATCTCTCTCTGGAGTCCATACCTCTCTTAATACATGAAAGGACTTTGCTCGCTTTGGAAACCGCAGCTTGGCATTGCGTGCTATTATTGAGCTTATTTATATATCTACCAAAACCCCCAGATCCTTCTCTACCATTGATTTCCCCCAGTTGTACTCCCCCTAGTATGTATGAAGCATGCATATTCTTAGCCCCCAAGTGCATAACTTTACATGTATTAACATTAAACCTCATTTGCCACTTAGTTGCCCAATTAGACAGTGTATGGAGGCCGGCTTGTAAGTTGGAGACATCATGTAAGGACGTTATTCCACTACATAGCTTAGTGTCATCTGCAAAGACACTTTTACTTTTAATCCCAGACCCTATTTACAAATTGATCTTTCCAAGCCTGTAAACTTTACCTTACACATGAGCCGTGTGTGGGGAACTGTGTCAAACACTTTTGCAAAGACCAGGTATACAACGTCCACAGCCACCCCTCTGTCCAAGGTTTTACTTACCTCCTCATAAAAAGAAATCAGGTTTATTTGACAACTTCTGTCTTTCATGATCCACGCTGTCTGTTGTTTATATCCACGCTGTCTGTTCCAACAAGAACTTGTCTATGTGGTCTTTTAATAAACTCTCCAGTACCTTCCGGAATATAGAAGTTAAACTAACAGGTATATAATTACTTGGTAAAGACTTTGATCCCTTTTTAAATATAGGCACTACATTGGCCCTGCGCCAATCCAGTGGTACCATTCCAGTTATTAACAAGTCCCTAAAAATTAAAAACAATGGCCTTGAAATGACAGAGCTCAATTCTTTTAGAATCCATGGGTGGATGCCGTCTGGTCCAGGTGCTTTATCCACCTTTATTCTGTCTAAATATTTCTGGATCATATCCCTTTTGAGCCATTGTGGATCATTTGGGGCTGTGTCAATACCATCCCCATTATGGACATGAGCTCCCCCATGCTCCTTTGTATACACAGAGCTGAAGAAAGTATTTAATACATTTGCCCTCTCTTTGTCCCCAGTCACCCTCTCTAGATTATTTTGTAAAGTGCCTACAGACCTGACCTGACCTTTTTAGGCCTCTTTCACACGAGGGATCCGTATGTCCGTTTTTCATCCTTCCGTTTTCGGATGAAAAACGGACATACATTCATCCCTATGGAGCGTCGGATGTCAGCGGTGACATGTCTGCTGACATCCGACCCCGCTCCGATCCGAAAAGTGTAACGGAGGAAAAACCTACTTTTCCATCCGTTTTCGGATCGGATCGGGTGACGACGGACACTACGGTCCGTCATCATCCGATCCCCCCATAGGGGAGAGCGGCGCTCTGACAGGTCCGTAGCTGCACAGCGTGCAGCGATGGACCTGTCATCTTCCTGCTCAGCGGGGATCGGCGGAGCGATCCCCGCTGAGCAAGCGGGTGTTCACGGGGCGGATCATCACTGATCCGTACCCGTGAGAAAGAGCCCTTACTATTAATATATTTGAAGAATTTTTGGGGTTTGTCCTTCTATCTTTTGCAATCTGTCGTTTGTTTTGAATTTTTGCATCCTTGACTTCCTTTTTACATATTCTGTTATATTCTTTGTAACATTTAAATAATGATAGCATTCCTTCATTTTTATATTTTTTAAAAGCTCTTTTTTATTATTTCTAGCCATTTTAACTTTGGCCGTGAGCCACATAAGTTTTATTTTTAGCCTTTTAAACTTATTGCCCATGGGAATATACTTTGCAGTTAGTTTACATACAGTCACTTTGAAGAATTCCCATTTCTGTTCTGTGTCCATTGATGCCAATATTCCCTCCCAGTCTAATGCCCCGTACACACGGTCTGATTTTCCGACGGAAAATGTGCGATCGGAGCGTGTTGTCGGAAATTCCGACCGTGTGTGGGCTCCATCGGACATTTTCCATCGGATTTTCCGACACACAAAGTTTGAGGCTATAAAAAGTTTTCAGGCTATAAAATTTTCCGACAACAAAATCCGATTGCGTCAATTCCAACAGTGTGTGGCCAATTCCAACGCACAAAGTGCCACGCATGCTCAGAAGAAATTCTGAGACGGAACAGCTCAGTCTGGTAAAATTAGCGTTCGGAATGGATAGAGCACTTTCGTCACGCTGCAATGTTTTAAATTGTTTAATACAGCGCACTCTCTTCTTCTTTATAATGTGAGAAGAATTAAGTAGTTTTGCTGCTCATATTCACACAGACTTCTCACAAACTTCTTTCTTTATTATTTTTTGCGATTCCCTCAGTATATTTTGATTTGTCACATCTGACCAAATTTCTTTTTTGTTGTTTTATTTTTGTTTTGTATTTTTTTCAAGGCTGATTATTTTTTTTTTGTGTTTCTATTTTTTTGCAGGTTGATGTATTTTTTAAATTTTTTTGGGTTTTACTCCATAATATTTTTGTGTGTGTTTTGTGTGTCAAGTTACCACAAGACCATTATTATCTTGTATTATTTAATCTCAAGGAGGTTACTTGGTGTTGGTGTCCCTTGTTAATTTCACATTGTAGTTTACAAATGTACCTGCCTCCTCACATATAAACTGTCCTTTTTGAAGGGAAACACACATAGGCGAGTATAATTGAAACAAAAATTCCTTTATTAAGGGCTCGGAACCAAACAAAGAGGGAGGCAACGCTGGAGAAACAGCAGAAATTGGCGAAGCCTTTGGCCCCCATGGCACATATCAATTCTTTTCCAGCAAAATTGGTGGCCTGAGGAGTCCATATCTAAGGGAGTGCAGTCTGGTCCAAAAGTCCCAGAGATCATGAAAGCAGCAGATGACATCTGTGTCCCCAGGCTGTGGTCAGACAAGAGACTGCATCTTTTGTCACACCAGACTGAACCCAGGGCCATCACTCTCTGGTCTTCCTTCCACCCTTCCTTCCACACTGTGGCTGTGGTGGTGTAGATGTGGCAGGAGGAGGAGGAGGAGGAGGATGGTCCAACTCAATCACGTCGGTATTGGGTGTGATTTCGCCACTCACCAGCTTAGTTAGGACTTTATAAAGAAGTTTCTCACACATGAAGCGTTGACCCTCCTGCATGCCCTTCAGTTTGGTGGCAGCCATGCAGGCAAAGGCCTCTTCAGGAGTGGGTAAGGCTCTGAGGGATGCAGAAGCCTCCTGAATGAGCCTGAGAGCTGAATCCTGCATGTGACCCCCCTTCCTGGGTCTTTTGTTGAGGGGAGGAACCTGCGATTCGGTCAGGCTCCTACTGGTCCCAGGCTTCTCCTGGCTGCCACTTAGCCCCGCCTCCTCCTGGCTGCCACTAACCCCCGCCTCCTCCTGGCTGCCACATTCCACAGCCTCCTCCTGTGTGCCACATTCCAGAGCCTCGTCCTGGCTGAGGTCTTCCTGTGTATGAAAAAGGGACATAGTTTTAGTTTTTTCTTCATCAATCACACACAATTTTCACCTCATGACTGTTGCAAATTGAATATTAACAAATATAACAGACTATCCTTCTGAGCCCAGCATTTTTCATTCTTGTCCCAATTATTTTTGCCCACTACTCTCTATTGATATGTAAAAAACTGTATTAAATCAACAATTAGTGATCAATAATAACATCTAGTAAACATATTTTATTTATTGACCAGAAATCTGTAGAAGAATGCTATACCTGACTCCATCTGGGCTCCTCCACTTCTTCCTGGCTGGAAGTCCCAGGTTGGACATCGGAAGCCTCAGCTGGGGTGGAAGGAAGAGTGGAAGGAAGAGTGGAGAGGGATTCCCTGACTCCAGTCTGGTCTGACAGAAATCGTAGTCTCTCATAGTACCACAGCCTGGGGACATAAATGCCATCTGCTGCAGCTCCGGATCTCTGGGAATCCGTGAACTTCTTGCGCTCCTTAAGATAAGTGCTCCTCAGGCCACCAATTTTGGCTTTTAAATAGGGGATGGTTGCTGTGGGGACCACTGGCTTCACCAGCTCCAGCAGTTTCTCCAACACTGTCTGCCTCTTTTGTTTATGATTATAATGTGGATGTTTCACCTGCCACAGACAGGGCAGCTCCCTGTACTTGTCTATGAACAGGGGGAGGAAGTTGTGGTCATTGAAACCATCCATTTTATCTGCAAGACACAACACGAGACAAACCCTAATGTCAGGCAAAACTCTCCTAATCTTGTTACAATATAGGCCTCAATCTAGAAGCAGTATAGGCCCAAGTTTAGATCTTACCTTCGTTATCACGATCGGCGCCTCCGATACTACTTGCTCCGCTCACAAATCGTACGTACTACGCACGCGTGTTACGCTTTATACACACTGCGCATGCGTGTAACTCCGCCCGCCCCTGACGTTCTTTCTAATCTATTCCCCACCTCTTTTCGTTCGGCGCAGTGGGGGAAGAGCACATGGCGGAGACACAACAGGTGCGTGCTAATTACAGCAACAAGGAGGAGGAAAGCTCGGAGCCTGAAACGTCTGGATCCAGAAGGAGAAGATTTAAGGCATCAAATATGTCCTTTGGGGAGATGTTGGAGATGGTAGATATCCTGAATAAGGCCGACTATGACGGGAAGTATGGACCCTACCCCAACCCCAATGTCAGAAAGGCCAAGATCATGGCGAAAGAGATCAAGAGTCTGCACCGGAATTTCGGGGTACGACAAACGAAAGATCAGCTCAGGAAGCGGTGGTTGGACCTGAAATGAAGAGAGCATAAGCAGTACTGAAAGATCCGGAGAGTGCTGCAAAAAAGTAAGTAGTTGTCCTGTGTTCCTATTCTTTATGTTTATTACGTTCGTGATGCTCCATGTGCTTTTCTTAACTGTTATCCAGTTTCAAAAGGCAACTTTCATGTTCATGGGCACATTATTCGTTTGTATAAAACATTGTTCGGCCTAGAAAACACCATTGTTTTGGCCATATGCATTTGCCCACATTTTTTAGGGCCTACTTGTCTGAAACTAATTTGGTTGTGTAGATGTGTTTGTTACTAGAATGAAATGCAAACTAGATTCTGTGTAAGGAGAGGACACTCAGCAGCTGGTTACACATCTGGACGCTGGAGCAATAGTGTGGGACACAAGAACATCCTTTTTATTAGGGGGCCCACACAGGTGCTCCAGAGTATACTATAGGGGTGTCTCCATCTGTGAAGCTTGGACAAAACAGGTAAAGTATTGAAGCTTGACAAAGGACACTAAAAATTCTACATCTTGGAACTCTGCCAAAATAGAGAATTGTACCCCACTTCCAAGCAATGTTTCATATTTATAGTTCTGCCATCAAATATCTGTGTGCTAAGTATACCAATTTTTTTTTACATAGGGGAGAAAAGACTCGGAGGACACCCCTCATCCGAGGAGACCACAGACCCCCCACCTCTGGAAGAAGGGGAAATCCACCCAAGACAAGCAGAGCAGGAGGAGAAAGACATGGTGGAAATTGGAACCACAACAGGTGAGTGTCTGCGACCACAGGCTCAGGTAAGAGATGGATGCCGGCATATTTATAATACATGGTGTTTTTTGGTTTCTATCTTTTTAGGTGATCGTGATGTTGTGGATCCAAATCCTTTCACCTCGGAAAGTGCACAGATCCTGATCGGGGAGATCATGGGGTGTAATAGGGACTTGGAAAACATCAAGAAAAACATCAATGACGTTCTTCAAAAAATGAAGAACATCATTGATGTTTTAGGGAGAGTTTAAAACCCCTCCAAATCCCTTTGTTTTTTTGTGTGCTACAAATTTTTGACATTTTTTGACAAATTTGAGAAAAGCCAAATTTTGAAGAGGCACACAGTGTGTCAACATGTGCTATCTGCCATCACGGGAGATCAATGGACACGTTTTGGGGGTGCAACCCCTTCCTCAATAATAAAGTAGCTGTGAGGAAGGGGTTGCACCCCCCAAACACGTCCCTTGATCCCCCGTGATGGCAGGTAGCACATGTTGACATTCGTAAATTTGTGTGCATCTTCAAAATTTGGCTTTTCCTGGGGTGACTTCACCCCATCTGAACGCAATATCAAACACAGTTTGTAAATAATCATGTCTGATATTGCCTTCAAGTTCTACCAAATGTGAACTTTGTAAGTTCAAGATTTGTGTCTTTCTTGTTGGTTTTAAACATGCCTGTTTTATCTTAAATGGACATTTCTACTTTTTCTAATGTGACCCCAAAAATTGTTATACAACAAACATGTTGGTTTGTTTTAAAAACCTTTTCTAAATGCACAAGTGATTGTGCTGGTATTAAAAAGATTGTTAATCAAGAATGTGTGGATTATTGTCTCAACGCTACAACACTTTTGTGGTGCTCTAATTGGTGTTTTCTGTGACAATAGGTGTTATTTCCTAAGGGCAAATCCACTTTGCACTACAAGTGCAGTTTCAGTGCAGTTTCAAGTGCACTTGTAGTGCAAAGTGTCTTTGCCTTTAGTAAATAACACCCAACAGTGCTTTGTAAGGTTACACAATCACGCCATTTTCAGGACTCACCACATTTCTGTCAGGGTCAGCTAAAACAAACACAAGCAGTAAATGTCACCAAAGATTTGAGTAGTTTTTTTTTATTTGAAAAAGGTTTTAGACATTGTCTGGCATATTGATAGCCCCCCATACCCGCAAAGAATTCAAGGTATCTTAGCCGGACTTTACGGGCACTCAGGGGGGGCAAGCCAGGACGGCCACTTTCAAGCGCCATCAGGGTTGGTTCATTTGGAATTCCAGCCTCAGGCCCAACTGAGCCAGCATAGTTGGCAGAATGTTGCCATAAAAAGTTGTGTAGAACACAGCACGCCAGGATAATATGATTTAGTTTGTACTCCGCCATGTGTATGGGTGTGAGAAAATAGGCGGAACCGGCTGGCCATGATTCCAAACGTGTTCTCCACCACTCTTCTGGCTCTGGCCAGCCAGTAATTAAAAACCCTCTGGTTCGGGGTGAGGGTCCTCATCGGGAATGGCCGCATAAGATGGTCCCCCAGCACAAATGCTTCATCCGCAACTAAGACGAACGGGAGTCCTTCCACATTGTCCTCTGGAGGTGGCAAGTCCAAGCTGCAATTCTGGAGACACCTGTAGAACTCCGTCTGGGTGATGACTCCACCATCGGACATCTGGCCATTCTTCCCCACGTCCACATACAGGAACTCATAAGTAACCGACACCACCGCCAACATCACAATACTATTAAACCCCTTATAATTATAATAGTACGACCCCAAGTTGGGTGGTGGGACAATGTGGACATGTTTCCCATCAATTGCCCCTCCGCAGTTAGGAAAGTCCCACCGCTGGGCAAAGTGGGAGGCCACAGTCTGCCATTCCTGTGGCGTGGAAGGAAACTGTGGAGTCAAACCAAAAAAAAACAATTATTCAATTTGCACATAAACAGGAAAAGCAAATTAGACACAAACATTCTTGGCCAACATCAAGATAACATTTATTTGAGGGAGTTTTTAAAGACCAAAGTATAAGGTACACCTATCAGATTCCCCCCCCCGCCTCATGGGCCATTTCTAACATTATAGAGGGGGAGCTCTTGGACAGGTAACCCTCTCCACTTCATTGAGAGATGAATGTCTAAATAATGGGTATTGCTTTGAACAGTCCCTCCTTAGTTACACTATTGGCAGCCCACTGGACAGGTAAGAAGTCACAATACAAAGATATAAATACACATTGTGCACATTTGGACATTCTACTATTACCTATCAAGATAATAATAGGATACAAAAACTTTAAACAGTACCATTTGAAAGTATACAGGCAGGCCCTTGCACTACATGCCTTGGGGAATTCATCCATAAATCTGACCACAAAAGAGATGGGTATAGTATGTATGGGTTTGCCAAGGTCAGCAGATAGATGATTGAGGATAGATAGAGAATTGGTATCAGCTGACTTAGCAGTTGGGGGGAGGGAGGGTTAAAAATGATTTGGGGACACCCAAAAAAAGCCTCTGGCACTCTGCCTGAATTTAAAGCACAAATCACATTTATAAACATTTTAGGGGGTATTTAGGGTAAAGCACTACTATGGAGCTGATAAAATACATTGTTAAGTGACTACATGAGGTGAATATAGGGCCAGGAGACCATGCTGGGGAGGTAAGTGAAGGCAAATATGTATGAAGGACAAAAAAAATAATTACATAAAAATCCAGCATGCATGAGGACAAAGGGGACATTCACAGCATATTACAATCATGGTCATTAGGGAATGAGGAAAGAAATACAATTATCAAACATTAAATACAATAAAATGTGATGTTAAAGGATAAAAATCTTACCTTAATATACTCCTTCTGCAGGACCTCGATGATGGCAGAACAGGTCTCTGGGATAATGATCCCCAGAGCCTGGGGGGAGATGCCTGTCAAGAACTTGAGGTCCTGCAGGCTTCTCCCCGTCGCCAAGTACCACAGGGTGGCGACGAGCCTCTGCTCTGGAGTGATGGCTTGCCTCATGCAGGTATCCTGCCTGCTGATATAGGGGGTCAGCAAAGCCAACAAACGGTGAAATACGGGGTCCGACATCTGGAGAAAGTTCCTGAAATCATCAGGATTATTCTCACGGATCTCACGGAGCAAAGGCATATGACAGAACTGGTCACGCTGGAGCAACCAATTCTTGGTCAATGAACTCCTCCCCACCCTGTTCATGGACTGGACTTGTGTCAAGGTAAGGAACCCAACACCAAGCCCCCACACAGCACGAACTCTACGAGGAGTACGTATACGCAACATGGCTAGAAAACGGTCAGCTGCTCAGAACGAAGTAACAGAACACACTGAAGAAGAGCGACCTAAAAAACAGTAACGAACGAACAAGAACACAATGACAGAGTCACGCGTAGCTTGCTGCACGCACTGAAGAGCAGATACAAACCCACAAGCACAAACTGAACAGCAGAAAACGATCTGAAAACCATGAGTCTGAAAAAACGCGAATCGTCTCTCACCAAACTTTTACTAACACGAGATTAGCAAAAGGAGCCCAAAGGGTGCTGCGCTTGGTTCTGAACTGGCCTTTTCTAGTCTCGTCGTACGTGTGTACGTCACCGCGTTCTCGGCGAGCGGAAATTCCGACAACTTTGTGCGACCGTGTGTATGCAAAACAAGTTTGAGCCAACATTCGTCTGAAAAAATCCATGGATTTTGTTGTCGGAATGTCCGATCAATGTCCGATCATGTGTAGGGGGCATTAGTGTGAACATTTTCTATTGGAGGAGGTCACACTTGCAGCAGCTCAGTCCTCTCTTATTGGTTTCAGAGGCAGGAGAACTTATGGGGTAGTGAGGGGACTAGTGCACAAGAAGATAATAAGCAAGAAAAATCTCTGGACCCCATGGCAGGAAATTAGCTTGGCTCATAGAAGAAACTGTGGGAGTACACTACAGGATGACTTAGGAAATGGTGTTTGGAATCAAGGCTGAGAAGTAAGATATTGATGCACAATGTACTATTTAAATTTCATTTTTGATTGGACTTGGGCTTTAAGCTGCACATTAGGGTGGTGCTAGTATTTGAGTAGAACTGAGTGTGGTAGGGGGCTTATAAACCATTTTCCATATGTGTGTTGGGTTCAACATAAATGAACATGGTTTAAATAACCATTCTAGCTATTAAATAACTAGATATTGATTATAGCTACATTTATTCAGAAAAATACAAAGCATTCCTGAATGCTACCCGTGCCAAACAGTTGGCTTTATGTGTTCAAAATGCAGCAGGGAAGCTGCTCGGCACAGGACCCGAAAGCAAGTAGTAATCACTGGAGTAGTGGTGTCTACTTCAGTAACTTCCGGCTTTCAGAGCTATTGGCTAGGTATGGTATATGCATAGTTGCATTCAAGCGGCACAAATGTAACTACTACATGTATAGAATACTCATTCCTGAAATTAATATTTTTTTTAAATATTTAAAAAATTCAGCATACCTTTTTAGATATCTCATTAGTAACACTAGATTTGAACACTGTCTGCCCTTAATGGAAGATTAAAGGTTTAGGACCTGGGCTTCTCCATTGTATATTAGTGAGAACTGGACTCAGCCAGTCACCATCTCAGGTGTTGGGACAGATCCTGCTGGGGTAGCTGAGAAATTCTTGCAGTCAGCCATGACACTATGCAATATGCAATATTTAGAAAAAATGTGTACGGACACCTAAATACCGCATGCGATCTGCTTTTGTGAATGGAGCCCTCGGACCGCTATACTAAACGAGGCCTTAGGCCGACCGTACAACCATGGATTGCAGGAAAGAAATTTGCACGATTCCCCACATCAACACAGACACCGCTGACAGGGGAATTAGCAATTGTCCCTGCCGGGAGAAGACAGTAATTATCACTAGCGGCTTTAGCTGCCGCTTGCGATAATTGGAAGCGAATCTGGCAGACTGGTTGTACCCAAGTCGATCGATCAACTTGGTACATTCAGGTTGCCCATTAACGGTTCAAATCTCGACTAGTTCCTGCTGAACCAGCCGAGATGCAAACCATGTATGGCCGTCCTAAAGCCGCGTACACATGATCGGACTTTCCGACGGGAAATGTTCGATGACAGGCTGTTGGCGGAAAATCCGACCGTGTGTATGCTCCATTAGACAGTTGTTGTCGGATTTTCCGCAGGCAAATGTCAGATGGCAGGTTTTAAAATTTTTCCGTGAACAAATGTCTGTTGTCGGATTTTCCGAGCGTGTGTACACAAGTCCGTCGGACAAAAGTCCAAAGTACACACACGCATGCTCGGAAGCAAGGACAAGCCAGAAGCGGTCGGTCTTGTAAACTAGCTTTCGTAATGGAGAATTAACATTCGTGATGTGGCAAATTCTGAAATCTCCAAATGCAGCGCACAATTCTCTTCTTCTTTAATGGGATAATAATGAAGCTGCTTTGCAGGTGATACTGATTAAGTTATTGCAAACACATTTTCAAAGGCTTTTATTTTCTAGTGATATCAAGAATAATATTATTATGCTTTTTTTTTTTTTTTTTTTTGGGCAAGTTACCGCAACACCATTATCCCATGGTTTTTAAGATCAAAGATACAACTATGTTGGTGTCCCTTGTCAATTTTACATTGTATTTTTTAAATGTAACTGCCTACTCCCAAACTGTCATTTGAAGTAAAACACATAGCCAAGTATTATTCTCCACAATTTTTTTTATTGTGCATTAAAATAAGAAAACAAATAAAATCAGACATGCTATCTGCCAATAGAACTTAACCAAAAAGTGCATTCTATGCATCCAAAAATATAGAAAATTTACCAAATCAAATCATTATTCAACCAAAAAAATAATGTTAAAGCAATAACTCCAAGGCCTATAATAAATAACACGTTATCTCCTCCGATTCTGCAACATGGCTGGTTGACGAATGGCCGTTCAGAAACGAACCGAAAAGCGCGAAATGAAAAATGCGAAATGAAAAGCGTGAATCAACACTCACCAAACTTCTACTAACACGAAATTAGCAGAAGGAGCCCAAAGGGTGGCGCTAAAGAACAACGTAGTACGTCATTACGTTTGTATTTGTTGGCTAACAATTGGGTGCCATGTGTATGCAAGACAAGTTTGGGCCAACGCCCTTCGGACAAGTCCACGGTTTTGTTGGCCAACAATCCGATCTCGTGTACGAGGCTTTAGTCTTTTTAAAGTGTGTTGAGCTTTTAAAATATTAGAGGCATGCCACAATGGAAACTGCACATGACATGTGTGTTAGACATAATTCTTAATATAAAGAGTATGGAATATTTTGGCTATTAAAGCATTTGAGATTATCTTTCTTATCCTTTTTTTACATTTCTAATTTAATTCCTTGCTGGCTACGAAATGTCATTATTGTGCTTTATATAGCTGTTCAAAGTTAGTTTCCTAGTCATGCAGAGACTGATGACTTTAGTTTATCTTAAGGATTATGGAATAAATGGGTCAACATGATAACTGTTCACTACACCTCACAATGTATGTTTACCCTTGTGTTTCTTTTTGTTTTTGCGTTGTCTGAAAATACAGTATTTTGGCATAAACCACAGACGCACAGACCTGTTAAACCATCTGGCAACAATCAATCACTGCTTTGCTTTAATAGCAACACAATATTAAGTAAAAATCTGTTATCCTCCTATCATTTTACAAGATTGTGTTTTCTTCAAAAAATGTGGAAAAGCCTTATATAAATAAATTAGACGTAAGAACTTGGTAACTTTTTTAAGCATTTGAAGGGTAAGTGCAATTTTGTAATTAAAAGTTCAGTTGATATCAAGTTTGTGTATTTGACATTAATAGATCGACTTGCGTGCAACCAGGGTGGCCATACATGGATCCAAATTTGGCCACCCTGCTGAACCAGCTTATTTTCAAGACACGTATGGCCAGCTTAAGGGTGCAAGGATAAACTTTATTACTAACCCTATCTCATGGTCTGGCATACTCCAGCACTGTCCTCAGCCTCTGTGGATGGTCCCTCAGTGTCATTAGGCACAGTTCTGGGCTTTTAACACTGCACTGTGAGAGGGTGAGCAAGTGATCACAGGCTGAAGTTGCATAGAGAGGATGTTTTATTGGAATGGTTGCATGAATGTCTGTTGGAGCCAGGGATATGGTAAGTAATACAGGTTAATACCTGCGTCCCTAGACTAAAGAAGCATTTAACTCTTGCAATGGGGGGGGGGGGTGGCTTGGGCCACTAAAAATGTAGATACTTTCTGATGATCGAAATTCAGCATTACCATGTAAATGTTCAATCTGGCTGTAGCTCTAGCAGACTAAAATGTGAGGCATATTTTAGTTTATTCAGAAATAGCACAGCTGTGCAGAGTGCAGACAATATTATGCAAAGAGCTTTAAATCAAAGTAAGTGGATAATTTCTGTTTGCTGAGGTTAGAAATGATTGGATGCTGTGTCTTACTTTGCATTGCTTATCATTTTTGTAATTTGAAGTCCTTTTGTTCTTTTGTATTAAAACAATTGTCTAATGTTCAGACTAATAACTTTGGATTGTTGGCACCCAAATTATTTCATGTAGATACCATTCATGCAGTTTTACTCTCAAGAATGACCATAAAGTGTCTGAACTCCATGAAAGCAGCTAAAATGTCTTGATGCTCAAGAGATCCCTAATGGGTTTTGTAATTAAACACAGCTGATTGGTCAGTTGATCTTAGTTTTTCAAGGGGTGAATTTATTTCTGGAAAGTTTTATGACAGTACATTTTCAGAATGATATGCTTTGTACGTTAAGGAAAATGTATTTCTGTCAAGAACACCAACTTAATCACCTTGTAAAGATTATATTTATGCCTGCTTTGCCTCTCTATATATACATCCAATTACCCATTTCAGCCCTGGGCCAATTCTGACACTTCTCACATATGTAAAAATCTACTTTGTTTGCTAGAAAATACTCAGAACCCCCAAACATTATATAATTTTTTTTTTGTTTGTTTGCAGAAGCCCTAGAGAATAAAATGTTGGGTGTTGCAATTTTTAATGTCACATGGTATTTGTGCAGTGGTTTTTCCAAACGCAATTTTTTTGGTAAAAAAATACACTCCAGTGAATTTTAATGCACAAAAACACAATATAATACATAATTATCAAATAGTGCAGCGCTCTAATGTTATTGAAATACATATAGATAGACCCCAATTCCAAAGGGTGAACAGAATATTGGTTATATATATGTGATCAAAAAAAGTCCCCAAAAAACAAGAGAATAGCATATGCCATAGTCCCACAGCCATGATGGAAGTAAGGACCACTTCAGCCCCAGAAGTATTTACCCCCTTCCTGACCAGAGCACTTTTTGCGATACGGCACTGCGTTGTTTTAACTGACAATTGCGCGGTCGTGCGACGTTGCACCCAAACAAAATTGACATCCTTTTTTTCCCACAAGTTGGTGGTATTTGATCACCTCTGCGGTTTTTATTTTTTGTGCTATAAACACAAAATGAGCGACAATTTTGAAAAAAAAAGCAATATTTTTTACTTTTTGCTATAATAAATATCCCCAAAAAATATATAAAAAAACTAATTTCTTTCTCAGTTTAGGCCGATATGTATTCTTCTACATATTTTTGGTAAAAAAAATCACAATAAGCATATATTGATTGGTTTGCACAAAAGTTATAGCATCTTCAAAATAGGGGATAGATTTGGCATTTTTATTATTACATAGTTACATAGTAGGTGAGGTTGAAAAAAGACACAAGTCCATCAAGTCCAACCTATGTGTGTGATTATGTGTCAGTATTACATTACATATCCCTGTATATTGCGGTCATTCAGGTGATTATCTAATAGTTTCTTGAAGCTATCAATGCTCCCCGCTGAGACCACCGCCTGTGGAAGGGAATTCCACATCCTTGACGCTCTTACAGTAAAGAACCCTCTACGTAGTTTAAGGTTAAACCTCTTTTCTTCTAATTGTAATGAGTGGCCACGAGTCTTATTAAACTCTCTTCTGCGAAAAAGTTTTATCCCTATTGTGGGGTCACCAGTACAGTATTTGTAAATTGAAATCATATCCCCTCTCAAGCGTCTCTTCTCCAGAGAGAATAAGTTCAGTGCTCGCAACCTTTCCTCATAACTAAGATCCTCCAGATCCTTTATTAGCTTTGTTGCCCTTCTTTGTACTCGCTCCATTTCCAGTACGTCCTTCCTGAGGACTGGTGCCCAAAACTGGACAGCATACTCCAGGTGCGGCCGGACCAGAGTCTTGTAGAGCGGGAGAATTATCGTTTTATCTCTGCAATTGATCCCCCTTTTAATGCATGCCAATATTCTGTTTGCTTTATTAGCAGCAGCTTGGCATTGCATGCCATTGCTGAGCCTATCATCTACTAGGACCCCCAGGTCCTTTTCCATCCTAGATTCCCCCAGAGGTTCTCCCCCCAGTGTATAGATTGCATTCATATTTTTGCCACCCAAATGCATTATTTTACATTTTTCTACATTGAACCTCATTTGCCATGTAGTCGCCCACCCCATTAATTTGTTCAGGTCTTTTTGCAAGATTTCCACATCCTGCGGAGAAGTTATTGCCCTGCTTAGCTTAGTATCGTCTGCAAATACAGAGATTGAACTGTTTATCCCATCCTCCAGGTCGTTTATGAACAAATTAAATAGGATTGGTCCCAGCACAGAACCCTGGGGAACCCCACTACCCACCCCTGACCATTCTGAGTACTCCCCATTTATCACCACCCTCTGAACACGCCCTTGTAGCCAGTTTTCAATCCATGTACTCACCCTATGGTCCATGCCAACGCACCTTATTTTGTACAGTAAACGTTTATGGGGAAATGTGTCAAATGCATATTCATTTTTTTAATTAGTAATGGCGGCGATCTGTGATTTTTATCATGACTGCGACATGATAGCGGACACATCGGACACTTTTGACACTATTTTGGGACCATTGTCATTTATACAGCGATCAGTGCTATAAAAATGCAATGACACTGGCAGGGAAGAGGTTAAACACTAGGGGGCAATCAAGGGGTTAAGTGTGTCCTAGGGAGTGATTCAAACTATGGGGGGATGGGTTACCACTGACATGACAGTGATCACCGTTCCTGATGACAGGGAGCAGTAGATCTCTGTCATGTCACTAGGCAGAACAGGGAAATGCCTTGTTTACATCTCCCCATTCTGCTGCTCCGTGACAAAATCGCAGTACCCCTGGCAGACATCGAGTCCGCAGGACCCGCGGGCGCGGTTTAAAGGGGACGTACCTGTACGCCCATTTGCCCAGCCGAGCCATTGTGCCGATGTACATCATCGTGCGCTGGTTGGCATGTGGTTAAATAAGCCAGGTGGCACCTCATACTCTCATGCTCTGCTTACCAGACAACGTGTGACAACCCTAATTAGAGTGGTCAGCTTGCTCTTTCATATAAAAACAATCCAGCATTCCTGACAGACAAGAGAATCACTCTCAGAAAGGCGGCCCTGAACAAATCCAGCACCTGGATGGAGGTTTAAACACTCATTCCAGAGCGGGTTCTAATCACATGAAAACAAAAGCACTCCGATAGTATAATATTGTTAAAAACCATATACTCAGGGCTCAAAATTTCAAGTCCTGAGCTACTAGCCAGGCCTTTAGAGTTACTCACCACCAGTTGCCCCACCCAACCCCAACCATGCCCTGCCCCTAATCCCACCCCTAAACACGCCCTCATAAATTATCTCATGAAATGACACTTAAATTTTATGCAGAATTAAGTTACAAAAATAAATATTAACAACAACTTTATCAGTGCCCCTCAGCACTGCCTCACCAGTGCCCATCAATGCAGCATGACCAGTGCCCGTCAATACAGCATGATCAGTGCCCATCAATACAGTCTCACCTGTGCCTGTCAGTACAGTCTCACCTGTGCCCATCAATACAGCCTCACCTGTGCCCATCAGTACAGCGTGACCAGTGCCTGTCAATACAGTCTCACCTATGCCCATCAGTACAGTCTCACCTGTGCCCATCAATACAGCCTCACCTGTGCCCATCAATACAGTCTCACCTGTGCCCATCAGTACAGTCTGACCTGTGCCCATCAATACAGACTCACCTGTGCAAAGGAAGAGTCAAGCTGGCCGATCATCAGAGAGCAGGGATTGCCCACTGTAACAGCTTTCATCATTTGAATTGCTGGGTTCCCAGCGCCGCTCACCATCACATACAGCCCCACCTCCTCGCCTGGCTCCGCTCACGTCACACAGTCCCGCCTCCTTATCAGTTTCTGCACTTCTTTATATGTTTTTCTCTCTCCGATCAACTTTTCTTCTTGTTCAAATTTTTTATTGGTAACATATGAAAAAGCATTACAAGGGGTATTCATTGGTTTCAATTAACCAATAAATTGTTGACAAGGAATACCAACGAAACATTATTGGCATTGGGGATACAGAGAGGTTTAGAACAACAATAAATTAAGCACTAGGGAGAGATACTGCGTGGTAATCCAGAGGCTGGTAAGATAAATACGATATACCAATATATCATGCTACCAATGGTGTACTTGAGAAAGGGAGTTGAAAGGGAGGGGGGAAAGAGGAAGAAGCAGTCTAGAAATAGAGAAAAAAGAAGAGGAAGTAGAGCTGCGAGGGAGAGAGAGGTCGGAGGAACTGTGAGGGCCCATGTCATAAAGCATCACTCAAACTAGGGAGAGGGGTAGAGGGGAGTCAAGGCAATAAGAGGGATTCGTCAAAATCCGGGGGTAGAAAATGGTCTACCCAAGGCTGCCATATTTTAAGGTGTTGGGGGATTTTGTCTAGAATGGTGGCCTCGATTTTACCATGAATCATGGCTTGAGTGACTCTGTTTTTCACCTCAAGAATGCATAATTTTGGAGATTTCCAGGCTCTGGCTATTGTCTGTTTGGCCACTGTCATTAGCTGCAAAAGGAGACAGAGCCGGGCTCTAGTACAATCAAGTGCGACATGATTCAACAGTGCTAAAGACGGGTCGGGGTCTAGAGTAACATTGGGCAAAGCAGAAGCCATGCGGAAGATTGCTGTCCAGAATTGTCACGCAACCGGGCACGTCCACCATATGTGTGTGTGTGTACCCGCCTGGCCACAACCCCGTAAGCACACAGGGGGATAGCCTGCTACAAATTTAGATATCCTTGCCGGGACCAAATATCACCTCATCAGAACCTTGTACTTGTAGTTTGTTTCAAGTGCAATGATGTTTTGGGGGATGTTTTAGTGGTAGCCCATACATCATCCCAATTCTTTGTTTCCAGGTCATTCTCCAAGTCTTTGGACCACTGTGTAGCATATGATGGTAAACTAGATGGCGGGGATGTAAGGTGACTATATAAACGATATATGATTCCAGGAGCATGCGGATCTGAGTCGCACATACCCTCATATAGAGATAAACTATCTAGAGATGAATGTGTGCGGATGATTGGTTGAGCAGAATGAGCGACCTGAAGGTACCTAAAACATTCCCTGGGTGGGAGCTGCGCTTGTTCCTGACCTCTTCTTCAGGGGTAGTGACAATTGGTCAGGATGAATTTTTTCACTCAAGTTCACATAGAGGATTCCAGGACATTCTCAGCAACCAATAAGAACAGTTCAACCCGTCACAGCTCCACAGGGGCCCAAGACCAGAGAGCAGGAGAAAATACAGAGGGAAAAGAAGATACTGGCGTAGGGCGCAGGGGCTGAATCCCAGAATGGGCAGAAGACACCAAAGGCTACAGTAGCTCCACAAAGGGCACCCCCGAAGAAGAGCACAGCCACCCTTTAAGAATGGGACATGCCAGAGCCCATAAAGAGGGGGCTGGCTGGTCACTAAAAAGCTTAGCTTATAGTATGTGGAATCACAGACTCCAAAACCTTAAAGCCAGGGAGGAGAGGACGAACCAATAATGTCAGTCCCAAAGTTGTTTGTAAAAAGCGTGATGTTCCCACAAATTGTATCACCAGGAGGTCATCTTCCAGCCTGTCATTTCTCTGCATCAATCTGTGGAGCGTCAAGAACCGCTGATACAAAAAAGATACAATCGTTTTGGCAATAGGGTCATCTTGACAGCCGCCACGCACCCAAGCCAAGAGATGCATAGCAGCTGCCAAGCAGCCAGCAGGGTAGACAAGCGAAACAACATGGGAAGATAATTTGCCTGGTAAAGATAGGTTGGATTACTAGTTTATTTAATTTATAAATATGGAATAGTCATTGAAGACCAATAAATTGGAATGTAGTCTGTAGGTGGGTAAACTCAGATTGTAGAAGGGACACATTGAGAGCCCTGGATTTGGATGGATTAACCTCCAACCCAGACACCAGTGCAAATGTATCCAATTGTGGAACAGATTCGGGAGAGTTGTGTGAGGGGAAGTAATAAATTCCCCTCATAATTTATGGGTCGTGGAAGCGACCTCCAGACCTTTAATGTTTGGATTTGCTCTGATCAGGGTTGCCAAGGGTTCAATTGCTAAGGCAAAGATTAGGGGTGAGAGCAGGCACCCCTGTCTGGTACCCCTCAGAATAGGGAAACAGTCAGAGCAAAATACAGAATACTTGACGTATGCCTGTGGTTGATTATAGAGGGAATCTATCCACTGTAAAAAGTTGGTTCCGAAGCCCCAACGCTGAAGTATAAAATGCAGTTAGGAAAATGAGACAGTATCAAACGCCTTCCTAATATCTAAAGAAAGAGATGCATGGGAATCTTACGGGCTCTAGCCAGGTGTTGTAGTAGGATTACTCAACGTATATTATCACTAGCCTGGCTTTGCGGAATGAACACCACTTGGTCCTTATGAATTAACCCCCCCAATGATCAGGTTGAGACGAAGTGCCAATATCTTGGCCAGTAGTTTGATATCCAAATTAAGCAAGGAAATAGGCCTGTAATTAGACCAGAGGGTGCTGTCAGTGTTGGGTTTCGGGATCAGTGAGATTATGGCAGTCAGTGTGTCCCGACCATATGTGTGTTGCTTGAGTAAGGTGTGTAAAGAGTTTGAGAGAAGTAGGGCTAGCGTGTCTGCAAATTTTTTAAAGTACATGCTTGAGAGGCCATCTGGGCCGGGGCGTTTATGGGGTTTGAGTGTCTTTATCACTAGGAGGACCTCCTCGAACGAAACAGGGCACTCCATAGACTCTTGGTTGGCATCAGACAACTTTGGTATGGGTATATCTTGGAATAAGGACTCTGCCTAACTCAGAGGGAATGAGGCCTTGGCTTCATATAGCTGTGCCAGGGTCCTACGTAATTCAGAGAGTACCTTAACAGGGTTACTGGAGTGAACGTCCTTAGCCAGCTTGAGCCTGATCGGCGTACAAACCTGTTCTGGCTGACGAAGACGTAGAGCTAGAAATGTGTCATGCTTGTTGGCCTTAGTATTTATTGTGTGGCAGGACCTACAAATGGCCTTGTCCGCTGAATCAGCCAGGAGCAGGTCCAGTTCAGCCTTAAGCTTCTTTAGTTGGAGTCTGTTGGTTTCAGTAGGGGATGCTTGAAATTGTAGGAAGTGGTGATGGTAATCTGTTTTTAGCTGCTGTAATTTTATTTTTTTATCTCAGTGAACATGTGTAGAAACCGAGATACAGGTACCACGGATCACAAGAGAACTGATGAAATATCCAGGGTGGTGTTGTGTAAAAGGTATTCTTTGAGGGTGAGCTGTATGTCAAAGCAGTAGGATTTATTGGTTAAATGCGCATCGTTCATGCACCAGGTCCGATCTCTGGATTGGGGGATCAGGGATGAGACAGAGGTGACTGCACAGTGGTCAGACCATGGGAAAGGATGAATACAGGAACTCAGCAAGATCGACGAAGACGCCACCGGGATAAAGATATGGTCTATTCTAGAGAAGAACTTATGTGGGTAGGAGTAGAACGTGTAATTCTATTTTAAGTGATTACATTTTCTCCAGGTGTCAAGCAGAGAAGCTTGTTGGAGCTGTTTACGGAACTGTAGGGTGGGAATGTGACACCGGAGCATAGGGAAATTTATCTAGGTGCGAGTGGAGCACTTGATTAGAGTCCCTGCACATAAATAAAGTCCCTCTACAGTGTGCTCTAAAGACTTGTAGGAAGTGGGAGAAGAAAGGGTTGGGATTAACATTGGGGGCATAATATGACACAAATGTTGTTTCAACATCATGAAGTAGACCAACTAGAATGGGTCTTTGATCTCGGCAAGAGAGGTGAATGGTGAAGTGTGATGGAAAGCCAGCAATACACCCCTATGCTTGGTGGCAGCAAAGGCAGTGAATACTTGAGGGTAACGGGAGCTGAACAATTTGGGAGTAGTGAGTCTGCAGGAGACGTCTGAAAAGCTTTAACCCGCTTGTAAGGAGAGTTGAGTCCCTTGACGTTTAGGGACAATATGTTTATGGGGGCCATCTGCAAAAATGGGAGGGGTCAGCGAGGTACCTACGCTGGACGGAAGTACGCGCACCTCTTTCTCTTCCTGCCTCGAAAGGGCGGGAAGGGCGGGAGGCAGGAAGAGAAAGAGGTGCGCGTACTTCCGTCCAGCGTAGGTACCTCGTGTGGCCTTTAGCGCGTTCTTTGTGCGAGCAGAGGAGGTGAGCGAAGGTCAGTAGTGCGGAGGAACGAGGGGAGGCATAGTTGGAGTATTCTCCTCACTATCGGAGCCCTCTCCTTCTCTTTTCATGGTCACACCACTCCGCTGAGAGTAAAGTTTTTTTTCCTGGGGATCCATCCATCTGCACCACAGTCCCTGATGTCCCATTCCAGCTCCCATCTTGGCTTTATGGTGGTCCGGAACAGCAGGATTTAACAGCTTACCCAGACCCTCTGTAACGGGGGGTCATGGGTTTCTGGTAAGCGGCCAGGCACTCTATCTATGGTGGTGGACCCAAGCACTTAAGTTTCCATTTAATTGGACCTTCACTGGATTCTCATATTTGGACTCTTTAAATATATTTGGGCGTTCTTATATGGACTATTATTCACTATTTTATTTAACTATTTTGCACAATTTACTGTAGCCTTTGTTGCTTACACTTTTGGTACACACCTCTTTTGGATATATGATTATATGCATATTAGGTGATGTTTGATCACCTTTATACTTACACTCACTGTGTTCTGTTAAAAGCGCAAGTCACCAGAACCTTGAGGTAGGATTAGGAGGAGCGGGAGGTGGGTGGGACTGAGGGAATGGGGGGGGGGACAGGGGTATGGGAGAAAGAATTAAAATGAAAAAGGGGGAGGGGTGCAGGGTAGAGGAAGGAATGGTATATGGTTGGAAGGCGCTCAGGGTACAAGCTATGTTAGGCTGCGTAGGCGCCCACAAACTATGGATACGCATGCAGCCCAATTGCACAGCCAATGTAAAACATGTAGTCTGCAGTAATGGGGTTATAAGCTACAAGAAACAGTATAGCACTATAAAGTATAAGACTGAACGAGGAAAAACAAAACAAGGTGATAAACAAATATTATGCATAGAACCTGAGCCAATGTAACCCAGATGAGGTTGTAAGAACGACATAGGCCTTCCGCCTATCCAGTAGTGAGAGTTCACAGTGGGGCATAGGCATCTGGGTCCCGGTTGTATGGAGCCTACTAAAAAGGCCAGGGCTCCTCTCGGGAATACAACCAGGAACAGTTCACTGAACAACGGAGAGTGGCGCAGTTCACTCAGCCAGGTGTGAATGCTGAAGGATCTCTAGAGCTGGAGGCAGATACACGTGATGGAGTTCCCTTGCAAATGGAGGATGGACATACGAGGGCATGATTCGGAGTGGTGGAGTAGGGATGAGCAGCCGAACGGGCAGGTGTTCGGAGCATTGAGTTCTCAGATACCTGGGCAGGAGCTGACAGTTGTAGGGATTCCAGGAGGCATTATAGGGCTTCAGGTGAAGTGCAGGAATGCTGTTGGCCTTGATGGGTGAACTGCAGGGCAAACGGGAACCGCCATGTATACTTGAGTTGATGCTGCCGCAAGATTTGAAGCTGGGGCTTCATGGCACGGCGTTTGGCTATAGTGAAGGGAGCTAGGTGAGAGAAGTGTTTGTATGCATGACCCTGGAACAGGAGAGTGTCCTTATTATGGGCAGCTGAAAGAATCTGCTCTTTGGTGTAAAAGAAATGTAGTTTGACAATTATGTCACGGACGGACCATCTGCCTGATGGCGGGTTAGGGCCCTATGGATCTTGTCAAATTCCAAGCGTTCAATTGGGATAGATGGAGCAAGTTCCTGGAATAAGTTAGTAGTAAAAGAGGTCAGGTCATCGATGGATTCAGAGAATGCCGCGGAGCCTCAAATTTGGATATGAGTGAACGATTTTTTGCATCTTCCAAGCGGGAGAGGAGCATGTTATTTTCCTCTCGGAGTGCCTCAAGTTCCTGGCCATGCTCCTGCAACGTGAGCTCCATGTCATCTACCCTGGTTTCAAGGTCAGCTGTATGATGGCCTAATTTGCTTATCTCACGGGAGAGCCTATTGGTGATCTGGTCAGAGGTGACTTTAAGGGCCTTCTGCAGCATTGCTTCAATATATTTGAGAAAGTCTTTCTGAGACATACCTGATTGTGGTATGATGGGAGACCCGCTGAGATTGAACTCTGCATCGGCCTCATAATCACTGTCCGTGAGTCCGGATCTGGCCGGGGAAGCTGCGTGCTGTTGAGCCGCAGCCTTCGCCACTATCTTGGAGGCGGCGCGGGCTAATGCCTCTTTGATAGGCTTCAGTTTATTCTTCCCTTGATGGCCAGTCAGAACCATCGTAAGTATGCTGGGAGTGTGCTGGGAATGTTCCCGAAGGCGATCGCGAGGAGAGCAGATGTGCAGGGTGGCTCAGGTCCGGATTAGAGTCCCGAAGATGCAGCGGGGAAGATTGATTAGAGTCCCGAAGATACAGTAGTTAAAGGTCTCCATAGGCGACGATTTATACGTTTTTACAGATTGCCAGTTTAGCGTTTCACAAGAGGTCTGGTGCTAGAACTATTGCTCTCACTATAACATTTGTGGTGATACCTCACATGTGTGGCACTATAGTGCCTTGAAAAAGCATTCATACCCCTTGAAATTTTCCACATTTTGTCATGTTACAATTAAAAACGTAAATGTATTTTATTAGGATTTTTTTTTGTGATAGACCAACACAAAGTGGCACATAATTGTGAAGTGGAAGGAAAATGATAAATGTTTTTCAACATTTTTTACAAATAAATATCTGAAAAGTAGGTTGTGCAATTGTATGCAGCCCTCTGAGTCAATACTTTGTAGAACCACCTTTCGCTGCAATTACAGCTGCAAGTCTTTTTGGACATCTAGATAGTGAAATCTTTGCCCATTCTTCTTTGCAAAATAGCTCAAGCTATCCAGGTTGGATGAAGAGCAATTTTCAAGTCTTGCCCCAGATTCTATATATGGAAAATGTGCAGCGCTAAGCAAATAATGATCAATATCAAAAATAAAATTGACATATGAAAAAAAGCAATATAAATAATAACACGTGTTCCGTTAGAATTAATGTCCAAGGTGTAAAAAAAAAAAAAAAAAGGGGGGGGGGGGACACAGACAAGTCCCAAATGTATTCCAAAAGAGTGAAGTTCAAAACATAAATGGGTAACAGTCACAGAACTCCTGAGTGAACATCCAAAATGTGACAGAGGTAACATAGATGATCCACCACCAAAAGCACCAGTCGCTTACCAGAAAGGATAGACTCATACAGGTGTACACCTGATGGGTCAAACAGGCTTTACAGGATGACCAGGGAATTCAGGCTCACTATGTGGATACGGTCTTCAGGCAAACACTCTAAAACGATGAATAAAGCAGGTAAACCGAATGAGCAAATAAGCCCAACCATAAAGAGAAAAGAGAGGAAGAACAGGGCACATAGCGTAATTCCGTAAGGAATATTTTTTGCCACAGATTCTCAATTGGATTTAGGTCTGGACTTTGACTGGGCCATTCTAACACATGAATATGCTTTGATCTAAACCATTCCATTGTAGCTCTGGCTGTATGTTTAGAGTCATTGTCCTGCTGGAAGGTAAACCTCCACCCCAGTCTCAAGTTTTTTGCAGACTCTAATGCCCCGTACACACGGTCGGATTTTCCGACGGAAAATGTGTGATAGGACCTCGTTGTCGGAAATTCCGACCGTGTGTAGGTTCCATCACACATTTTCCATCGGATTTTCCGACACACAAAGTTTGAGAGCAGGCTATAAAATTTTCCGTCAACAAAATCCGTTGTCGTAATTTCTGATCGTGTGTACACAAATCCGACACACAAAGTGTGCTCAGAATAAATAAAGAGATGAAAGCTATTGGCTACTGCCCCGTTTATAGTCCCGATGTACGTGTTTTACGTCACCGCGTTCAGAATGATCGGATTTTCCGACAACTTTGTGTGACCGTGTGTATGCAAGACAAGTTTGAGCCAACATCTGTCTGAAAAAATCCTAGGATTTTGTTGTCGGAATGTCCGATCAATGTCCGACCGTGTGTACGGGGCATAACAGGTTTTCTTCTAAGATTGTCCTGTGTTTGACTCCATCCATCTTCCCATCAACTCTGACCAGCTTCCCTGTCCCTGTTGAAGAAAAGCATCCCCACAACATGATGCTGCCACCACCAAGTTTCACGGTGGGGATTGTGTGTTCAGGGTGATGTGCAGTGTTAGTTTTCTGCCACACATAGCGTTTTGCTTTTTAGGCCAAAAAGTTACATTTTGGTCTCATCTGACCAGAGCACCTTTTTCCACATGTTTGCTGTGTCCCCCACATGGCTTCTCGCAAACTGCAAACTGGACTTCTTATGGCTTTCTTTCAACAATGGCTTTCTTCTTGCCGCTTCCATAAAGACCAGATTTTGGAGTGCACGACTAATAGTTGTCCTGTGGACAGATTCTCCCACCTGAGCTGTGGATCTCTGCAGCTCCTCCAGAGTTACCATGGGCCTCTTGGCTGCTTCTCTGATTAATGCTCTCCTTGCCCGGCCTGTCAGTTTAGGTGGATGGCCATGTCTTAGTAGGTTTGCAGCTGTGCCATACTCTACATTTTCTGATGATGGATTGAACAGTGCTCCATGAGATGTTCACAGCTTGGGATATTTTTTTATAACCTAACCCTGCTTTAAACTTCTCCACAACTTTATCCCTGACCTGTCTGATGTGTTCCTTGGCCTACATGATGCTCTTTGCTCACTAAGGTCCCCTAACAAACCTCTGAGGGCTTCACAAAACAGCTGTAGAGATTAAATTACACACAAGTGGACTCTATTCATTAATTAGGTGACTTCTGAAGGCAATTGGTTCAACTAGATTTTAGTTAGGGGTATCAGAGTAAAGGGGGCTAAATACAAATACCTGCCACACTTTTCAGATATTTATTTATAAAAGAGTTTGAAAAATATTTATCATTTTCCTTTCTCTTTACAATTATGTGCCACTTTGTGTTGGTCTATCACATAAAATCCCAATAAAATACATTTATGTTTTTGGTTGTAACATGACAAAATGTGAAAATTTCAAGGGGTATGAATACTTTTTTCAAGGCACTGTACATATGTGTGCAAGACCTAGGTATGTGTTCACCTTTGCACATGAGCACGTGGTACACAGGTGCTTTAATTTTCCTTATTTTAATTTTTTTATTACACTGTTACTTTAATTCTTTTTTTTTATCTCTTTTATTGCTATCAGAATGGATAAACAACAGAATACTTTATTAATCCCAAGGGAAACACCCCTTGCAATAGCATGGCCGTGATAGGTCCTCTTTATGGGGAGATCTGAGGTCTATTAGACCCCAGATCTCTCCTCTGCCCTCCAAAGCATCTGATCAAACCAAGATCAGTTTGATAAGATGCATGTTCAAGCTGGTAACGACTTGTTTACATGAGACGGAAACCGGAAGTAATGTAATCCTCGTTTCTTCTGGTTTCTGATGTCACTCAGTGGGAGGAACAACATCAGTTCCTCTCAGTGTGTCCCAGGAACCAGATGCCACTGGTCGCATCATTATTGGGCTCATCCCCCCCGGCTGTAAAAGTAATCCAGCAGCTTCTTAGCCACTAGGATTACTTTTACATTGAAGGGAATCACTGGTCCTAAAAAATGATATCACCCTTACAATCCAGCGATGTACCGGTACATTGCTGGATGGCAAGCGGTTAAAGTTCAACCACAGATATCCATTTTTTGTTTTGACACTACTAGTATGTCCTGCATAGTTCTATTGGAACTTTTTTATGTAGAAATCGCTAAATAAATAGCACTGAAAAATAAAATAGCTCAGAGTGAAGGGGATCAGATGGGGAACATTCGTGAAGGTATTAGATGATGATCCTCTAACCAAGTCAAAATAAATATTTTGCATAGTTATTCTTTAAATGTCTGTATAATAGACAAATGATATAAACTCTTCTAGACTTTTTCAGTTCTTGCATTTAAAAAGTGTGAATTTCCTAGTTTTTCCTTTTGAACAGGTTTTTATCTATTAGCTAACGTATTGTCACATGTGATTATGCAATTCCTGGTTTGGCATACTATGCATAGTATTTCTACTACATATTGCATGCTTAGTAATGAAACATTGAAAGTAAAAAACTTGTTTTCTGCTTTATGTCTTATGTTTTCCCCTGCATTCATATTTTTCTTTGGAATTGTTGAAAGCACAGTACAGATTTTTAAATTAATCTGTACACTGGACCTGTTAAGCGGTCTGGTAATAATCCATTATTGCCCTGCTCCAATTTCAAAGAAATAATAACTAACAATCTGTTCTGCATTTACCTTGCTTTAGGATTTCAAGATTTCCTAATAACTGGTTATAATCTTAGAGCTGTTAAGTAAAGGAAGGATCAATTGAAGCTATGCTGCAATTAATTCTATATATAGTCAAATAAATAGAAAACATATTCAGATATTAATTACAATTAACATTGTGATTTGAGGTGTAAAACATAAGACATTCTTTGACATGAAAGACGTGAAAGCTATCTACTTAATATAAAGCCTGGGCCACAACCCCACCATACTGATATTAGGCACTAATTAGATGACACAAGAATTCTCACCGATTAGACACAATCGTGCCATTGACTGCGAGTGCTAATTGGATGCTGCTTTTCCTTCATGTTGCTTCGACGAAAAAACATTGTTAGGCCAGCTTCTGACAGACAGCAATACACACTGACCAAATGTTTTAGCCTGTGTGTACCTAGCATTACATGGTAATAAGATCCTAGAAATATTCAACCTAAGGTGTGAGACAAATCTTTCACTCAGTACAAATGAGAGTTGCATAATCCATACAGTACTATACCAGATGTATTTTGTCATGGTGTTGCAGTGAAGATGGGCACCCTGTGAAACCTTGAAACATTGCACATCAACCTATGTGACATTTATTGTTCTCAATAAATGACTGAACTGTATTTGCTAGAGTGCTGGCGACTTTCTTCTTTGCGATTCAGATTATTTACAGTGACATCTTCACAAGGCAGAAGCCCATGGGGGAAGAGAGAGAGAACAGGAAGTGACCCAAACCTTTAATAATTCTCCCAGTATACATCACCAGGCCCCCCAAGCCTGCTGATTTTCTAGATCATTAAACATTCATAACACAGAATGCTACCTCTCTAGCACAGCCTGCTGGAGCACACTCAAACAGCAATTTACAGAAAAATGAGGGAACTTGTCAAAAATACTAAATTTCCACACAAGTGTTATTGCCATTCATAACGAATATACTTTTTAGAATAGTGTCTAAAAAGTTTTATGAAAACAAACAATTATTTGCCACCTTAGAAAATGATTCTGCTTATACTACAGATTTAAATCTATGTGCACCTTTACAAAGGATGTTGCTGTAAATACATAAAGAAAATGCTTCATCTAGCTGTCCTTGGCATTAATTTAACTCTGCTGATTTTTCACTGACAATGTTTGGTACTCTTAAGCTGCATTTTATTCACAAGTGGCCTAGAAAAGCACACTGAAGTCATGCTTGGCTACGTTAAGAATGTTGTCTAGATTAAACTCACATTATTTTTTTAAAAGATCTGTTTTCTATTTCTGGCCACAATTGTTAACATTTTATAAATTATTGTTCTTGCATCCATGAGGAAACCATTATAAAAGCTTTCTCTTAAAGAGCAACTAGGATGGTCTCTGATTGAGTGGAATGATCTCTTGTCTTTTGTCAAATAGAGATCAGCCCATACATGGCTATCTTCTTATAGGGGTCCACCCACAATAGATTGTTTTACTCTGGGTCAGAGATCTGATGGGGTCCTGCATAACCTTAACAAATGCTGCTGCAGTGCTGCTATGCCAGTGCAGTGCTACTGCCAGGTGTTGCAGACCCAGGTAGCCTTGAGAGTGGCCTAAGGCACATGCCATGAGTACCTGTGTCTAGCAACAGTTATGCGCAACACTTTTACATCAGCCAATGGCAGCACATGCACAAAGATCTCTGAAAAGGCACTCTAGATGCCAGGATTAGGTATCTATTTATTTGTAACCCTACAGCAGCTGAAACAAAGTTTCATTTCATATTGGGTCAGCAGTGTACATCATGTTACCACACCACAGTTATACTAATTAGGGACTATCCAGCTGGTAGTCACAGTAACCAGCCACAAATAAAGCATGTGCAGAGGTGGGGTCAGGATAGCAAATGCTCCATGGATTAATTAAACATTAAGATCACTAACAGGTTAAATGGGTAACTTGTTACAATTGCATCTGAAAGTTACTGGAATTTATTTAGCAACAAGTAAAGATGTTGTCCTTGTGTTGAAAGTAGAAAAAAATGGGAATGTCACTTGCCTCGGGAAGATATGGCACCAGGATGCAGTATGGGAAGAAGGCAAGCTGGCAGGGGCAATGTGATGCTTTGGGTAATGCTCAGAAACTTTGAGTCCTGCCATTCATGTGGATGTCACTTTGACATGTACCACTTACCTAAACATTGTTGGTAACCAAGTACATTCCTTCATGGAAATGGTATTCCCTAATGGCAGTGACCTCTTCCAGTAGTATAATGTGCCCTGCCACTCTGCAAAAATGGTTCAAGAACGGTTGGAGGAACATAATAACAAGTTTGAGGTGACTTGGCCTCCAAATTCCCTAGATCTCAGTCCAATTCAGTATCTGTGGGATGTGCTGGAAACACACCACTTAACTTAGAGGACTTAAAGGATCTGCTACTGACAGCTTGGTATCAGATACTACAGCATACCTTCAGAGGTCTAGTGGTCCATGCTGTTCAGGGCTGTTTTGGCAGTAGAAGGGGAACCTACCCTTGGTGAGAGAGACTCCCATGATATTTTGTCTTCACATTCAGGGGGTGTAAGTATCCTAATACATAGGAACCTACCCTTTGTATGAAAACAAGTGGAGCTAGATGACCATAGTAGATACACTTTTCTTTCTTTCCCTCATTAATAACTTGCCGTGTATGATTGGGAATGTCTATATTCCTCCCCCATATACACTGGAGGTGTTAGGGTGGTTTTATGAGGGCTTTTCCTATTAAGGAAATATCTCATGTTAAAGCAAAATTTCGACAGTGGGAATCTGACCTCTTAGGTGTAGTTTCCCAAACAGAAGAATTAAAGCTAAATTGCTTCAAACACAAAATGAATTAAGGAATATATTCTTGATAGAGGCAGAACAGCGAAATGTCTTTAATAATTGTCAACATTTCATGGAAGGGAAAAAAGTGGGACATTTACTTACTCAGGTCATAAGTAGCCAGAGGGAGACCAAACCACTTATGTCAGTCATCTCAAATCCCCAACTGGGGAGGATTTATTTACTTCAGCAGATATAATGAGTTTCATTCCTACTTTCATAACTTGTACACATCTGGGGCTGGTTATGATCCTTCCAACATATGGTTTCCCTTCCCCACCTCATAAGTTAGTGGAGAGATGCTATAGATGCTCCTGTCTCCTTAACAGAATTTGTTGAGGCTCTAAAATCTTTACCTGCTAATAAGACTTCAAGGGTTGATGGGGTACACGCGGAACTGTATAAAAAATATGATAGAGGCCTTCTTCCATTGTTGTTGGAAATATTTAACATGACTTCTACTATAGGTCAGCTCCCAGCTTCTATGTATCAGGCTATTATTGTCTTAAATCCTAAATTAGGTAAAGATGCAACCCTGCCCGCTTCCTATAGGCCTACAGTGCTTTGCAAAAGTATTCACCCCTCTTGGCATTTTTTGTGCTTTGTTGCCTCATAACCTGGAATTAACATTGTTTGAGGATTTGCATAATTTAATTTACAGAACATGCCCACAACTTTTAAGATGTTTTTTTTTTTTTTTTATTGTGAAGCAAAAAAAATAGGACAAAATAACAGAAAAAGTCAATTTGCATAACTATTCACCCCCCTAAAGTCAATACTTTGTAGAGCCATCTTCTGCGGCTATCACAGCTCCAAGTTGCTTTGGATAAGTCTCTATGAGCTTGCCACATCTTACCACTGGGACTTTTGCCCATTTCTCCTTGCAAAACTACTCCAGCTCCTTCAAGTTGGATGGTTTGTGCTTGTGAACAGCAATCTTTAAGTCTGACCACAGATTTTCTATTGGATTGAGGTCTGGGCTTTGACCAAGAGAAAAAGGGTAGCAGGGGAGGGACCCCCAGCTGATTGACAGTCTCAGTTCTGTTCCTAAATGCTGTGTGGAGGGGGGTGCATCCCTCCTCTTCAATCATCTCTCAGAGCTACCTTCACTGAGCTCTGCAGAGTGTAACTTCAGCTCTCTGCACCCTTTTTTCTGAATGCTCAAACAAGCTTTATAATTCAGCACTTTGAACATATGTAGAGAAGAGAGGGCTACAGATAGAAAGGATTTGTTTCATCTCTGTATCCCCTGAGGCCAGTCACTTCACTGGGTACATGGAAGGGTTTACAATCATGTTAAACTTTATACTTAAGCCTCTTGACCTTGATGCTGCTTAAGGCCGGTCATACCTGATTCAAATCTCAGTCTGTTCAGCAGGAACCGGCTGACATTCAAACCATTAATGGGCAGGCTGTATATATCAAGTTGATTGATCAATCAACTTGGGTACAACCAGTCTGCCGGATTCCCTTGCGATTATTGCTAGTGGCTACTATAGCCGCTAGCAATAATCACTGTCTTCTCCTGGCGGGGATGGTTTCCCCCGCCAAGCAGACAATGGCCCACCAGGAGGATATCCCGCATCAACACTGTCTGTATTGATGGGGGAATTGAGCAAATTTCTTTCCTGCAACCCATAGTTGTAGGAAAGAAATTCCCTCCGTTTATGGCCAGCCTAACATTCTGGTTTTGACACTTGAGCTTCTGTAACCCTATGAATGACATTAGTGCTGGCTATTCTGTCTCTTATGTTTGTAGTGAGAACAACCAATTACCATGTTTCATGTATCCTACCATTTTACTCGTTTTGCAGGTGGTGTTTAAAGCGTTTGTTAACCCCAAAAAAATAAAGATCCTGTTTCCTTAAAGCATGTTATACAGTGCTTGTGCTGTGTCATTTGGACCCCCATATCATCTGAAATACCTGCCTGATCCTCTCTGGCTATGCCCTCCAGTCTGCAAACTGACCATGATAATCATGGCTGCTGAGCCCTGACATTGTGATCAGTTTGCGTGATTCAGTCAGCCGCAGCCTGCTAACTGTCTCCTGTGTCCTTCTCCCCCCTCCTCCACTCTCTGCCTGTCTCTGCTCGTACCAGTGCCCCCCCCCCTCCCCCCGCTCTTGCTGCTCTTATACCAGCTATTAAATGCTGCCATCTTCTCTGCACAATTATAATCATTTTCCCTGTGCCTGTGTTCTGTAGAAAATCTACACGATTGTACTTGTATGGTCTCTTCTCCTGCCGCTCAGCTGATTGTTGGTGGCTCAGGGCTCCCTCCCTCCTCTCTCCCCGGCTGACGTAAGCGGAAGGGCTCAGCCCCACCCACTGCAGCTGTGAACCGGAGAGAGAAGCAATGAGAGGAATCAGCTGAGCTCCCGGAGCAGAGCTCATACAGCTACAATTGTGCAGATGTTTTACAGAACACAGGCAAAGGGACAATTATTATAATGGTGCAGAGAGGATGGCAGCATTTAATAGAAGTGGGTTAACAACCACTTTAACACTGAGTACTGCGGTTTCGCTTACAGTTAACCACTTGAAGACCAAGCCTTTTCTTGCACTTTTTGTTTACAAGTTTAAATCAGTATTTTTTGCTCGAAAATTACTTATAACCCCAAACATATATTTTTTTTAGCAGACACCCAATCATTTGAATTTTTTATGTCACACGATATTTATGCAGCAGTTTTTGGGGAAAAAGTACACTTTAATGTATTAAAAAAAAAACAATATATACCCCAATTTGTTTGTAAAATATGAAAGATGACATTACGCCAAGTAAATAGGTACCTAACATGTCATGTTTAAAATTGCACACGCTTGTGAAATGGCAACAAACTACAATAATTAAAGTAAAGGCATAATGTGCTAGTATGCATCGCATGTTAGCACATTATGTGAAACTTACCTGCCAATGAAGCCCTTGTCGTCCCTGCTCGAGGCCACATCCATCTTCACCTGTCTTCCTGCCAGGTCCGCGGGCTCCAGCACTGTCTTTGGCCAGAGCCACATAACGTCACAGGCTTCTGAAGAAACGGCACGGGCAGCCGTTCCTTCAGAGCGTATGCCCCGATGATATCATTGGCGCCGTGAACATTAAATATATTTACAGTACCTATGGGTAACATACAAAATATAAGTAATACGGCGCTACGTAAAAAGTTGGAATTAAAATAGCAGCCAACACACCTATAGACCCGAGTGTTAGAAAATAGAAAAAAAGTGTAGCGCTATAAACTCCAAAAAAAAATGTAAGTTAAATATATGGTGTATAAACACTGTATAAAGTGTATAACAAATAGTTAAGTGTTATTATCGAGAACTATGATGTACTATATATGGTACAAATACTGTGTACATATTAAGCAAAAGTGAACAGACAATGCAATATTAGTGAAAACTACTTAATACACTGTGTACATATATGAATAATATAAATCTGAGACTAATAATGTAAAGTCCAAAGAGTCCAAATGAGGTTGACACCACTTAGAAATAATGTAAAGTACAATCCACCGATGTTGTTGAGGAGATATGAAGTAAAAGTGAAGAAGCCACCACCAAGGGCCTTAGGGGGCTTACTGAAGGCAAATAGTTAGAAGGGACCAATGTCAACCTAAATGTTAAGGTTAAAAGATTGGCTGGATCAAACAGACAAGTAGAAGTATGGAAACAACCAAAGTGGGCAGGAGAGCTGTTGGTGGTTCAAAAGCCGTCACCGAAGACATCAAGAGGCTTACCAAAAGTTGTTGACTTGGGAGGACTTACGTCACCCAAGTCAAAAAGGCTTGATGACCAGCTGGTCAAGATAATGGGTCATCTCCGATATCCTCAATGGTTTCCAAACCAAAATGGCAATTGCGCCTCCACAGTTATCCACACGGCACACAAATTATACTCCAATAAAAGCCACAAATGGGTATTCGTATATCATGCGAGAAATAGGTTAAAAACTCACATAGCGTGATAACGTAAGCACTGGTTTATTTATAAAAATTATCAAAAATAGACTCACATATTAGAAGATCATCAAAGGCACAATATTCAAATAGCAGTAATTGTGGACCCCTCACAATTACCGCTATTCATAAATTCAGCATGTCTAGTTTGTCCATATATTTGGGGCAATTTTTCCTTCAATTTCTCACAAACCTCCCATCCACTAACCATCTTACCTAGATTTTTGACGCCTACACCACATTCTTTAAGCATATAGCCAGACATGTTGCTTCCCACTGCTTTAATAAGAAGCTGATGAATGTCAGTAGCAGAAGCCTCATATGCTTCCTGTGCAGCACAAATTTGTTTGCAAACCCAATTGGATTCTTTCTAGGATCTCCCAATCCCCCTAATATGGCTCTCACATCTTGGGGACTAAAAGGTACATGCCATTTAATTTGAGTCTTACTGTCAACAGCATTACCTTCAAAAACTAATTGGGTTCTGACAGGATAAACTGCAACAGATTGCTCTGTGCCAGGGGCAGAAGGGCTGGCATCTGCCTTCCTTCTCTCTTCATCTTGCTGCCACAATTTGGAAATTATGGTTTGCTCTGGAAGTTAAGACTCTATCTCTTTCTCTGGCCAAAGCCTTAAGTTCAGAGAGATCTAGTTTTTCATATGAGCCTTTTGATTTATGCCAATCATCTGTTTCTAGGATACAAGCCAAAATCCTCTTTGTAGGTTGATATGGGGCCGTTAAACCTCTGCTCTCTACTATATTGCATAGCTCATCTTTTGTGTGTTCCATGTAATCTAATTCTTTATCTTTTGTGCGTGGACCCCTTAAAGCCAAACTGGCAGCCACATAAGGCGGGGGGTCCTCCTCTACAGAGTCTTCTGGCCAAACGTAGTAAATTTAGCTTCAGCCATAACCCTGGTAAACCACTTGCAAACCGGAACGTACTGTTTATATTCATATTGCAGTTGGCAAGTGGTTAATCAAGTTGTATTTACTTTAATGTTAGAAAGCAATTCTGTTACCATATACTAGCTGTAAAAACTTTAAATTCTTTTAATATTTAATTTCATATGCCATTTATTTGGCCATTTGTTGAGATTATGTAGAGGTTAAAGTGATATTAAAGAGTATGTTACCACAACATTTCATGTTCCTGATATGTGACTGTAACACGTACTTGTGTTAAAAAGTATCCTGTTCTCTTTGCATTGCTTCCTTTGTGTGAAATATCTAGTGATCCTGCCAGTTCCCCTGCTTTCCTATTTCAAACTGACCACGCTAGTAATGAGAGCACATCCAAGTGTGGTCTGTTTTCCTGCCTGTCCACCAATAGTCAGACTTGTGCTGGCATGGCTTTCTGAACAGCTCTTCACTGGGAAGGTCAATGTGCTGTAGTTTCTCCACCTCTACCTCTAGAAGCTCCTTATGCAGCTGAGAACAGAGATTATAGGATCACTTGAAAAAAAAAAAAAAAAAAGGTATTTATAATGGGTTTTTTTATGTATACACAAATGTTTTTCCTTTCATTTATATTTTTAACTAAAGGAGCTGTTTTACAAGGTAAGGGTTCACTTACAGTATACAGTACTTTAATCTGTTATAGACTGCCCCTCACTCAGATATACTGTGGCAGGGTGGCCCTCCTGCACGAAATCATGTACCTGTACGTGATTTCATGCACTGGGTCTGGGGTGCGAGCGTGGCACTGGGGACCCCTTCTGCTGTGATTGGACACAGTGGGAGCCAATCAGCGGGTCCAGCGGGCGTGATGTCAGCCGGGACAAGGCGATCGTTCTCAGGAGAGGCAGAACGGCGGTCTGCCTGTGTTAACAAGGCAAAGCGCCACTGTGTGAGCGAGGAAGATGGATATCTTGTGTTCCTGCTAAGCAGGAACACGGATCTCTGTCTTCCCCCAGTCAAAGCACCCCCCCACACACACACAGTTAGAAAGCACTTCCTAGGATCACATTTAACCCTTTAATTGCCTCGATGTGAACCCCTTCCCTGCCAGTGTGTCATTAGTACAGTGACAGTGCATTTGATCACTGTATTAGTGTCACTGCTCCCCAAAAAGTGTCACTTAGGGCACTTTCACACTGGGACGGAGGGGCATCGGCGGTAAAAAAAATAGCGGCGCTTTACCGTCATTTTAGCTGCTCTTTTAGGCCTCTAGCGTGGCGCTTTTAAATCCCTAGTGGCTGAAAAAGGGTTAAATGCGCCTGCAAAGCGCCACTGCCGAAGCACTTTGCGGGTGCTTCGGCAGCGCTGGTCATTGATCTCAATAGCATGGGCATTTTAGGAGTGGTGTATTCACCGCTCCTGCAATGCCCCAAAGATGCTGCTTGCACGACTTTTTTTCCCGTCCTGCAAGCGCACCGATCCAGTGTGAAAGCACTCAGGCTTTCACATTGGGATGGCATGAGAGGCGTTTTTCAGGCGCTTTACAGGCGCTATTTTTAGCCCTTTAGCGCCTGAAAAATGCCTCAGTGTGAAAGTAGCCTTAGTGCCAGATTTGTCCACTGCAATGTCGCAGTCCCGTTAAAAATTGCTGATCGCTGCCATTACTATTAAAAAAATAAATAAATAAATAAAAATTCAATAAATATATTCCATAGTTTATAGATGCAATAACTTTTGTGCAAACCAATCAATATACGCTTATTGGGATTTTTTTTTACCAAAAATATGTAGCAGAATACAAATTGATGAAGAAATTAGATTTTTTTACATTTTTTATTGGGTATGTTTTATGGCATAAAGTAAAAAATATTGTTTTTTCTTTCAAAATTTCGGTCTTTTTTGTTTCTAGCACAAAAAAAGAATGCAGAGGGGATCAAATACCACCAAAAGAAAGCACTGTGGGAAAAAAAGGACATTCATTTTATTTGGGTAGAGTGTTGCACGACCGCGCAATTGTCAGTTAAAGTAACGCAGTGCCGTATCACAAAAAAAAAATGGCCTGGTCATGAAGGGGGGGTAAACCTTCCAGGGCTGAAGTGGTAAAAGTAGAACTATAGGCTAAACTTTTTTTTCAATCTGGATAGAAGGGAAAAAAGGTGATAATTCCTGTCAGATTTTTTTTTTTTTTTGCCATCTGTGTCCCATTGAGGAGATTTATCTTCATATCCTGTGCCATAGCCAAAACAGGAAGCGAGTGGAAATCCCTGCAAATTATCTGAATCCCTTAGGGTCCCCCAGGTCACCAGAACTAGTGTCCCCAATGGAAGATTTCCCCTCTAGTACTGTTCTTGGAATGGCCCTAGTCTCATCCTGTCCCCCTGACAATGTCATCTATGAAGAAACACGTAGGGCAGGGCCTGCAGGATTGAAGTTATCACAGCCGTAATTGCACTGCTTGCCCATAGGATTCACATTAACTGCGATGGGCTCGTATGTTTTTCATCAATGTCAGTGCACACTGTGTGATTTTTAAAAAAGCATTTTAAATGATATTACGCTATGGGGTTACACTGTTCTTTCCCTTTAACTTCTTCAGATCCGCGCTATAGCCAAATGACGGCTACAGCGTGGACCTACTTTGCTGGGAGGGCGTCAATAAACGTCCTCCCATGCTCGAGCGACCTGCACGCCCCTGCAGGTCACGCGCATTGCGCTCTGTGATCAGTAAGTCTATGAGACTTGGCGGATCACAGATCGGAGAAAGGGGTCGATCCCAACCCCTTACCACATGATCAGCTGTCAGCCAATGACAGCTGATCATGTGATGTAAACAGAGCCGGCTATTTTTTCTCCTCACGCTGATAGCGTGAGGAGAAAAAAAAAAGCCGATCACCGGCGGCTGTCAGAGGGACATCGGTCCCGATCAAGGAGAGCTGCTGCCAGCTCATCTGTGCCCACCTATCAGTGCCCACATTGCCACCTATCAGTGCCCACAGTGCCTCATCAACTCCCTACCAGTCCCCATCAGTGTCACCTACCAGTGCCCATCAGTGCCACCTATCTGTGCCATCTATCAGTGGTACCTATCAGTAACACCTATCAGTGCCCTTCAGTGCCACCCATCAGTGCCACCCATCAATGCCACCCATCAGGGCCCATCAGTGCCATCTTATCAGTGGCCATCAGTGCCGCCTTATCTGTACCTATCAGTACCACCTTATCTGTGCCTATCAGTGCCGCCTTATCTGTCCCTATCAGTGCCGCCTTATCTGTGGCTATCAGTCCCAACCAGTGCAGCCTATCAGTGTCCACCAGTTCCGTCTCATCAGTGCATATCAATGAAGGAAAAAAATTACCTGTTTGCAAAATTATATTATAAACTATTAAACATGATTTTTTTTTTCAAAATTTTCCATTTTTTTTTTTTTTGTTTGTTTAGCAAAAAATAAAAATCCCAGCTGTGATTAAATACCACCAAAAGAAAGCTCGATTTGTGTGAAAAAATGATAAAAATTTCATTTGGGTACAGTGTTGTATGACTGCGCAATTGTCATTCAAAGTGCGTCAGCGCTGAAAGCTGAAAATTGGTCTGGGCAGGAAGGGGGTTTAAGTGCCCAGTAAGCAAGTGGTTAATGGGAGTTTACTCAGATACATAGTGTGGTTTGGATTCCAGTGATGTGGGATCGACTAGGAGATGTTAACCCCGTTTATGATGTTTGACCAATAGTTTATATAATGGACAACTGAATCTGGTAAGAAGCTGTATCTTTCCTGTGGGTGCACCAGCTTATCTTTATTTTTCCACACCAGTATTCACGATTGTAGAAATTAAGCAACATTCTTTTGTTTCTATGTGGACTTTGTATGGACACTATATGGTTATTTTAGGTTCATTTGTGACCAGTAGACATATGAAGATTGTGTATTGTGGTTTTCTTTATTTCATGGATGAGCGGGGTTTGGGGTGGAGGAACTTAACTGGCCTTCACAGAGTCCTAACTGTAACCCGATAGAACACCTTTGGGATGAATTAGAGTGGAGACAGCGAGCCAGGCCTTCTCATCCACACCTGACCTCACAAATGCGCTTCTGGAAGAATGGTCAAACATTCTCATAGACACACTCATAAACCTTGTGGACAGCCTTCCCAGAAGAGCTGAAGCCGTTATAGCTGCAAAGGGTGGGCCAACTCAATATTAAACCCTACGGACTAAGACTGGAATGCCATTAAAGTTCGTGTGCGTGTAAAGACAGATGTAAAATAATGAAAACAATCAGCGCACACAGAAATCAAATATAACGAGAATGCAAGCTGAGAACAGATAAAATTAGTGCAGCGCTATATATGAGTCCATAAGCATGTATGAGAAAAACAGTAAAGTTCTTCAGCAATGGAAGGCAGGGACACCTCGTGAGGAGAGACACAATTCAAATCTGCTGAATATTCTGGGTGACTATTCCTCCACCAACAAATCCAAACTCTTACCAGATATGGTGGACCTCTGAGCTAACAGAAGGTCCTGTAGGCTTGTATCCACAGATGGGATGAAGGCAGTTGGTAGGTGTAACCAATAGAACCAGATAATGCCGGATGGGATATAAAAATGGAAATATCATCTTTTGTATTATATCTTGAGTGCTGTGAAACGAAGAAGAAACTTTCAGGAGAAACCCCAGATCTGTCCTTAGAATAATTTGCACAGAAGGAGGACACATCCTCGATGTCTGCAGGGGAAGACAATAAAAGACTATGGAATGTTTGTAATTTATTTAAAGTTAGCGCTGCACATGTGTTCACAATATTTTTAATTTGGTATCACAAATATTTGTGCTGGCAGCTCCATTTTTTGTAATTTTTTTTTGTATACATTAACTGCTACATTTGTAGGAGAGCTTGTTTTCTTGAAAAAACAACAGACTTACTGGCTGGATCACCAGATGAAAATAAAGGAAAGAAAGCATCATAAAGAAAACGAATGCAGCCGCCACATCTAAGAATTGTTAAGCTGCAATCTAATAACTGCTTGTGGGTTTAATACCACTTGAATACAAACGTTTGTATTAAATTAGCAAAACATGTTAACTTTACATTCTTGTTTTATCACTATATCTTTAATAAACAGGTGGGAAAAAAATAACTGGCTCAATTAAATACAATTCCAATGCTAGCATGGGCTGCAGGCCCCTGGAGCCCTAAAATGGGCAATGACCTAAATACAATATAGATGCCAAAGTAGAGCTCATAAATATATGGACATATTCATTTTAGCAGAAATTACTGACATAATAGACTGTACCTCTGCACCTGCAGCTTTTTTATCTAAACGTTGTTTACAGATCCTAGTCACTGAAAGTAATTTAGGGAAATACTTTGTGAAATAATTAAACCTCCCCCCTTTTTCCTTTCTTGGCAATTTGCCCAATATAATAATTACATATACAGTATATATGTATTTGAACCACCGCTCCTTGCATACAACAATAAGCTGATTATTCTGGAAAGCGTGTTACTTGTATTATACGCAACCCTAAATATCTAGTTAATTGCATAGTGTTGACCTGCCGTTGGAGTCTCCCTCTAACAGTGTGTAATCTGCATGAAAGTATTTTGGAAATCATCACGTATGACTCCTAGCAGAAAAGACATTACATTAGACAGGTATGCAAAGTATTTAACTTTCTTGTTTTCACTCCTTGACTGCAATTATAGTGTAGATGCAGACACGCTCCATGTAAACAGAGCTATGTTTACATTGTTCTACTGTCACAACAGCTCTCTAAGCACAAGAAAAAAAAGCCAAAGATAAGGCAAGATTGCTTGGTATACCTACCTATATTATCCACTTCAGCCCCGGAAGGATTTAGCCCCCGTCCTGACCAGAACCCGTACCCAAACAAAATTGATGTCCTTTTTTTCCCACAAATAGCGATTTCTTTTGGTGGTATTTGATCGCCTCTGCGGTTTTTATTTTTTGTGCTATAAACAAAAGAAGAGAGACAATTTTGAAAATAACACAATGGGGGTTATTTACAAAAGGCAAATCCACTTTGCACTACAAGCAAGTGCACTTGGAAGTAAAGTTGCTGTAGATCCGAGGGGGACATGTAAGCACAGTAAAAAACAGCATTTTAGCTTGCACATGATTGGATGATAAAATCAGCAGAGATTCCCCACATTTCAGATCTACCCCTCAGATTTACAGCGACTGCACTTCCAAGTGCACTTTCAGTGCAATCTTCAATTGCACTTGCAGTGCATTTGTAGTGCAAAGTGGATTTGCCTTTCGTAAATAACCCCCAATATTTTTTACTTTTTGCTATAATAAATATGCCAAGATTAAAAAAACAAAAAACAAATTTCTTCATCAGTTTAGGCCGATATGTCTTCTACATATTTATAGTAAAAAAAAAAAAAAAAATCGCAATAAGCGTATATTGATTGGTTTGAGCAAAAGTTATAGCGTCTACAAAATAGGGGATAGATTTATGGCATTTTTATTTATTTATTGATTTTTTTTACTAGTAATGGCAGCGATCTGCGATTTTTATCAGAACTGCGACATTGTGGCGGACAGATTGGACACTTTTGACACATTTTTGGGATCATTGACAATTATACAACAATCAGTGCTATAAAATTGCACTGCTTACTGTATAACTGTCACTGGCAGGGCAAGGTATAACACTAGGGGGCGACCAAAGGGTTAAATGTGTTCCCTCACTGTGTGTTCTAACTGTGGGGGGATGGGACTGACTTGGGGAGGAGACCGATCATTGTTCCTATATACTAGGAACACACGATCTGTCTCTTCACCCCTGACAGGACATGGATCTGTGTGTTTACACACACAAATCCCCACTCTCTCTCTGCCAGGAGCGATCTTGGGCGCCCGCCGGGCACACACATCGGCTCCTTTGGGATGTGGCTGACGCGCGGGTGCACCCCCTATGCTCCTTAAAGCGCCCGCCATACAGCTGCGGTGATTTGCGCAGGAGTGCCATTCTGCCGCTGTCAATCGATGGCGGGCAGTCGGCAAGTGGTTAAAAGAGATAATGTGTTATAAAAGTACAGCCTTTATAGATATATACACACAGACACACTGTATACAAATATATACAGTGGGGCAAAAAAGTATTTAGTCAGCCACCAATTGTGCAAGTTCTCCCACTTAAAAAGATGAGAGAGGCCTGTAATTGTCATCATAGGTATACCTCAACTATGAGAGACAAAATGTGGAAACAAATCTAGACAATCACATTGTCTGATTTTTGAAAGAATCAAGAAATTCAAAAGAATTTATTTGCAAATTGTGGTGGAAAATAAGTATTTGGTCACCTACAAACAAGCAAGATTTCTGGCTCTCACAGACCTGTATCTTCTTCTTTAAAAGGCTCCTCTGTCCTCCACTCATTACCTGTAATAATGACACCTGTTTGAACTTGTTATCAGTATAAAAGACACCTGTCCACAACCTCAAACAGTCACACTCCAAACTCCACTATGGTGAAGACCAAAGAGCTGTCGAAGGACACCAGAAACAAAATTGTAGACCTGCACCAGGCTGGGAAGACTGAATCTGCAATAGGCAACCAGCTTGGTGTGAAGAAATCAACTGTGGGAGCAATTAGAAAATGGAAGACATACAAGACCACTGATAATCTCCCTCGATCTGGGGCTCCACGCAAGAGCTCACCCCGTGGGGTCAAAATGGTCACAAGAATGGTGAGCAAAAATCCCAGAACCACACGTGAGGGACCTAGTGAATAACCTGCAGAGAGCTGGGACCAACGTAACAAATGTTACCCTCAGTAACACACTACGCCGCCGGGGACTCAGATCCTGCAGTGCCAGACGTGTCCCCCTGCTTAAGCCAGTACATGTCCAGGCCCGTCTGAGGTTTGCTAGAGAGCATTTGGATGATCCAGAAGAGGATTGGGAGAATGTCATATGGTCAGATGAAACCAAAGTAGAACTGTTTGGTAGAAACACAACTCGTCATGTTTGGAGGAGAGAGAATGCTGAGTTGCAACCAAAGAACATCATACCTACTGTGAAGCATGGGGGTGACAACATCATGCTTTGGGGCTGTCTCTCTGCAAAGGGAACAGGACGACTGATCCATGTACATGAAAGAATGAATGGGGCCATTTATCATGAGATTTTGAGTGCAAACCTCCTCCCATCAGCAAGGGCATTGAAAATGAAACGTGGCTGGGTCTTTCAGCATGACAATGATCCCAAACACACCGCCCAGGCAACGAAGGAGTGGCTTCGTAAGAAGCATTTCAAGGTCCTGGAGTGGCCTAGCCAGTCTCCAGATCTCAACCCCATAGAAAACCTTTGGAGGGAGTTGAAAGTCCGTGTTGCCCAGCGACAGCCCCAAAACATCACTGCTTTAGAGAAGATCTGCATAGAGGAATGGGCCAACATACCAGCAACAGTGTGTGACAACCTTGTGAAGACTTACAGAAAACGGTTGACCTCTGTCATTGCCAACAAAGGATATATAACAAAGTATTGAGATGAACTTTTGATATTGACCAAATACTTATTTTCCACCATAATTTGCAAATAAATTATTTCCAAATCAGACAATGTGATTGTCTGGATTTGTTTCCACATTTTGTCTCTCATAGTTGAGGTATACCTATGATGACAATTACATTCCTCTCTCATCTTTTTAAGTTGGAGAACTTGCACAATTGGTGGCTGACTAATTACTTTTTTGCCCCACTGTATATTCATACTCCTAAGGATTCCTCTAGATCTGTAGCCCAAAAATACAATCAAATACATCAAATTCTCCCCCAATATGATCGCAAAAACAAATATAAATCATAATCCTTGTTTAGATCCAATGCTGAAAATTTGTGGAACCGTCATACTTTCTTTTACTTCAGTGTTAGCATCTGATCACCTCCTCACCTCAAACATGTCATCTCATTTATGACCATATATTTTAGATCATTATCAGAAAGCCCCTTTTATTTATATGTATAATTTCCATCTTTTTAGCATTAGCATTCAGGCCTATTATGTCATACATCATTTGAAACTATCTGTAATATCAGCTATGCTTCTAAAATGATAGTGACATTTGTAAAATGCTTTCCTGTGGTTCAAGATTTTAAGTGCAACTTTACCCATAACAACTTTATAAAAATAATGTTCTTTAGTAAGGAACATACATTCCACATACATGCCTCCAACATTGTTCCTGTTTCTTCTTGCTTAAGGCTGCCATTTTGCTTAAGCCCAGAGCTCCTGAGCAGCAGTAAATGTTAAAGCAGAACTAAACCTATCAATTTAGCGGTTTCAAAAATAGTTACATTCCCAACTTGTCAGGCATGCTAGCTGTCACATTTGCTTGTGTTCTCAACCAAACTGTCAAACCATCAAATGGCTTGTGTCATAACTGATTACATATGCAGCACCATGGCAGTTGCAGATCCAACAGAGGCAAAGATGGCAGCTTCCTTGGCTATAAAGAAAAAGAGGGTTTATTTCCACTTTAAAACTGTCAGCAGATTGGCCTCTGCATTTTCAGCTCAGTGCTGGAAAATATAGAGCAAATTAGCATGTGCAGAGCAAGGTGAGACAGTATATTAGTGGATTTTAACCTCTTCCCGACCAGCCACCGTCATTATACTGCAGCAGGTCCGCTTTCCTGCTCAAACTGCCATAGGTGTACGTCGGTCTGTGCAGGGAGGCTAACGGGCGCACGCGCCACAGGAGCGTGCCCGCAGGTCCTGTGGACTCGATGTTCGTCGGCCACCCGCGATCGCGGTGTACAGAGGCAGAACGGGGAACTGTCTATGTAAACAAGGCAATTCCCCATTCTGCCTAGTGACATGTCAGAGATCTTCTGTTCCCTGTGATCGGGAAAAGTGATCTCTGTCATGTCCTAAGTAGCCCACCCCCCCTACAGTTAGAACACACCCAGGGAACACAGTTAAACCCTTGATCGCCCCCTAGTGTTAACCCCTTCCCTGCCAGTGGCATTTATACAGTAATCAGTGGCTATTTTTAGGTATGATTGCTGTATTAATGTCAAAAGTGTCCGATCTGTCTGTATAGAAGAATATATATTGGTCTAAACTGATGAAGATATTTGTTTTTTGTTTTTTGTTTTTTTTTTAATTTGGGATAATTATTATAGCAAAATTGTCGCTCTTTTTTTGTTTATAGCGCAAAAAATAAAAACCGCAGAGGTGGGTACAGCTTTGCATGACCGCACAATTGTCAGTTAAAGCGACGCAATGCCATATCGCGAAAAAGGGCCTGGTCATTAAGGGGCAAATCCTTCCGGGGCTTAAGTGGTTAAACAATATAGATACTTATTTTTAATATTTCACATAGCTTTACCTGCAAAATGGGCCAGCCTGAAGTGATATAGCAGAACTTAACCACTTAAGGACCAGCCTCATTTTGGATTTTAGGTGTTTACATGTTTAAAACAGGTTTTTTTGCTAGAAAATTACTTAGAACCCCCAAACATTATATATTGTTTATATATATGTTTTTTATATATTGTTTTTTGTCTAACACCCTAGACAATAAAATGGCGTCATTGCAATACTTTTTTTCAAACCGTATTTGAGAAGCGGCCTTACAAGCACGCTTTTTTTGGAAAAAAAATCCCTTAGCCCAATTTTTTTTATATTGTGAAAGATAATGTTACGCCGAGTAAATTGACACCCAACATGTGATGCTTCAAAATTGCGCCCGCTCGTGGAATGGCGTCAAACTTTTACCCTCAAAAATCTCCATAGGAGATGTTTAAAAAATTCTACAGGTTGCATGTTTTGCGTTACAGAGGAGGTCTAGGGCTATAATTATTGCTCTTGCTCTAACAATTGCGGTGATACCTCACATGTATGGTTTAACCACTATTTTCATATGCGGGCGCTACTCACATATGCGTTCACTTATGCACGCAAGCTCGTCGGGACGGGGGGTTTTAAAATTTTTTTTTTTTTTTTTTTCTTATTTATTTTACATGATTTTATTTATTTTTACACTGTTTTAAACAAAAAAAATTGTGTCACTTTTATTTCTATTACAAGGAATGTAAACAAAAAGACCTGCATTAAAATGCAATTAAAAAAAAAAAATAATTTATAAAAATGACATTGAAAAAAAAATGTGCCTTTAAGACGTATTGGCGGAAGTTGACATCGCTTCCGCCCTGCAGTGTCATGGAGACGAGTGGGCGCCATCTTCCCCTCACTCGTCTCCAGGCACAACAAGGGGACAGACGCGATTGCCGCTTACCGGAGCTGTCGGTAGCGGCGGAGGACACCGGATCGCGGCGGGAGGGGGGCCTTCTCCCACCGCCGATAAAAGTGATCTCGCGGTGAACCCGCCGCAGAGACCACTTTTATCTGAAAGCCGACCGCTGCACGAAAACGGGGATACTGGGTCTATGGCAGCTAGCTGCTGCCATAACAACGATATCCACCGCCAAACTTTGGACATACATCGGCGGTCAGCAAGTGGTTAATTTTCTGACTAAAGTTCCACTTTAACCACTTAAGGACCGCCCACTGCATATATACTGCGGCAGGGCGGCCCTGTACCTGTACCTTGTTTCGTACATGAGACACTGTGGCCGTGCGCGCCCACTGCACAGCGGGGGAGCCGATGCGTGGGTCCGGCGGCCGCGATGTCCACTGGCCACCCACAATTGATCCTCAGAGAGGCATAGCGGGGATCTGCCAATGTAAACAAAGCAGATCCCCATTCTTACAGGAGAGTACAGTGAGATCGTCTGTTCCTAGTGATCAAGAACAGCGATCTTTCTAATCCCAGTCATTCCCTTCCCCTCACAGTTAGAAACACCTCCCTAGGGAACACTTAACCCCTTGATCACTCCCTAGTGTTAACCCCTTCCCTGCCAGTGTCATTTATACATTGATCAGTGGATATTTACGTGGACCATATTTAGTGTCAAAAGTGTCTGCAGTGTCGCAGTCATGCTAAAAATCACTGATCACTGCCATTCCTAGTAAAACGAAAAATAATAATAAAAATGCCATAAATCTATCCCCTATTTTGCACGCTATAACTTTTGCGCAAACCAATCAATATACGCTTATTGTGATTTTTTTTAGCAGAATACATATTGGCCTAAGCTGATGATAAATAAATCATCAGTTTATATTTATTTATATATATATATATATATATATATATATATATATATATATATATATATGGTATATGTGTGTATACAGTATATATAGGTTATATTTACAATAAACCAATCCAGTTATCAAATATATATATTTCTTTGCACTGTGTACAACTTCCCTAAATAATCTCACTTACTGTAACATTAACACATCACCTTGTACTGAGTGGGCGAATGTAAAACTGAAGCAGGTGGCCACATCTTTCCAAAAATACATAAGAGATCTGGTCACGACATGCTCACTGAAAATAGCAACTGCTACACTAGCAAAAGGGACCTTTTGAATGCTAAGGCAGATGCAAAATGTAAAAAATAGCATTGGGTATCATTTACATTCAAGCAATTAAAACTGAGAATATGGTTTTCACATTTTAAACTAAGATTTTGATGATTTAGTACAGCAAAGCATGATTGATATTAAAAAGGAATTTAGAGGTACAAAAAAATCGTGAATCATTAATCAGTAACAAATATAAAAATAATTGACCTAATAAGTGCCAAATAAATTTGGATTTTTTAATAAACTAATAATTTAAAGTGGTAACAAATAAGTATATTCAAATAATTAAATACAGCTTGTAATTACATTACCGTTAAATAAATTCAAGTAAATATATCAACTTAGATTATGTTGTCAGTAACAAATGGTAGGAATCTGGTCTTTTTCATTTATGTTTGCTTAGAGGCTTTATCAGAAACCTGTCCAGTATAAGAATGTAGGACAACAGCATAAATAATAGATATGTATTTATGATTTTTGATACCTCATATCTAGTATTAAAATTGATATTGTTTGGGGTAATTTTTGACTGCATTGTACTGTGAATTAAACATGTTCCTTATAAATGTGAAAACTCTGCACCAAAAATGTAATATTGTAATTATCCAGCTGCAGTCACCATATTCACTGTGGAGTGTGCAAAAACAATCATGCGTGTGGCTGCGCTCTAAATATCAAGTGTTAAAATACCTAAAATGACAAAATTGTAAAAATAACACTGTATAACGTGTCTACAAAATAGCCACTTTCAAAAATATTGCGCTAAACAAATGATGTTCAATTCACAAACATTGTGTCCATAATCGCTATTCCTAAATCCAAATAAGCAAAAAACAATTTCTTAAAGTCCAATCTTTGCAAAAAAAAAAAAAAAAAAATATATATATATATATATATATATATATATATATATATATATATATATATATATATATATATATATATAAATAAAAAAATTGTAATAAATAAATATCCTCTTTATTCAAAAATGTGATATCAAAGCACCCAGTGTCCTTCACCTCTTCAGGTAAATGACTCATCTCTTTACAACTTAAGGTGGAGGGCCACCCTGGAAAAAAAATTCCACCAAAAATCCTAAAAAAATAAAAATAAAAACATTTGGAAAAAAAAAAAAATTATACTTACCTAAACCCTTGTTGTTAGGCAGTCTTCCTAATCTGCCTCTTCCTATTCCGCGGCGTGTTCTGCTCCTCTGTGAGCACCCCCGTTGTCTTCTGGGAACTGTGTGTGTGTTCCCAGAACACCACGGGGCCATTCACAGATGGCTGCGCCGCTCGTGCGTGCGCAGTAGGAAAATGGCAGTGAAACCGCAAGGCTCCACTGCTTGTTTCCCTTACCCAGGATGGCGGTGTCGGGACCCGAGAGCCGAGGGACGGGTCGGCCTTGGGCGGCCGACATCTCGGGAACCCAGGACAGGTAAGTCTACGTATTTAAAGTCAGCAGCTACAGTGTTTGTAGCTGCTGACTTTACATTTTTTTTTTAGCTGGCCGGAATGCCGCTTTAAAATCCAAAATAAAAATTCATTACTTTAAGAGGTGTCATACACCGTACAATCCACTTCAGATCCTATTGGAGCACTATGCAATCTTTAGCAGCCAAAGATGGGTTAATGGATGTACTCTCTTCATTAATGGACTTGCAAACCAGTCATGCAAGCTTCTCATAATTCCAGATCATGTTAAACTGAGAAAGGAAGGCTTCTTAGCGTAAAACGATCCACTATTGTTAAATAGAAATAAATGCACTCATATTGCCATGTGATATGCCAGACACACTAAGGAAGTATGCACATTGACAGGTAAAGCTGCCAGCTTTTCCACTTCTTCCACTATCCCCAATCCATCTCCTGATAAGACAGAGCCTTTGGAGTCAATCTGCACATGCTCAGTTCGATGTGTATTGCTAGAGAGTTTTTCTTTTTTTTCTTGGGAAGGTGCATGTGATTGTCACAGGGCCAATCAGCAGTGTTCAGACAGAGGGTCAGGGGTCCTACAGCCTAATAGGATGGTCAAAGGAGAATGAAAACCCTCCTATAAGCTTTAACCAGACATTGATAGAAGTCACAAGACTGCTATATACTGCTGAAGAGAAAGGGTATTTAGCAGTTTTTTTATTTACTAAAATATTTGCATTTCCATGTTCTGTGTACTGTGGGAGACCAGATATAGTGAATGCAGGGTCTTGGGTTTAGTAACACTTTAAGTTGTAAAGAGGTGAGTCATTTACCTGAAGAGGTGAGGGACACTAGGTGCTTTGATATCACATTTGTGAGTAATGAGGATTTTTATTAATTACAATTTTTATTTGTTTATTTTATTTTTTTGCACAGATTGCACTTGATGGTGGACATTAAGACGTTGTTTTTTGTTTTTTTGGATTTAGGAATAACGATTATAGACACATTGTTTGTGAATTGAACAGCTTACTTTTTTGAGAATTTTTTTTTTTTAAAGTGGATATTTTGTAGACACATTGTTATAGTGTTATTTATACAATTTTCTTGTTTTAGGTACTGTGGGGGGTTAGCTCAAATGGGGATCACTTTCCCTGGGGAAAAAGGTAGTCCAGACGGCAGGTCTTTCATAGAATCTGACTTGTAGCCAGAAGGTTGTATAAAAATCAAACAAACAGAACAGAAAAGAAACCCATGATATCCAAATCATGCGAAGCGCCCCAGTGTGAAAGGGGTCTAACTAAACACTTCAGGTTCCTAACTCACAGATGAAGGGCTTTTCCCAGTCACCAACAAAACATTCATAATGCAAACCTTTTTCTTTCTCTATAAAGCCATCCTGACGTTGATAGCTCTCTCGGGTTTGGCTTCCTGAGTCCCAGGCCAAGAGCAATCTCTTGCTCCAATCCTGCTTTAATTATACCACCTGCTGATGGTCACTAGTGGACCGCAAAATGTGGTCCAGATTCAACCTTAGTTTCCTGCATATGAACGCGTGCAAGGTGATACATATCATCCATCAATCACCTCGCCTTTCATAATGTCATAGTATTTTAACACCTGATATCTAGAGCGCAGTCACACACACACTTGTTCTTATACATCCTCTACTGCTGCATATGCTCCCCTACTCTATTTAGCCTCCCAGATAGTAAGCAATTGTGCTGCAAGTTTGACTTGCTTAGCTATTGCTAGACTTGCCAGGCTTCACAAGTTTGTTGCACAATTGCAGCACGTCCACATTGCATGACTCCAGACCAACTTTCTTTGCAAACATTCTGCAAGTTCTGGTTCAGTTATGTTGTGCAATAGTCATCCCACCACAGGGGACACTGTGACTGAAATTTCATGCTGTAGACTTGCAGAGCTCTTGCTGTAGACTCACCACTGCGACTTTGCTCTTGCTAGAGACATACCATGGAAATTTGCTACAAACTGGAAAAGTGTCAACTAGAAATTGTGCTTTAAGTGCTCTGTAAGTGTACAACTTGCCAGTGAAAATGTGCAGCAAGTTAACAGACTTACAATTCAACACTGCCACAAATTTGTGGCAAGTTATCCTTGCTATCTGGGCTCAGTCCTGTGTAAGCTCAGTCCTGTGTAAGCTCCAACTAGAGCAACTCATAAACATGTCAAAAGCTGTCTTTCTTTTCTCATTCCTGAGTCCTGGGGGGGGTGAATGAAAAGGAAAGCACTTTCATTTGCATTTCATTGGCAAAGCCCATGTTTGATTTGATTTGTAGCTAAAGGTCCTAATGAAATTCTTTAACTAAAAGTGTTTTAATGTGATGGTTTGTAACTGGCTTAACTTTTAAATGTGTTTTTCATAAGTGCCACATACTCTGCATTGTTCAAAGCAATATTAAACCCAAAAGCAACCATTTATTATATTGCAACTTACCAATTCTTAGATGCGATGACTGTATTCTCAAGCTCAAGCTCTCCAGCAGAATGCATCAGTTTACATGGATGAGACAAACCACCTAACACTGGCAGGGGTGGTTAAAATGATCAGTTGCTTGCTTTAGCTGGATATAAAGTATTATCTGGAGTTTGGCTTCAATTTGTTAGTGTATCTAAATATGCTAATACATTTAACACTACCCTGCCAAACTGACAATGCTGCTGTCTGCTGTGCCCCCTGTTCTCATTCCTCCAGAGTGGTGTCTCACTAATAAAGAAGGTCTGTTACTGGTCAGATCACCAGGTGAAAACTGAGGGGGAAAAAAAATGGATGCAGCCACCACATCTATTGATTGTTTAGCTGCAATATAATACATTTTTGTTTTGAGTTTAATACTGCTTTAACTTTGTCAGGGTGCCATTTTTAATACTTACTAATGTTCTTTCTGTCAGTGTTATAAAGAAAAATCCTACACTCATGAACCATGTTAACCTGTCATTTTTGTATCATTCTTTTTGGATTTGTTGGATTAACATTAAGTGCCTGCAAGATGACTGTCTAAGTATCCTGACATCCAGAAGCTTTCACTGCATCATCTCTCTAATGTCAGTAAAAGACAAGTGCAGAGCATGCGCAGCATAGAGCAACCCGAGGAAAAATTCTATCACACTGGGAAAGCACACATTGTTTTAGTGTTAGAACATTGTGATTGTAAATTGTACGATCATGCTGAGCATCTGAGCTAAATTTGTTTAAGTAACTAATGTTCTGCTATATGTGGTTAAAAAAAAGTATTTATTCCCTGATAACATGTTCTTGAGAACACGGAAATTAGCATTAGAGGGGATCTTCATGTTCTATTGTAATGCCCCGTACACACAGTCGGATTTTCCGACGGAAAATGTGTGATAGGACCTTGTTGTCGGAAATTCCGACCGTGTGTAGGCTCCATCACACATTTTCCATCGGATTTTCTGACACACAAAGTTTGAGAGCAGGATATAAAATTTTCCGACAACAAAATCCATTGTCGGAAATTCCGATCGCGTGTACACAAATCCAACGCACAAAGTGCCACGCATGCTCAGAATAAATAAAGAGATGAAAGCTATTGGCCACTGCCCCGTTTATAGTCCTGACGTACGTGTTTTACTTCACCGTGTTTAGAACGATCGGATTTTCCGACAATGGATTTTGTTGTCGGAAAATTTTATATCCTGCTCTCAAACTTTGTGTGTCAGAAAATCCGATGGAAAATGTGTGATGGAGCCTACACACGGTCGGAATTTGTGTGACCGTGTGCATGCAAGACAAGTTTGAGCCAACATCCGTCGGAAAAAATCCTAGGATTTTGTTGTCGGAATGTCCGAACAAAGTCCGACCGTGTGTACAGGGCATTAGACTGTATAATGTTTGCTGTATAGCATTTGTGCCCTTTTTTTTTACACCCAACCTCTCTGAAAATAAAGACCAAGGATATACAGTATGTATGTATGGATCTATTGGGGTATACTTGTTGAATAGTGTCCTTGCCATTCATGTTACATGCTGGTAGGTTAATTGTCTCCTGTCTAAATTGTCCCTAGTATGTATGAATGTGAGTTATGGAACCTTAGATTGTAAGCTCCTTGAGGGTAGGGACTGATGTGAATGTATAATGTATATGTAAAGCGCTGTGTAAATTGACGGCGCTATATAAGTACATAAAATAAGTAAATAAATAAATAAATGTTGTCTTCCATGTTAAAATGCAGAGGCGTAACTAGAACCTTCAGGGCCCTGATGCAGAAAATCATAAAGGGCCCCCCTGACCCCCGGCTGGGGCCCCCCCACAATGGCGAAACATCAGGGCCTGATCACAAATGCGACCTTTGTGACCCTGGTAGTTTCACCACTGGTGTCAGCAGTTTTATTTTTGTTATTTTATTTGTTTATTAGTTTTCATTTCATTTATTTTTACAATGGTATTTTTTATACATTTTTACATTTTTTTAGGAGCCTGTCGGGGCTTTGGTGTGATATCAGGGGTCTAAACAGACTTCTGATGTTTCACCTTTGAGACAGACTAAGGAGATTGAGACACAGCCCTCAATCTCCATCTCTGCAGTCTCAGCTGCACAGAATGAATGGATAGGAATAGCTCTGAACAGAGGCTTCCTGTTCATTCAAAGCATAGTAAACACAGTTTATTATGCCTCAGTTATGAATGAACAGAGTTAGTGATCAGTACAGATCACTGATTCTAATCATTAAGACAAGGAAGGGGTCAGTGAATTACACATTTACCGGCCCCTTGCCCACTCTCCATTCTGACATATCCCCTGCAGCAGCTGGTGAGAGAGGAGAGGGGGAATCCAGCAGTGCTGCGGGAGATGAGGGAGCCAGGGGAGTATATAAGTGCCCGGAGGCAGCAGGAGGTAGATAGGAGGGGCGTTGGGGCGGCATGTAGAGGAACCTATCATCTCCATTTTGGAGGGGATTGGTTGCTTTATATGCCACCCCCACTGCCCCTCCTCTATATGCTGCAATTGTGACCCCTGTACATACCCCCCTGTCCCCTCCATCCTGGAACAAATCCTCTCCACTCCCCTAATCCTCTCCAGAACAAATTCTCTTAACCCCCCTACCCAGGGCAACACCAGTCCATCCCAGTACAAATCCCCCCTTCCCCGCCAATGAGTGAGCACCTAAGACACTTGCTCCACATCTCTTACAGGGTGCTAGGGGTCCCAGATGCTGCAATTGCCCCCTATGTGACAGCTGGCATCTCTTTGATTGGGGTGGGGGGTAAGAGCATATGTGCTGGGGGGTGCTTTGGGAGAGGACAGGACTTGTGCTACAAGGTGTGGTGTGAAATCTGATTCCCTCCCCCCCAGCACCCTGTCCTTTCCTCTCCAAAAGCACCCTCCCCAGCACATATCCTCTTACCACCTACATATCACTCCTTTTGGTGTATTTTCGTACACTCCCCCCCCCCCCTTCCCAGTTACTTTTGTCCCCCTCTTCTGTATACAGCAAATTACACAGACCTCAGCAGCGCGGCTCTTCCTGTACCATACTCCTCCCCAGCTCCTCCTGTCTGTATGAAAAAGAGAACATCGGAGCCAAGGGGGAGGAGTCGGCTTCAGCAAGGTCTGTGTGATGTGTGCAGGCGCGCCCCGTTAGTCAGGGAAGCGGAGCTCAGTGCCGGAGCTTGCTCCCCGGCACTGGGCTCCATGAATTAGCACGTTGTCTAAACCGGATCGTAACAACGACTTCTGCAACCCTGGTAGTTCCACCACTGTTAAAATGTAAGCTTTCATCTGTCTGACTCTGATAAGGGATGAGCAAAATATACCTGGGTTTGGTTCCAGGCAGATTTTGTGAACCTGGAATTGTCAAAGTTCTGCATAACTGAATTGTAGTTGCATTGAGTCTCCCCTGCCTCACCAATCATGTAGCCAAACAAGGTGATTGGCCAGTTATATAAGCCCAGATAGCAAGCAATTGTGCTGCAAGTTTGAAAATGACTCGCTAAGCTATTGCTAGACTTGCCAGGCTTCACAAGTTTGTTGCACAATTAGAGCAAGTCCCCATTGCATGACTCCAGATCAAATTTCTTTGCAAACATTCTGCAAGTATGTTGCAAGTTCTGGTTCAGTTATGTTGTACAATAGTAATCCCACCACACGGGTCACTGTGGCTAAATGTTTATGCTGTAGACTTGCAGAGCTCTTGATGTAGACTCACCACTGCAACTTTGCTCCTGCTAGAGACTTGCCACGAAAATGTGTTTCAAATTGAAAAAATGTCAACTAGAACTTGTGATTCAAGTGCTCTGCAAGTGTACAACTTGACAGTAAAAATGTGCAGCAAGTTAACAGACTTACAATTCAGCACTGCCACAAATTTGTGGCAAGTTATCCTCGCTATCCGGGAGCCTATCTGATTCCAGTTTCCTTGCCAGATTGTTGTACTTCACACATAACCCTGTATGCTATCTTGATAAGTCTTTACTTTTTACACTTGCAGAGCACCTGAAGCACAAGTTCTAGTTGACACTTTTCCAATTTGTAGCAAATTTGCGTGGCAAATTTCTAGCAAGAGCAAAGTTGTGAGTCTACAGCAAGAGTTCCGCAAGTCTGTAGCATGAAAATTCAGTCACAGTGACCCCTGTGGTGGGATGACTATTGCACAACATAACTGACAGAACTTGCAGCAGACTTGCAGAATGTTTGCAAAGAAAGGTGATCTGGAGTCATGCAATGAGGACTTGCTGCAATTGTGCAACAAACTTGTGAAGCCTGGCAAGTCTAGCAATAGCTTTGCAAGTCATTTTCAAACTTGCAGCACAATTGCTTGCTATCTGGGCAGGTGGTTCCCTGAATCTGCCTGTGAAGTCGAACATCTCTGTGATGCACCTTTATCAGGCTAATATTGGAGCAAATTTTATCTGCTTCCTGATGAACCAGCCAAAATACGATTTCTGAATATCGGATCAAAATAGCTTGGAGGTAAATTGTTGGCCAGATAGTGGCTGCGTCCAATCATGCACTGTTCGGGTATACAGGCAGTTCCTGTTGTAAAACTACAATAGAAATTAGTGGGAGATTTGTTCTTCATCACCAGAATGAACAAGAGAAATGTTAAGAGTGTATGTTCAGCCTTACATAGTCACTGTTTGTCCTCCTGCGCTGACTTCCAGACCTCCTGTCATCAGATCCCCCTAAACTACATAGTACTGTTGCTGAATTCATTACACCATGCATTAACCGCTTGCCGACCAGCTGCCGTCATTATACTGCGGCAGGTTGGCACGATCCCACGAGCCATTGTAGCTATATGTCGGCTCCTTTAACCTCCCTGTCGGTATGATTATTTCAGATTTTTGATGCTGAAAGCGGTACAATTATTTTGCATGGAAATGTGGCGTTTTATATTGTAGGTCACTGGTGATAGAATGTTGATGTGATAGTACATTGCATATATTTATGTATGTGTAATCTTATCATTTTTATATGGTTCTTTATTTGCTTTTTTGTTGTTTCTATACTCAAAAATCAATTTATAGCGCAGCTTATTTTTTATGTTTTATATTGTAGGCCTGTAATTCTTAGGAATAACTCACTTAAATCTGTCCAAACCAGAGTGTAGTAGACATCTCGGGTATGATAAAGTTTGAAACATGAAATCATAAATTATTATATAATAAATAACTATAAATAATTATACCAAATAATAATATAATAATAATAATAATAAAAATTATTCAATAATGTAAGCAAATCAAAAACACTGAAATTTGCTCAGTTGCAGAATTGTCGCTGTCATTACTTTTCAGTGTTTGATGACAGATTTCCCCACAAATCACTATCGCTCAATTCTGCAAGTCATTCTAATTTATTATCGCTGTTTTCTAGCTGGTCTAAAACCACTTTTGATGTAAAGGTTTTGGTTGCTATGGACAATCTCCAGTTTCCAGGCAGAAAGGACATTATTTATAATATAAAACTGCATGCAGGGAACTGGAGAAACCTCTAGGGACAAAAGGGATGTGAAATAAATTGATACAGTAATGTAATCTGTAAGATTACAGTGTAGTGTAAATGTATTGTGTGTTTTACTTCTTGAATTTGGCGCCGTTCTCCGTCCCCATGCGTCGCAATGAACGCAGGGAATGGAGCTCACCAATCAATATACGCGTATTGCAATTTTTTTTATCAAAAATATGTAGAAGAATACATATCGGCCTAAACTGAGAAAAAATGTGCTTTTTTAAAAAAAAATGGGGATATTTATTATAGCAAAAAGTAAAAAATATTGTGTTTTTTTCAAAATTGTCACTCTTTTTTGTTTATAGCTCAAAAAATAAAAACATTAATAATCAACTACCACCAAAATAAAGCTCTATTTGTGGGAAAAAAGGACGTCAATTTTGTTTTGGTGCAGCGTTAGAGCGACGCAGTGCCGAATCGCAAAAAATGGCCTGGTCATTCAGAAGCCAAATCTTCCGTTAAGATGTTCCATGAAAGCTCATACCAATACGATGTAGGCTTTAGAAAGAGATTTCCTAGTTATCATCCCATCCCAACCAGCTCAACAAAGAGGTAACAAAAGACAATGGGGCAAATTTACATGGTGCATGGTAGCCAGTCATCTTCTAACTTTAGTTTGTTCAAAAAACCTGGAAGCTGATTGGCTTCTATGCAGAATTGCACCAGATTTTGCCTGCTCCGCTTTAGTAAATAACCCCCAATGCTCTGCAAACAGGTGGCTCTTGCAAGTCGGCAGAGAAATGCATATTTTGATATATGTAAGGCTGTTGGGATTTGGCAGATAACATAACTAAGGCATAATTAAAGTACAACAATTCCTTCAACGCCATCTTAGAAAAGGACCCTCACTGACTAGCCTAGCTCTGTCATTTGTTCGCAAAGCTATTTGTCACAAAATATTTGCATTTCAATGAAGGCTCCTTGCAACCACATTTTTAATTAATTGACAAACATTTTTTTTTATAATCTATTGCATGGGATATGTTTTTAAAACCATTATATCTCACACAGGAAACTGTTATTTGTGTGGAAAGTAATAGCTTTTGAACCTAAAATATAAAAAACAGAGAAATGTCTGGAAACCCGCATCTACCAAAAGTAATTGGTAAATGGGAACCACACACCATACATATTATATGTTACAGCCTATACAAGTTTCAATTAACCTTTCTAGCTTTTGCCAATAACTAACCCTACAGGATTGAAAGATTATTCATTGCTAGACTAGAGTGTATTTCAATCTGAAACGCATAGATAGTCAAATGTTACAGTGTGAATCAAATGGAACATATCTACAACAGCACTGTATAGGGTGGAAAGGTAAAAAAAAAGTTTTATACCCATACACCCAGATACAGCATTCCTTCTGACAAATGCCAGATGGTCTAGATTGCCAGAACTGCTATAGGCAGTACTTTTTTTGATTGCCCTAGGCCCAGAGCAGCTAGCTATTTACTGGGTGTCAGAGAAGTCCAGTTTAATTTCTCCTGATCTGCTCAGGGCATTGCTGCCTTTTTCTGAGACTTATCATTGCCTGAACTAAAACCTGGAGGAAAGAGCACATGTCATCCATCCCAGTGCATTGCTTCCTGATATAAATAGTAAAGCAAGCAATAAAAAAGGCAGTATGAACGTAGGATGGAGCTGGGTAAGTGTGTCAGTACTGTTCCTTGATGGATATTGTATATAAAGCCAAAACTCTTTTTCTAGTTTTAGAGTAGGCAATGGAACCCATCAGAATATCTTTATTGTTTTTGTCTCATTTGGGGGATTGGACACAAATGGTTGACATAGGATATTGCACATTGCACATGTAGCTTTGCTGTACTAAACCATCCCATTATACATTATGGGGGTTATTTACGAAAGGCAAATCCACTTTGCACTGCAAGTGCACTTGGAAGTGCAGTCGCTGTAAATCTAAGGGGAAGATCTGAAATGAGGGGAAGCTCTGCTGATTTTATCATCCAATCATGTGCAAGCTAAAATGCTGTTTTTTTTATTTTCATCATTATGGTGAGTTGAACTATTTAATTTTATTTGTAATAATAGAAATAATGCGCTTCAATCATTCTTTTTTAAGATACGGCACTGCGTTGGTTTAACTGACAATTGTGCGGTCGTGCGACAATGTACCCAAACAAAATTGACGTCCTTTTTTTCCCACAAATAGAGCTTTCTTTTGGTGGTATATGATCACTTCTGAGGTTTTTATTTTTTGCACCATAAACAAAAAAAAGCGACAATTTTGAAAAAAAAAACAATATTTTTTACAGCATTTTCATTATAATTTTTTACTAGTAATGGCGGCGATCTGCGATTTTTAGTGGGACTGCGACGTTGTGGCAGACAGATCGGACACTTTTAACACATTTTTAGGACCATTGACATTTATACAGTGATCTGTGCTATAGAAATGCACTGATTACTGTGTAAATGTCACTGGCAGGGAAGGGGTTAAATGTGTTCCCTGGGAGGTGCTTCTAACTGTGGGGGGATGGGACTGACTGGGGGAGGAGAGAGATCTCTGCTCCTGATCGCTAGGAACAGCAGTTCTGTCTCTCCTCCCCTGTCAGAATGGGGATCTGTCTGTACAAAATACTCCCCCTTGCTGTAAGTGATTTGCATCTCGTGCTTCAGCATAAGAGACATGCAGTATTTTTTAATTCCCTCCCCCACTCCTTTCTTCAGCAGCTCTGCAAGGATTGGCTGTTCCACACCTCAGCATGATTTGGCATGCTGAAGTCATGTGGTTACTTTCCTGTCTTTTCACTGGATGTTAGAGTTCATAGCAGAAGTTCAGTGTAAGAAATACACAGGAGAAAATGCATATTGACAAGGGGAGTGTAGAGGTGGGCGGGGAGTCTACTGACATCACGACTCCACCCACCGAGCTCCAGACAACAGACCCACCCACAGAATCTGCAGTTTTTCGGGTCTCATAACAGACAGAGGGGAGACATTTGACAGGTAAAGATACATGCAGGAGGCATGTATATCCTTATAGATAACCCCTATGGCAGTAGTTTAGAAAGGATGACATTGGGTTTACATCCACTTTAATGTAACACAAGTTAATGTACAACATAACGCACAAGTGTTGCTGTCTGTTAACACACCACATTCAAATATGAAGGTGTGAATAAGCACTTAGGGAGGACATAGATAGGAATAGCATCTTTTGTAGGCCCAGGCCTCTAAAACCTGGATACAACCTGGGATATTACTCCCTTTGTTCATCAGTAGGGAATCTGGGGAACATCTTAAAAAATGAACCATCTTTGTTACCTACAGCCAGCAGTTCAAATCAAATTTTTAACTTTAAAAAGGTCAAAATCAGTGTCAGGTTTTAATGGAAAATATACATTTTCAATAAGGAGAAGCTGAAAAAGTAACATAAAAAAGAAGCATTCCATTCATCAAATTTTCCCTGTTATTTCTTTCAAAAATGTTGGGATTATGTCCATTTGTCACTATTTATTTTTGTTGCATTGGTAAAATTTGGGCAGTGAAGTCACTGCTTATATGATGCGTTTCCTTAAAGTGGCTCATGCTCCCAGTTCAATGTGGCAACATTTGAGATGTTATCTTAGCACGTGTCACCACATGCAGCAGTGGCTAACACCACAATTCTCAATCTGTTTCTACTCTTTTATTCTTAACTCAAAGAAAAAGACAAGTAAGTAGGCAAGAAAGAGGGTGAAATACACTATATTACCAAAAGTATTGGGACGCCTGGCTATACATGCACATGAACTTTAATGGCATCCCAGTCTTAGTCTGTAGGGTTCAATATGGAGTTGGCCCACCATTTGCAGCTACAACAGCTTCAACTCTTCTGGGAAGGCTGTCCACAAGGTTTAGGAGTGTGCCTATGGGAATGCTTGACCATTCTTCCAGAAGTGCATTTGTAAGATCAGGCACTGATGTTGGACAAGAGGTCTGGCTCACAGTCTTTGGTGTTCTTTCGGGTTGAGGTCAGGACTCTATGCAGGCCAGTCAAGTTCCTCCACCCCAAACTCGCTCATCCATGTCGTTATGGACCTTGCTTTGTGCACTGATCCAAATCATTTGGTAGAGGGGGGATTATGGTGTGGGGTTGTTTTTCAGGGGTTGGGCTAGGCTCCTTAGTTCCAGTGAAGGGAACTCATAAGGCGTCAGCATACCAAGACATTTTGGACAATTTCTTGCTCCCAACTTTGTGGGAACAGTTTGGTGATGGCTCCTCCCTGTTCCAACATGACTGCACACCAGTACACAAAGCAGGGTCCATAAAGACATGGATGAGCGAGTTTGGGGTGGCGGAACTTGACTGGCCTGCACAGAGTCCTGACCTCAACCGTATAGAGCACCTTTGGAAGGAATTAGAGTGGAGACTGCGAGCCAGGTCTTCTCTCCAAAATCAGTGCCTAACCTCACAAATGCACTTCTGGAAGAATGGTCAAACATTCCCATAGACACACTCCTAAACCTTGTGGACAGCCTTCCCAGAAGAGTTGAAGCTGTCATAGCTGCAAAGGGTGGGCCAACTCAATATTGAACCCTATGCACTAAGACTGAGATGTCATGAAAGTTCATGTGCATGTAAAGGCAGGCGTCACAATACTTTCGACAATATAGTGTATATGGCTGTTGATCCTATTACCCTTACTGAAATTAAAATTCACTCCACCTGTGTGTTTTTTTTTAATTACAGTCCACCTCCAAATATTTATGCTGATCTTTAATATATTTATGCAGGATAATGAATGCAGAAGTCTATCCAAAACTTTTATTGCTGAATAGAGGTTTAAAAGCTCTGTCAGGCTTTTAATGCTCATAAAAAAAAGTCTAATGAGAGAACCAAATCAACGTCTAAGATTCCAGAAGTCCTTTAATGATAAAACCAGTTCAGTAAAAGAACACAAAACAGTCAACACGTTTCACAATCAGCATTAGCTGCATTTTTACGCTAATAGATTTTGTATACAATTATACATTTAAGGCACTCTGTGACTTTTATACTGCGAAAAGCGAAATACTCGTTACTAGCTGGTTTTACTGCTTATTTGTCTATTCAGCGCTTTGGTATCAATGTATTCATTTCTTTTCCCTCCCCTACAGATTATTCCAGGTTTTTGTACCATCCTACTATTCCAAAACCTGAGGTTAGTTTTTGATATTTTAGCAGGTGACCATTATCACAATAGTTTCCAGTATTGTCGCATATAATGGGGGTCATTTACGAAAGGCAAATCCACTTCGCACTGAAAGTGCACTAGGAAGTGCAGAAAAGGAAATGCCGCTCTTCAAGCCCTGCGTACCAAGGATTAGGGGATCTTCCACCCTTGATGAAAATCAGGTGCAGACTGTGCACAAGTCTATGTAACCAAGAAAATCCCAGACTGCTGCACTCTGAAGAACGATCATCTTTATTCCATGATAAAATCAACAAGAGTCATCAAATACAGACAGGAGATAGCAATAGCTAACGCGTTTCACATGCAGAGATGCTCACTCATAGCACTAGGAAGTGCAGTCACTCTAAATCTAAGGGGTAGATCTGAAATGAGTGGAAGCTCTGCTGATTTTATCATCCAATCATGTGCAAGCTAAAATGCTGTTTTTTATTTTCCTTGCATGTCCCCCTCGGATCTACAGCGACTTTACTTCCAAGTGCACTTTCAGTGCAAAGTGGATTTTCCTTTAGTAAATAACCCCCAAAGTTTACACTTGGTAATATCACGATGGCTCAATTCTTTATGTGTGTGATACATTGTTGCAATATTATGTTAGTACAATTGATTTGTTTTTCATACTTTGTAAGAGGGTAATAATAATTCTCAGCACTAAATTAGATGGTACGCATCAGGGGTTCCATATTATGTGTGGGATAAACTGTTACAAGATTATGATGATTCTATTATGTTTATTCATTATTAACCTGCTTAATTGTAGTATCAGTTCTCCGTTTTAATATACACTGATCAACCATAACATTATGACCACGGACAGACAGGTAAAGGGAATATCTCGTTACAATGGCATCTGAAAATTGGTGGGACATATTAGGCAGCAAGCGAACATGTTGCCCATGAAGTTGATGTAGTGAAAGCAGAAAAAAAACTTAAAAGGGCTTTGCAGTTTGTTGTGTAAGGGGCTTTGAAACCCATGGTGACCCATGTCCACAGCCAAAAGCTTCTACAATGGTCACATGACCATCAGAACTGGACTACAGAGCAATAGAAGAAGGTGGCCTGGTCTGATGAATCACGTTTTCTTTTACATCATGTGGATGGCCTGGTGCGTGTGCGCTACTTACCTGGGGAAGAGATGGCACCAGGATGCGGTATAAGAAGTCAAGTCGGCAGAGGCAGTGTGATGCTTTGGGCAATGTTCTGCTGGGAAACCTTGGGTCCTGCCATTCATGTGGATGTTACTTTGGTGTCCATGCCTCAATGGGTCAGGGCTGTTTAAGCAAAAGGGGGGGCCATATTCAATATTAGGTGGGTGGTCATAATGTTATGACTGATCGGTGTATATATAATATTATGTGGCGCCCTGACCTAGTTAGGGTAAATTTAGCTTTTGGCTCTGCTGTACTCCATGGAGTAGTGATCTGTTTTCTAGGTCTGGTCAGATTTCCCCAAACTTGGTGGTTGAATACTCCAGAGAAGAGTGTTGCTTGGAAGCTGGTAGGTGACAGCTGTCCTTGAACATTGTGAACCGTTGTTTAAGACTCCAGGTGTGCATGTGCTTTGGGGGTTGATTGCCAGAAGTTGCTGCAAGGACTGGGACTGCTCCTAAGGAGAGTCAGATAAATAGAGGATTTGTGATTAAGAGATTGTTATCCTGTTTGTTTCACATTTTGGAGTATCCTGCACCCTCATCCTCCTCTCCTGTTAACCTCCCTGGCGGTATGATTATTTCAGATTTTAGGTGCTGAAAGCGGTACCATTATTTTGCACAGAAATTTGGCGTTTTATATTGTAGGCCTGTAATTCTTAGGAATAGTTCACTTAAATCTGTCCAAACAAGAGTCTAGTAGACATCCCGGGTATGATAAAGTTTGAAAAACGAAATAAAAAATTATAATATAATAAATAACTATAAATAATTATAACAAATAATAATATAATAATAATAATACAAATTATTCAATAATGTAATCAAATCAAAAACACTGAAATTTGCTCAGTTGCAGAATTGTAGCTTTTGTTACTTTTAGTGTTTGATGACGGATCTCCTCACAAATCACTATCGCTCAATTCTGCAAGTGATTATAATTTATTATCGCTTTTTTCTAGCTGGTCTAAAACCACTTTTGACAAGTTTTGGTTGCTATGGACAATCTCCAGTTTCCAGGCAGAAAGAACAGTTTTTATATATATAAAACTGCATGCAGGACACTGGACAGACCACTAGGGACAAAGGGGATGTGTAATTATTTGATACAGTATCTGTAAGATTACAGTATACTGTATCTATACTGTGTGTTTCACTTTTTGAATTTGCCGCCGAACTCCGTCCCCGTGCGTCGCAACGCTCGCAGGGAAAGGAGCTCGGCACTGTGAATAGAGCGAGACACAGCGGCTCGCCGATCACAGCGGGAAGACATCGCAGGATCCAGGGGACAAGGTAAGTAAACTCTTCCTGGATCCTGCGATGCGATCCCGAGTCTGGCTCAGGGATACCGCTTTTGGTATGAAAAATCCACCCCAGGCCAGACTCGGGAATACCACCAGGGGGGTTAATTGCTGCAAAGAACCCTAAACTGAGCCTGTCTGTGTCGGTGTGCTTAAAACTGGTGTCTGGGCCTGCCAGCATCTAAACTAGTAAGGGAGACCAGGGCTGTATCTATATCTATATAGTTATAGTAACAGTGCTCAGTTTACATATTTCAAATATGCAGGTTTAGTTTTTAACCACTTAAGGACTGCCCTATTGCAGATTTACTGCTACAGGGTGGCCCTCCTGTGCAGAATCACGTATATATATGTAAATCTGCTTTCCCACCTAGAGGGCACAAGAGCGCCGCTGGGCACAGCACACTGTGTACACAAAAACACTGGCTAGGCACACAGTTAACCCTTTGAGCACCCTAGATGTTTAACCCTTTCCCACCCACTGACAGTACATATTTTTAGCATGGATCACTGTATTAGCGTCACTGGTTCCCACAAAATGTCAAAAGTATCAGTTAGTGTTCGATTTGCCGGCGCAATATCGCAGCCCTGCTATAAGTCGCTGATCGCCGCCATTACTAGTGTAAAAAAAAAAAAATAAGACTGAAGTCTATATATCATAGTTTATAGATGCTATAACTTTTGGGCAAACCAATCAATATACCCTTATTGGGATTTTTTTTACTGAAAATTTGTAGCAGAATACATATTGGTCTAAATTTATGAAGAAATTAGATTTTTTCAATTAAATTTTTATATTGGATATTTTTTATTTCAGAAAGTTATATCTATATATCTATATCTATATATCTATATAGATATAGATATATAGATATATATATAATTTTTTTTTTTTTTTAATATTGTTTATAGCCCCAAAAAAATGCTGAGGTAATCAGATACCACCAAAAGAAAGCTTCATTTGTGGGAAAAAAATTACATAAAAGTTATTTGTGTACAGCTTTGCATGACCACGCAATTGTCAGTTAAATTAACACAGTGCTGTATTGCAAAAAAATGGCCTGGTCATGAAAGGGGGTAAATATTACAGAGGTCAAGTGGTTATAATATCTATTTGGTAGAATAAAATTTTTATTTTTATGCTTTTTTTTTCAATATTTATAGCCACTAGTTGTTTTATTGTTTGCCAGTTTGTTTGCACTGTGTACTGGGCTTGTTGTTTTGCTGCTGGCTGCTTGTGGGGCTTTGAAGATCTACAGAATTATATCAACATTTTTGTAATATATATTTTATGGGTTTATTCCGAATACATGTTTAGGTTCATCCCTTTTTTAAACCAGTTTTCATCTATTACATTATTTTTTATATATATTTTGTGCAAAGTGAATTATTATGTTCTATATATTTTACTCACGTACCCATCCCTTATACAGATGTCTGTTTTTTAGCCCTGAAGAAGGGGAGTTTGTTTGACTCCCCAAACGCATTGGTGATTTGTGTCCTTCCGATATGAACTGTTTAAAAATTTTGGATACTCTGACATTGGTTTGGTGCTGTAATTGTATTTATTAGTGAATTCTCAACTCTGGGTGACCTTGTTTTGTTGAGAGCTGCTGAACCAGAGCTATCATGCCCATGGATAAGTTAACTCACCAGCACCTCAATTCTACTTTTATTTAGGCTTTTAATTCTGTCTGTTTCCTGAGTATGGAGATTTTCCATCACTTCCTGTCCCAGTGACACCACCTGCACGTCTGTGAGAAAGGACATTACCAAGAGCGGAAGTGACAGAAAATCTCTCACATAGGTCATAAAAACCTTAAAGGGGTTCTAATTCCTCCCTAACGTAAAAAAAAACTTGATTTTGATTGTGGAAAAAAAAATGTTAAGCTTTATTATATGGGCTAGATATGAGTAATGAGTATATGAACAGACAACTTTCCTTAGATGTCATGAAAATTTTTTGTTACTTGGAAAAGTGAAAAAGCATTATTTCATATGAACACTGGTATTTTCTATTTTGAGTATTGCTTGCAAGTACATTTATTCATAGATTATCATAATAATAATAATAATAATATTATTGAGTCAACATGTCTGAATTTTAGCAATGGTTTCTGCACATCGTTTACTTAAAATATGTAACAAGGTTTAATGCTATCTTGAAAAGATCACTTTTTCCTATAGTGTGGTAAACCAAAGAGAAATTTTTGAATGCCCTTCGCACGTAATGCTATATTCTCTGGAGATAGAAATCTTAGAAAAGTTTCAGCATAGATTGTAAGTGTATCCAGCACATTGACTAAAGGAAATGCTAGTCTTTCCTTTGTTTATTTCTACTGTTGGCTTTTATAAACCAATCTTCTAGCCACCCCCACCCCAATTAGCAGTCTAATCCTCACCTAAGCCTGGTACATAGCCCTATTTTTTTTACAGCTCCAGTCGGAGGTGCTGTACTAATGTTCCCTCCTGTTCTCTTGTGTTCTAACAGGGGGACACCCCCCACCCCCACCCCGCTATTGGCTGAGAGTGCTGATCGGTAACCAGTCAGCTGCTGGTTTGCCAGCATGCTCGTCCGACAGAAGCCGGTCTTCAGATCGGCGGCCTTACACACAGGCTGAATGTCGGCCGGTATTTATTGAACTGGCTGATGTCACCTGACATATCTGTCACAGTGGGTTGTCTTATGAAGTTGTAGGTATCTGAGCTTGAACTGACATATCTGTTGACCTTCATGAACAAGCAGTGCCCCTGAGTGCTACCTGGGACAAAGCCTGCCTGCAGTGGCCTAAAAAATGTTTCAACACCTCTGTTAGACCTCCCTTGCTGGTAGTGGTATTACTTTTTTGCTTGTCTGCCATGGATTGCAGAGCTGCATTTTGGCCTTGTAGTGTCCAAGAGGGTGGCCACCCTGAAATGATTAATATTGATGTGACCTGTGTCAGGGCCGTTCTGGCATTACGGCAACTTACAAGAAAGTTGATGTACCTAAAACTCCCAATCACTGAAGACCCAGATTCCCGTGGGCCAGGCAGCCAAACAGTGTCCTCTGATTGTTCCTAGCATCCGAAGGCGATGGCTATGGTTCACAATGGATGTAATGTCCCTTGTAATTCCTTCTCCCTTGCTCTTGTCCTGTACCGACACAACTCTCCTTCTCTTCCTGCATCTGTGTCCCAATGATGGATGGAGACTTGGAGACTTGTGACAGAGAGGAAGCCTGGCCTATTTGTGTTTTCCTTTCTTAGCCAAGGTACCTCCCCTGTGGTGTACTGCACAGCACAGCTAATGTTGATTTTGGGAGAAGTGTAGCCCTTCCCCCTTCTCCTCCTCCTCCTGGCCCTGTGATTCCCTGCCAGAAAGCATTTGTTTCAGCAAGCAGACAATAGGGATGATGTCACTAATGACCGTGGGGGCTAAAATGGCACATATATATTGGATCTCTAGCCTTAACTGAGGAGTAAAAAACATCAGCACCACAAATTGTTTGTGCTCCACGTAGTCGATCAGGTACTTCATTACAGCTCTCTGTTGCTGAGCGAGCAGCATATATAAAGTTGAATTCCAAAGCATAGGAATATCACAAATGAGGCATTTGGAGGTAGGTTGCATTGGTGCTGTACCTCTGACAAATGAGCAGCGGCTGGTTAAAATGAGCAAACAGTTTCCTGACCTTATCCAGCAGCCCATCTGGGTATGTGCCTAGGAAACATTGAACTACCAGGTTTATCATAGGACCCAGGCAAGATACATGTGTGAGCTTTCCTAGGTAAAGGGCTTGCAGCAGGCTTGACCCATTGTTATAGATGGTCTTGCCTGGTTTGAGCTTGTGGGGGGTTATTCATGTGTCGGCCTGCGCCTGCAAAGCAGCTCTGTGCCTCTGTTGCAGAGGTCTCCTAGGCAGATGAGTTTCATACCATTTAGCTTGTGAATTGCTGTATTCTCTGTGGTGCTTAGGAGGTCCAAATAGTAGTGTTTATAATGTAAAGGGTGTGTCCTTGGAAAAGGGATCTAAACAGGACAAGGAGGAGGAGGCAGGGGAGGAATAGGAGCATGGGTACAGATGTCAAATATGGCCTATCCCCCCCAACTCATGGTGGTACCACAAATGCAATAGCATTACCCCTCAAAGCTTGTTGCCTATCCACCACTAGATTTACCCACTGTGTGGTAAAAAAAATATGCACCACCTCTGCCCCTGCTTACTGGCCCACATGATTTGAAATCAAATGCAATTGCACCCTGTTATTGACAGTTTTCTGTAATAACAATGACACCATTTTGGGTCATGTGATCATGCAAGGCAGAGTAAAAATCTTATGAGAAAATAATGGTGTCTAGGAATGGGATACTGAGAGGACAGCAAAGGTCACATAGTGATAGAAGCAGGCTACAGTATGTCCACTATTTTTTAGGTCAAGAGTTGCAGCACTAGGAGCGATGCAAGGCTAGTGTCGAGGCACGGGAGTGGCTTGCTTCTTTCTCTCAAAATCCTGCAAGATGAAAGGTTGGCTGGGGAACACCAATACAGGAGATTATGGAGTGTAATGAGGTGATGGGGAGGTTGATGGCTCCACTTCCAGCTTCCACTTCCCACTCCTGGCTCTGCCACTGCCATTCATTACCTTTGGAGGTAGAGAAGGCTAAAGTAGGTGCAGCAAAATGTTATTTTGTGTGGCAGGAAAAAGGAGGGAGGTAGAAGAGCAAGATACAGCTACAGCAACTGCAGAGAGAGCAGGGTGAGTCAGATACTCTGTCCTCCCAGCAAGCTGGGTGGTAGATCTTCATACCGTTACTCATGCACAGGAGGCCTAGCTTGTTACCATTCCTGCCTGTTTTAAAGTGACAGTCACAGATGTTGCATATGGCCATATGGGCATATGGTCATGAATTTGTCAGAAACCAAGTTATCAAAGAATGCCAAAGTGGCAGAGGCTCTGTGCTCAGTTGCTGTGCGTATTCCTCCTCACCCTCCACCTGCGCATGGTCTATGCCTTCAACCTGTGTCAATCACTTCATCCTCAACCACCTCTTCCTCCTGACTGGGCTCGTGCTCATAGTATGTGAGAGGAGGTGGCACAACCCTTTTTGCATACCTGTGGTCCCGCTCCTCAGACATGGGCTGTGTAGGGCTGACTGCAGATACTGGCTCACCCTACTTTTACCTCAGGGGCTGGTTCCCTTTCTTCTAAGGGTAAAGTAAGGGTTGGATGAGTGCATTGTATGTCGTTGTCCTCTTCCTCTGGTTGTCCTTTGTCAACAGCACTGACATGGAAAGCTGATACAGTTCTGCAGACTACTTCAGGGTGTCTGGGGATTTGGCACAGGATGAAGTAGAGGGAGCTTGTTCATTGCTCACCACTTACTGGCTGCTCTGTGCTAATAACAAGGAGGAGGAGGCGGTTCCAGGTCACCCATGCTGAGTCATCCAATCTACTACATCTTCAGTGCACTGCGATTGTAAGTGATGGCCAACATCACAAGTAAGAAATGGAAGGCATGTCTGCTTTCTGCAAGCTGTAAAGCCTTATTACAGCTTGGCTGTGCTGAAGCTGATTGAGGAGCTACAGCAGTCATCCTAGCTTGTTGTGAAATACGTCAGACACAAAATAAACGAAAGACCCACTTTATAACTGGATGGACTGTGTGACAACCATGTATGCACAGTAAGTTGTGTGCTTTCGTTTTTTGTATGCACAGTAACTTGTGACAAGACAGACACAACAGAACTGACAGACCATCTTTATATCTCGATAAAATATGCATCTAAAAATATGCACACACCAAGTTGTACACTTTAATTTTTTTTTTTTTTTTTTTTAACAACGGCAACATTAAGTTGTAGCGACTGGCAAAAGCTGACTTTGTTTAGCATTCCAACTGCCTGCCTGTTCTAATATGGTATAAATGCTTTAGGATAAGCCCCAGAGCACACAGCAATGAACAATTACAGTAGTTTACAACACAGTTGTACTCTGCTGACCAGACAGAATATCTGGTGTAATATGCTGCAAATGTAGTATAAAAAGTCCCACAGCATAAAGCAATGATGAACAGTAAAGGGTAGTGTAGTTACAGCATACTCTGCAGACAAGCAGCACTGGTGCTCAATGCCTGATCTAATAAGCTGCAATGGTAAACAAAGGATAAATTTGCTTTTTTTTAAAAAAATTATAAATGTACATTTTTTTTGCTGGTAAAAAAAAATGTGAACAACAAGTATTCTGTGCAGATAGACTGAACTTTAAAAAAAAAAAAACACAAAGAAATGCTAACTGACACTCAAGGATAATCCAGAACGCCTCGACAGATAATATACAGAATATAGTGCAGCGCAATGAAAGTAAAATTAATTAGTAGTCCATATGATGATAAAAAGTCCTGAACAAACAGAGAGAGCCTCCTGAGGTGCAATAATGGACAAGACAGTAAAACGGTAATTGCAGCCCATCCATCACACATACTCCAGCCTCTCACCTCACAGACTCAACCTGTGACAGATCACACAGCTTTTGACCCACATCTGGGGTACCGATCAAATGCGATCCAGCCGATGGTCTCCCCACACATAGGAACGAAAAGGAGGAGACAATCTAGTGCTCTCCGTTTTAAATTTATTACATGATTTAGACAAAAGGAAATCTACTTACAAATACAGCACTCCAATCGAGTGCAAGCAAACGATCGTGTAAAACAAATGCTGGTTTCCAACCAGGAAGACGGCCGCGGGTGACGCCAGACGTGACTCCTCCCCCATGCGCGTTACGTCCTTGGGCGGCACTTCATCAGCGTGGGGCCCGAAGCACGTCGGCGACCGTATTTATACTGCCATGAACGGCACATGATGTCTTGCCAGTATTCTAGCACAATTAGAGCCGATCGTTGAAGGAGACCAGTATCTGTAAATAGAATAAAGAAACCTATGTCACTCATAAGAATTTAAAAAATATATACACAAGTATATATACATCAATGTCAGATAGTTTTAAAAAAAGAGGACATTTGCGTTTCAAAATTTAAAGAGAAATACATCCTTATTAAAAGCCTTATTAAAAAAGCACTCTACTGATAGCAAACATATGGAAAAAAATATATTAAACATAAAAAAAAAATGTACATATATTATTTTTTTTTTTAAGAGCCTGGAAAGCATTGCACCAGCCTTATTAGGGGTTTGTTTAGACCAGAAGATTATCTAGGCACTGGATTAATTCTAACTCCTTATTATCTTATGATGGCATATATTGTATACTTTCATTCTACAATGATTTAGCTTATTATGTTGCCTGTACAAACAAAAGATTGTGCAATGTATTTCATTATGGAAAAAAAGACACTTTTGTTCTTTGAATTTCCCAATTTTAATGGAAAATGCATTTAAAATGTAGGTTTTTAGAGAGCTTTTTTAATTAAGGTTGAATTGCGATTACGATGACAATGATAGTTGGCCGTAAAATATATTATTTAAAACTGGGTATAGGGACAACTCATTGTTTCTTTGCACTAAAATATATATAAATTAGTCTCAAATCACAAGCCATTATATAGATCCTTATTTCCAAAAAGATAATAAGTACTATTTATTTTTGGGATTCAAATGAGATTTCAAACTTGTTACAACAATTACACGGCTAAACTAAACATTCTTGTTTTTGAATTAAGTCTATTGTATTAAAATATATTTATCTTCATATATCACATTCAGATCTACTTGATAATTATTATTTGTAGCTTAAATTATATGTAAACCCAGACACTAAAATCTAATTCTACATAAGCTTTAAAGCGGAGTTCTGCTAAATAAATAAATAAATAAATAAATAAAAGTCAGCAACTACAAATATTGCAGCTGCTGACTTTTAATATTCAGACACTTATCTGTCCCAGGGTCCAGCTATGTGGGGGAGCGAAGCCCTGTTTGTCTCCCCCGCCTCTCTGTGGCGCCGGCATTGTAAGTGTGGGTGCCCGGCTGTGGCCCACTGCGCATGCAGGAGCCACGCCACGTGCTGTGACTGGCCGGGCAATCATATGGGACCTGTGACGTGTCCCAGATGATTGCTGAGAGGAAGGGGAGAGAGGTGATCTCCCTTCTGGTGCCGCGGTGCGCCGGGAGGAAGTGGGAGCTGGGACCCTCTGAAAAGGCTCCCCCCCCCAAAAAAATGACATGCCAAATGTGGCATGTGAGGGGGTCACCTCCCTTAAAGCGGAAGTTCCATTTTTGGTGATCATGCTATTAGGGTTACTTGTTTATCTGCTTCTACTCGGGTATATTTACAAATATATGTGGAGGAGGTAGTGGATGAGGAGGAGCAAAGAGCACCGCCGTGGGACCCCAGAAGAGAAGGTTCAGGGAAGCTTTGTGCAATACTATTGTACAGAACAGGTAAATATACCACGTTTCCCTCTACAATCACTTTAATGACATGTACAAAGTCAAAAATAAGCGCCAGACCAATGAACGGAGAGTCCAAAAACTTTTTAACGGTTGTGTCCGTTCAGCAGGACAATATGAAATAGCAAATGTCTTTTAGGGGCCCAGAAGTTTCCCCTTCCTCAGGGTTCAGATATTACATTTTTCAAACAAAGTAATTGGGGTGATTCTGCCATTTTGAGTCCTCACACATTTATGTAATATCTGAACCCTGAAGTAGGGGGATACTTCTAGACCCCAGAAATGCATTGCCTGTGTTGTATTGTTGAACGGAAACCAATTTTAAACTTTTTTGCACTCTCAAGTCATTTGGTCTGGTGCTTTCTTTGGATTTCCAAACTTTGGGTCCCCCAATTTAACCACTTTACCTCTTAAAGGTTTTACCCCCTTCATGACCAGGCCATGGCGAGTTTTTTGAAGATGTAATTTTTTGTCACAATTTTTTGGAAATTGAAGAAAATAAATAGAATGTGGTTTGTTTCACTATTTTTTTTTTTTACATACTGTCACCAGTGCAGTACAGTGTCATCATATGACTGGTGTGGTAGCAATCAGGGATACTGACTAGTGACAGTAAGTTAAAAAAAAAAGAAGGAAAAAAATATTTGATTGTTTTAACATTTTTTTCTTTTTAACACTGTACTACTCTACTACTCAGGCGGGATCATGGATTTTTTTTTACACTTTGATTGCAGTTACAGTGATGATCACTGTAAAAGCAATGTTTTAGACTGTCATGAATGTGTTACATTCATAACAGCTGTGGTTTACTATTGTGTGCTATGATTGGCCCACAGCTATTATATGGTACATGGTGCTGTTATTGGCCCAGGTACCATGTGATAGCCGTGGGGCAATCACAGCATTACAATACTAAGCACAGCTGTTATGAATGAAATTAATTTATACCAGCTTTGTTGACATTGTGATCACGATCGCATTATCCCCCAGCCACTCAGATGGGCAGCGGGAGCTGCAATCTGATGTGTTCAGCGAACACAGTGGTCATTGGAACAATGCTGTGCACCTCTAACATTGAAGTGGCAGGATGATGTACATGTACATGATCCTGCCTGTCCGTGCTGCCCTGCCGCAGTAAAGGTACTGTTTGCCGGGCAGCAAACGGTTAAGAGCTGGCTCACACCAGATGCAGTCCAGTGCATTTTTATTCTGCATCAAAATGCATGGACAGTGTTTAACATGGACTACAATGGCCCTAGTTCACACCAGGGCCGTGCATTTCAGTGCAGTCAACAAAAGGAAAGCTGCTTTTTTTTCTGTATGGAACGCATCTGGAATTCAAGAAAACACATCAAAAATGCACTGGAACGCACATGTCCTCAGTTGTCCTCAAATGAGATAAAGAAAAAACAGTGGGCAATAAACGCAATGGAGCCATTGTGCCTCATTTGAACTTCTTTCCTGAGTGAAGGGGGTTAAAATACCCATGTGCTTACAGCATGTTGGGGAGTCAGATGGCCACTGTCACACACAATGTAACTGCCTATGTCTCAAGTAGTCCAACTTAAAGTAGAACGAAAGGCAAAATATTTTCATTTTGGATAGCGTAAGTGAGAGTTATAACCCCTGCCAGTTTTTCTGCCATGTCCCATTGGGGAGATTTTGCTTCACTTCCTGTCCCATAGCCAAAACAGGAAGTGAATCTCCCTAACAAGGGTACAGACAGCAAAAAAAAAAAACGACAGGTGTTCTAGCCCCCCTCCAATCTATCCAAAGCCAAAAAAATGACCTTAGTTACACTTTAAGAGTCCGGTCGTTGTATTGTTTGTGAGTAGTGGTCCAACTCTCTAACACGCTGCCATCACAGGACATTTTAACACTGTGCTGCAGCTCTAAGCAACAAAGATCAGTATATGTTATGTATATGCAGCCTGACATCACAGAACACATGGCATTTGAATTGAACTTTACAGTAAATCAGACATAAAATTATTCTTGAAATCTGATTTTGTAGATCAATTGTCCATATTAGAAGCCCTACCAGCTCCAGAAACTGAAAAAAAATTCAGCAGGTTATATTTAGGGATCGAAACAGCTTTCCTATTACAAAATATAGAATAAAGTCCTTCTTCAGAAAATATTAATTTTTTAATTGCTAGACGGTAGTTTGCATATGTGGGAATACAATAGATTACTGCCAAGCTGTAAATGATTCAGATGAAGAAAAGGCGTGTTTTCATTTTCAATTTGTTCTATCCATCGTGTGACATCTGTAGTCAATGTAATCAGTAGCTTGGCTAAGTTTATGAAGCCATTATACATATTGACTTCAAACAGTCTGGCATTAAGGTCTGCATCTGCCACTTTGATCCAATTGCTGTTTTTTTTTTTTTGTATCCATTAACGTGTTTCCCCGAAGATCATTTTGATTGGTTTTGTATATTCAAGCCAACTTTTAAACATTAACAGCTTTTAGGGGAAATAGTAAATCGTAGCAAACACATCAGGGGCAAACCATCAAACTGTGACCCGTATCTTGTACCAAGCATGAAACTTTGCTTAAGAAAAGATAACAAGTAGTACTTGGGGGTTTAGTAGTACTTAGGGACTACTTTACTTGAATATTTTTAGTTTTCTGTTTTCGGCTTCATTTGGACTGACACAAAACTAAAGAGAGAAGGGATGCAGAACCAGATAAAGGGCATCACAAGACCCTCTGTAGCTCAGGTAAATTGCAGCCATATGCAATTCTTTATAGACACTTGCTGCACTTTAAAATACAAGTGTCACTCCATATGTAGTGAACATCACCTTGCCCCCAGTAGCAGATTCTGGTTTTATATCATTTTTATAAGAATACTATAACATTTGTGAAAATTGTAGTGCTGGCTGGGCTCCTTTAAATTCGCTGAACATCTCATGCACAGACTGTTTTTTTTTCATTCTCTATTGTCTGCTGTGATAGACAGTCAAAGGAGAGAAGAGGATGCTGGAGAAATGTGGTTGGCTGCTTCTGCAGCCTGGAAAAACCTGCCCCTAGCAACCCTGGAGTGGGGAGGACTCTGACTAGAAGGACTTTTGATTGGTCATTGTTCAGCCAACTGTGCTTATCCCACTTACAGAACTGGACTCCCCACATGGGGAGAGAGAGCTGGGACCCACTTGGAGTGAGTTGAGTGGGGACCTGCGGGCAAAGGTGGGGCACACAGAGGAGTGTTGTGTATGAGCAGAGTTACATTGAGCCTAAGGTGTTGCCTTAGGACTGGGGGACACAGAGAAGCTCAGACCCATGTTGAGAACAGGCATTTTAACCAGGTGCTGTCAGTCCAGAGACAGGGTTGAGGCAGGTATATGTTTAGAGTGCTGCTGAGCCATGAGTCCATGTACATTGCTTAGTGCCACTGAAGTGAGATTTTCTGAAGGAGGGTTGCTGGATCCTGAGCCTGGGTTGGGAGCTGGGGAGCTCAAGGTCTTGTGCTATGCTGCTGCTGCTGTGAAGAGGCCACGTGGCCACATGCTGCTAATGCTGTTTGCCTGCAGAGACTAAGAGGACTTGGGACTTGCTGCTGAGAGCCATATGTTGCTGTATGGAACTGTCATGCTGAGCTATATAAAAGGAACTGAGCTGTTGCTCCAGTATCCTGTTGTTCCAGTGTCATGCTGTTCTAGTGTTATGCTGTTCCAGTGTTATGCTGTTCCAGTACTCCTGCATCAGGACTTCAGAGATACTGGTAGGTGGCTACAGGCGTTGCCTATCACTAATCCATCTGGAGTGTTGATAGGCCTCTGGTCATTTATGTCTGTTTACTTTACATGGTCTTTGGGCTTTTCAAATACCCTCAGAAGAGAGGGGTGAGCACTCTATCAGAGACTAAGGTCTCAACATTGGCAGGACAGGGTTATAGATACTGTCTCACTGGCTGGTGAAGTAGTCAGAGGATTTTGCTCATTGATCCACTTGACCTCTAGAAGTTTTAACCCCCTTCATGACCAGGCTATTTTTTGCAATATGGTACTGCGTTACTTTATCAGCATGGATTCATGAAGAATCGTTCTTGCCAAACCAATCTATTAACCTTCTATGAGGAGGTGAGTTGCCATCTAGATAAAGGAAGGCCCGTAGACGTGGTGTATCTGGATTTTGCAAAAGCATTTGACACAGTTCCCCATAAACGTTTACTGTACAAAATAAGGTCCGTTGGCATGGACCATAGGGTGAGTACATGGATTGAAAACTGGCTACAAGAGCGATTTCAGAGGGTGGTGATAAATGGGGAGTACTCGGAATGGCCAGGGGTGGGTAGTGGGGTCCCCCAGGGTTCTGTGCCGGGACCAATCCTATTTAATTTGTTCATAAACGACCTGGAGGATGGGATAAACAGTTCAATCTCTGTATTTGCAGACGATACTAAGCTAAGCAGGGCAATAACTTCTCCGCAGGATGTGGAAACCTTGCAAAAAGATCTGAACAAATTAATGGGGTGGGCAACTACATGGCAGATGAGTTTCAATGTAGAAAAATGCAAAATAATGCATTTGGGTGGCAAAAATATGAATGCAATCTATATACTGGGGGGAGAACCTCTGGGGGAATCTAGGATGGAAAAGGACCTGGGGGTCCTAGTAGATGATAGGCTCAGCATTGGCATGCAATGCCAATCTACTGCTAACAAAGCAAACAGAATATTGGCATGCATTAAAAAGGGGATCAACTCCAGAGATAAAACGATAATTCTCCCACTCTACAAGACTCTGGTCCGGCCGCACCTAGAGTATGCTGTCCAGTTCTGGGCACCAGTCCTCAGGAAGGATGTACTGGAAATGGAACGAGTACAAAGAAGGGCAACAAAGCTAATAAAGGGTCTGGAGGACATTAGTTATGAGGAAAGGTTGCGAGCACTGAACTTATTCTCTCTGGAGAAGAGACGCTTGAGAGGGGATATGATTTCAATATACAAATACTGGTGACCCTACAATAGAAATAAAGCTTTTTCGCAGAAGAGAGTTTAACAAGACTCATGGCCACTCATTAAAATTAGAAGAAAAAAGGTTTAACCTTAAACTACGTAGAGGGTTCTTTACTGTAAGAGCGGCAAGGATGTGGAATTCCCTTCCACAGGCGGTGGTCTCAGCGGGGAGCATCGTTAGTTTCAAGAAACTATTAGATAATCACCTAAATGAGCGCAACTTACAGGGATATACAATGTAATACTGACACATAATCACACATAGGTTGGACTTGATGGACTTGTGTCTTTTTTCAACCTCGCCTACTACGTAACTATGTAACTATGTAACTTTAACTGACAATTGCGTGGCCATGCAGTGCTGTACTAAAATAAATTTATGTCATTTGTTTCCCACAAATTGAGCTTTCATTTGGTGGTATTTGATCCTCACTGGATTTTTTATTTTTTGCGCTATTAATGAAAAAAGAACAACAATTTTTTAAAAAATGTTTTACTTTCTGCTATGAAGCATATCCAATAAAAACATAAAATAAAATTTCTGCATAAATTTAGGACAATTTTATTCTGCTACATATTTTTAGTAAAAAAAATGTCAAATAACATATTGATTGGTTTGTGCAAAAGTTATAGCGTCTACAAACTATGGTATATATACTGGAAATGTATATTTATTTATTTTTCTTATATACTAGTAATGGCGGTGATCAGCCACTTATAGCAGGAATGCAATATTTTAGCGGACAATCTGACACTTTTGACACTTTGTGGGAACCAGAGACACTAATACAGTGATCAGTGCTAAAAATATGCACTGTTACTGGACTAATAACACTGGCTGAGAAGAGGTTAAAAATGTAGGGCAATCAAAGGGTTACATTTGTGCCTAACCAGTGTTTATGTGTACTATGTGTGCTGCTTTCCCTAAGGAATGTGATGGATCTTCTTTAACTGCTTTGCTTTGCAAGGTAAGAAAATCCATCACATCCCCGCTGTCAGGACGGAGCTCTGCATTTAAATATGCAGAGCTCCGTCCAGCCTCTCTTCTCAATGATCAGTGGGTGCCGGCGGACAAGTGTGTGTGTGTATATGTAGGAAGGCCAGTATGGTGGCCTGAATTTGTGGGAGGAGCCCAGGGGGTATTTAACCAGCCCGCTTGCCTGTGGTCATTGTCGGTTTCCTGTGCGCGGTACATTACGTCACTAGGCCGACTCTTCCAACTCGTTAGCGTTCGTGAGTTGCGCATTCGAAATTTCAGCTGCTTTCGGTTCCCATTCACAGTTTCTGAGAGGCTTCCGTTCCCGTTCGTAGTTTTTCATACAAACGTGTCTGGCTCGGCTGTCGCAGGTGGGGTTTCGTTGACATTTCTTCATTTCATGTATCACCATTTGCTAGATACCGTGTGTCACTCAAACCCCGATACGGAACTTACGAGTCATTCGTTAAGAAACCCTGCACGTAGCTGTAGCACTCAGCCACCGATTCGTGCCTCTATCATTTCTAAAACATTTTTCATTAATTTTTACGTACCTCACTCTGATTCGAATCCAGTTGTATTCGCTTCGCACCTGTTTTGTCCAGCCATGTCTCAGTTGTTCTTGTCCCATGTTTTATACCATGCTCCACAGTCCAGTTCGTATCAGTCGCAATTACGGCACACAGATTCATGCCTCTGTCATGGCTTATCATTTCAATCATTCCACTCATTTCACTAATTTCACTCATTTCACCTCATGTACCGCGCTCCAATTCGAATCTAGTCGCATCCAAGATTCGTCCCGGTGTGCCCCAGTTGTTATTTGGCCTTATTTCAGTACACACTCCAGTCCGGTCATTGTGAGTCGCAGTTTGCGGCTCACCGATTCGTGCCTCTGTCATGGGATATCATTTCATTGCCACGTATCACGTCCTGCTTCTAATCCAGTCGCATTTGTGATGCACCGATTCGTTCCGGCGTGCCCCAGTTATTTTTCTGCCTCATTTCAGTACATGCTCCAGAGTCCGGCTCGTTGTCAGTCCCAGTTTACGGCTTACCGATTCGTGCCTCTGTCATGGGAAATCATTTCACTGTCACGTATTATGTTCCAATTCGAATCCAGCCGCATCCGTGATGCACCGATTCGTTCCGGCGTGCCCCAGGTATTTTCGGCTACATTTCAGTACATGCTCCAGAGTCCGGTTCGTTGTCAGTAGCAGTCGCAGCATGACCGATTTGTGCCTCTGTCATGGCATGTGCCTCTACCATGACAAATCATTTCATTCATTTCATCATTTCACTAATTTCACTGTCACGTACCGCGCCCTGATTCGAATCCAGTAGCATCCGAGATGCACCGATTCGTCCCGGCGCGCCCCAGTTGTCTTTGCCTCATTTCATTCTGTGCTCCACAGACCGACTCATCGTTTGTCGCAGTCAAAAAAAAAAATGTTTCGGCCTCATCCAGCACCTGCACCAGAGCTTGGTTCGATGTCAGTCGCAGTCGCGGCACGGCCGATTTGTGCCTCTGTCAGGGCAAACATTTCACTGTTACTTACCATGCTCCGATTCAAATCCAGTCGCATCCGTGATGCACCGATTTGTTCCGGTGTGCACTAGTGTTTTTCTTCTTGCCTCATTTCAGTACATGCTCCAGAGTCCGGAGTGAATTCATTTCACTCTAAGGTAAACATTTCATTCATTTCATTGACACATGCCGCGCCCCAATTCGAGTCCAGGGCATTCGTCAGGCATCGATTCATCCTGGCAAGCCCCAGTTGGCTTGGCCTCATTGGCACAGTCACGGCACACCGATTCGTGCCTATATCATGGCATAAACATTTCACTCATTATATTTAATTTCATGCACCTGTTGCTTAAACACGTTACAAGTCACTTTTAAAAGTCAGGTAGTCAACCCTTCACCAGTTGTCATCTGTCATTTTCCTCCAGGTCAGTCAAGTTCAAAAAAAAAAAAAGCCACACCCGTCTTCCCTCGAAGTTCAGTCATGGTCCCGATTCATATGTTAAAACCTTCGCCTCACTACTATTCCCCCTTATAGTCGCACAATCCGATTCATGTTGGTTTCATTTCATACACTTTACAAACCGATTTGTATCAGGATTCATTGTATGCAACTTATGAATGATTCGGTTTAATTACAAACACGCTACAGTTCGATTCATATCTAGTCGCGTTGGTGGCACAGCGATTCATATCGGATCCATATTCATACTCTCCACAGTCCGATTTTATATTGGATTCATTTTCATATACTCTACAATCGGTTTGTATCAGATTAATTTCATACAACCGATTCGTATCGGATTCATTCCATACACTTTACAACCGATTCATATCGGATTAAATTTCATACACGTTCAAGCACAAATTCTTGCAATCATTGCAAGTACGCATCTAATCACAACTTGCAAGAGTTGCAAGCACGCATCCAAGCACAATTTCCTGCAATCGTTGCAAGCACGCATCCAAGCATAAACTTCTTGTATTCGTTGCAAGCACACATCCAAACATAACTTCTTGCAATCGTTGCAAACACACCCAAGCACAATTTCTTGCAAACATTGCAATCCATCCCGCACCAGGTTTCGTATTGCCACATGCAGCTGGCTCCTTCTCATAACACTATCAGGCTATACCTAGCCAGCATCCAGCATTTCCTGTCCTTACAGGACCCCAGAGAGCCGTCTGTGTTTACGGCCAATACAGTAAGATCCCTTATACGTGGCATCCAGAAGCATCAGCCCATAGCTAAACGGCAAACGCTTGCCCATCACAACTGCCATCTTTAGGGACATTTCAAAAATCCTCAAAATCCTCTCACGTTCCCCAGTCTAGTCATCCAAGCAGCCATCTACTTCGCCCTCTACGTTTTTCTACAGCCTAACAAATTCACTTTTAGTGGCACTGGCAGCCAGGTACTATGTAGACACCACTTGACTCACTGATAAAACCATTACGTCCTTCAGCTTGCGGTCTCCAAAACTCAACAATCCGGAACTGAGGTCTACAATAACCTCTTTCGAACTAAACTCCACGCAGGCCAGCCTCCCTCTTGACAAGCTGACCCACATCAGGCCAGTTCCCCAAGACTTCACCCATACATGGTAGTGTACTAAGAAGCAGCTTCAGTCTCTCTTGGGAATGCTCAATTTTTCAATACGGGTCATTCCCCAGGGTCAATCTTCTGTGTCATGCTGCCTGGTCTTCCTCTCCCAGACACAGGATCCCTTTCAGATCTGCGGTGGTAGTGGACCTATTAATTTTGGAAGGTTCCGTACTACGTGGATCCGTATATCAATGTTTATACCATTTATGTCGCCCCTATCACCCCAGTTAGTGACAGATGTTGCAGCCTCCACAGGCTTCGCTGCAATTTTTGGCCACCTTTGGTTTACAGGAACATGGCCTTCAGAGATACTCCTAAACCCCGGGTTTACCCGGACTTCCTCCCTCTTCAAGCTATACCCGGTCATGGCAGCCGCTCAACTCTAAGGTCATAGCTGGACAGGACAGGCCGTGGCTTTCACCACCGACAACCGGTCCAAGGCCGATCTTGTTGATGAAGCCAGGTCCGCATCGCTCTGTTATGTCCTTCCTGCGCAGGCTGGTGCAATTATCTTGGCAGCACCAGTTTAATGTCCACTGTACGTTCATTCTAGGCTGCCATCTTCCAGGACATGTCTACTATCTTTACTAGTTTGCCATTTGGCCTTCTCCCCAGTCTGCTCATACAAGCAGCCATTTATTTAGCCTACTTTGGGTTCTGGCGGCCCAGCGAGCTCACCCACAGCAATCCCGCATGCCAAGATCTGTGTAGATGGCTTGCCACCAACACCATTTCATCCTCCACCTTGCAGTGTCTAAAACCCAGCAATCAGGCTCCAGGATAGACATCTCTATAAAATAAACAATGTGCGGTGTCCAGTTACCATACTCGACCGCCTACTGTCACTCCTACCGGAACACTCAAACTCTAGTCCCCATTACCTTTTCGGGCAAACCCTTGAGTGCCTGCCAGTTCATTAAACACCTGGGGGTTCTTCTACGCAGCCTATACCTCTTCCCCAGTCAGTACTCCGGTCATTCTTTAGTATTGGGGCAGCCTTGGCAGCATCTCGGTATGGGTCCCAGATCTCGTAATCAAGAGACTTAGCAGGTGGAACTCTGCCCATATCGCCCAGTACATCCCCAATCCTCAGGTGGAAATGGCACAAGCATTCACCAAACTTGCTCAATAAATAAAGCTAAAACCAATAAAACTACACCCGTACCTGAATGTTTTTGCCCCCTTATTTTGGTATACCAACCAGCAGACCAGGGCACACTTCAGGTCCATTTCATGTTGTAAGTCTTATGGTAAGTCTATTTGTTCATATCCGTATCGGCCATAGGACTTCGACCATAAGTAGGAAGGCCAGTATGGTGGCCTGAATTTATGGGAGGAGCCCGGGGGGTATTTAACCAGCCCGCTCGCCTGTGGTCATTGTCGGTTTCCTGTGCGCGGTACCCACTCTCCCATCCCCTTTTCAGGGCATTTCTCAAATTCATTTCTCTTCACAAAATATTCATTTCTAATCTAGGGTATGCCCCCTTATTTAGGTATACCGACCAGCAGACCAGGGCACACTTCAGGTCCATTTCATGTTGTAAGTCTTATGGTAAGTCTAATTGTTCATATCCGTATCAGCCATAGGGCTTCGACTATATATATATATATATATATATATATATATATATATAAAAAAATATACAGTATCTCACACAAGAGAGTACACCCTTCACATTTTTGTAAATATTTTATTATATCTTTTCATGTGACAACACTGAAGAAATGACACTTTGCTACAATGTAAAGTAGTGAGTGTACAGCTTGTATAACAGTGTAAATTTGCTGTCCCCTCAAAATAACTCAACACACAGCCATTAATGTCTAAACCGCTGGCAACAAAAGTGAGTACACCCCTAAGTGAAAATGTCCAAATTGGGCCCAATTAGCCATGTGACTTGTTAGTGTTACAATGTCTCAGGTATGAATGAGGAGCGGGTGTGTTAAATTTGGTGTTTTCGCTCTCACTGTCTCATACTGGGTATTGGAAGTTCAACATGGCACCTCATGGCAAAGAACTCTCTGAGGATCTGAAAAAAAGAATTGTTGCTCTACATAAAGATGGCCTAGGCTATAAGAAGATTGCCAAGACCCTGAAACTGAGCTTCCGCACGGTGGACTAAAGCATACAGCGGTTTAACAGGACAAGTTGCACTCAGAACAGGCCTTGTCATGGTCGACCAAAGAAGTTGAGTGCACATGCTCAGCGTTATATCCAGAGGTTGTCTTTGGGAAATAGACGTATGAGTGCTCCCAGCATTGCTGCAGAGTTTGAAGGGGTGGGGAGTCAGCCTGTCAGTGCTCAGACCATATGCCGCACACTGCATCAAATTGGTCTGCATGGTTGTCGTCCCAGAAGGAAGCCTCTTCTAAAGAGGATGCACAAGAAAGCCCGCAGACAGTTTGCGGAAGACTAAGGACATGGTTTACTGGAACCATGTCCTGTGTTCTGATGAGACCAAGATAAATTTATTTGTTTTATATGGTTTCAAGCGTGTGTGGTGGCAACTAGGTGAGGAGTACAAAAACAAGTGTGTCTTACCTACAGTCAAGCATGGTGGTGGGAGTGTCATGGTCTGGGGTTGCATGAGTTCTGCCGGCACTGGGGAGCTACAGTTCATTGTGGGAACCATGAATGCCAACATGTACTGTGACATACTGAAGCAGAGCATGATCCTCTCCCTTAGAAGACTGGGCCGCAGGGCAGTATTCCAACATGATAATGACCCCAAACACATCTCCAAGACGACCACTGCCTTGCTAAAGAAGCTAAGGGTAAAGGTGATGGACTGGCCAAGCATGTCTCCAGACCTAAACCCTATTGAGCATCTGTGGGGCATCCTTAAATGGAAGGTGGAGGAGCGCAAGGTTTCTAACATCCAACAGCTCCGTGATGTCGTCGTGGAGGAGTGGAAGAGGACTCCAGTGACAACCTGTGAAGCTCTGGTGAACTCCATGCCCAAGAGGGTTAAAGCAGTGCTGGAAAGTAATGGTGGCCACACAAAATATTTACACATTGGGCCCAATTTGGACATTTTTACTCAGAAGTGTACTCACTTTTGTTGCCAGCGGTTTAGACATTTATGGCTGTGTGTTGAGTTATTTTGAGGGGACAGCAAATTTACACTGTTATATAGGCTGGAAAATTCAGTATTTTGCATTGTAGCAAAGTGTAATTTCTTCAGTGCTGTCACATGAAAAGGTATAAAATATTTACAAAAAGTGTGAGGGGTGTACTCACTTTTTTGAGATACTGTATATATATATATATATATATATATATATATATATATATATATATATATATATATATATATGATTCTGCACAGAAGGGCCACCCTGTAGCAGTAAATCTGCTATAGGCCGGTCAGCAAGCGGATAATTAGGCAATGGGTATGCCAATTGTGTTGTCACAGCAATTTTTTTACAGAACTTTGCCTTTAATAAAGCTGATTGTAAAATGTTTCCAGGTGTACCAATGATCACTCATGTACAGGTACAGAGTGAGTCATCACTGGTGCAGAGACGGAGGACCCAAACAATCCAGAGGCTCCTCGAAGGGTAGTGCTACATGTAGGGGCATCATCCTGGATTCCTTCTAGCCCATTTTGCAGAGTGATGACCAAGTCAACAAGTATTCGCCATGGACCCAGTCACCACTACTATGTTGTGAAAGAACCAGACCATCTCAGCCACCTCAGTTACCTCAGCTAGCAACAAGTCATGACAAGATGTCAGAGAAAAGAAGGGAATGCATGAACCCTTAAGTAAAGATTTAGAGTCTATTTAATAAATGACATAACATGCATCAAACTACTGATCCCTCTTGTTCAACAGAACTTACACATGATTATTTGGAAATCTAGGAGAATATTTGTGATGTAAGAAGTCAAACGTCTGCAGAACCAGGATGCCAAAGTTGTCACAAAAGCCTATGATATGCATCCATTGACTGATTTCACCTAAGGTTTCCATCTTTGTTCTAGCAAAATAAGAGACAGGGGGAGTAATTGGAGGTGGGGTAGGTGTGGAGCCAATGTTGGCAAAATAAGAGACAGTAGGGGGGAGGATTGGGGGATATTTTTTCACCTGATAAAATAATTTTTAAGCAATCCGTTACAACAACAGACATGGTGTACAGTTCTTCATTAATGGGAACAATAGCAAAAACGGTATTGGTAATGGATTGGTAAGAAAAAATAATTTTACTCGAATGTTTGTTGTATACTTTGAAAATAGGCTTTGCTTTTGCCCCCGATAACTAAATTCTACTTACGAAAAGCTGTCACCAGTTCCTCAAGAGAACCTATAACCTCTATATTCCAATGTAGTAAAGAAAAAGCGGTCAACTTCATCCATTGTATTTATTGTTTTCTAAAGCCTTCTCCTGGGACAATGAATGAGTATCACCACACTGCTTATTCATTGTCCACTGAGCAAGAAGGTGACACATGAAGCTGTTAAGTTAAACCAATAAATAACATAGTTCTATCTTTGCTGTGCAGTATGGCAGAGGTATGTGGACTAGTTGAAAAGAATATAAATCCTTACAAACGGTTCACATATACATACTTTACAGTATACATTATTCAGCAGCTGTGTATTTAGGCTGATTGTGAGAAGTTCCAATTGGTTGTGCTGTTTTGCATAGGTGGCACCTTAATTTAAGTAAAGACTGCAATTTACCTTTAGTAATTTTCTGTACAAAAGTTGACATTTGTGGGCTTTTCATTCATTCAACTCTCTGATGGCTCACACATCTTCTTGCCTTTTCTCATTTCCCGAATTATTTCCCCAGCCAACCAGACAACTTTCTGCTTTGCTGATTGCTTTTGTTATCTCAAGAGACATGAATGACTAAGCTTTTGCCCACTGCTCCCTTACTGTTACTCATTATTTAATCCCGTGCTGTTCCCAGACCCCAGAGCAGGGTGCCACTTCTGCACCAGCCAGCCACTGATCCGGGGGCACGCTCTGCACTCAGTGCCATTGCTGCTTCGTTTCCCTCCAGTCTTACAGTCCCTATCAGACAGTTCAACCAAACTCTGCACAAGAAACATTCACAATGATGAACAGCGCACCCTTCCTCTGACATGCCACAGGCAGCACACATTTCCTAAGGAGGCAGCAGAAGGCAGGGAAGCTGTAAAAATATGGGACCAACAGCGTCCCTTATTGAATCCATGGGAGATGCAGCCTGTTACCTTGAGTTGTGGGATGATCCCATATTATACAGGACAGGTGGCAACTCTAATTATATTTCTCCAGCAATAGTAATCAACTCTCAGCATCTAAAATCAAAAGTGTGAAAGGTATTGCACTTTGGAGGGTAATGTTCTGCTGAAAACTATAGACAGAGACATTTTTCACTAGAATCATATACATTTAAGCAAGTACTTTCTGCGTATTTATTAAAACATTTTTCTTCCATTTTATGTGCCAAAATCCTGGCCTTTGGAACTAACACCAATGTAATTGGCCAATTCCCTCCCTACCAACATGGTTAACATGTAGTCTATATAAGAGTGATTGTAGTAAATAGGACAAATTGCAGCAGGTTGTAATGGGGAGGGGCTTTAGTTGCAAGGCACTAGAGGAGCTAGTGGTCGCTAGTGATAGCATTCATGCAGAAATCTTTAGAATGTATAGGGGTTCATGACTATATTCTTATTGCACGAATTTCTACAAAAGTCAAGATGAAGTCATCATTAGAAATCTACATTTCTCTGCATGATCAGGATTATAGTAAAACTTTTTTTTCTTGAATCTCTCTTTATAGAAATGTTTTCATTTAAATGTATGAATGTTACAAAATGCTTTTTTTTCAGTGTAAAAGCAGTTTGTGTTTAAACTAAAGGCTTCCTTTAAAAAAAATGGGGATAACTCAGCCTCCCCATTATGAACTCTGCACTAACTGTGAAGACACTGGGCCCACAGAACTGCCCACTTCCCTGTGGATGGGATAGATATGGCAAACCATCTGCTCTGCAATAACCTCTGCAAGCTGGACACTAAACAGCACAGAAATGTGTGCAAACATTGTTTACTGGTGATGATCCAGAAGTCTCCTTCTGTCACCTATATGCTTATGGTATTATGGAAATACACAATCTATGTAGAGGACTGTTTATAAACTTTTTGATGTAGGCCACGATAACGAAAAGATTTTGGTAAACCTTGATCATCCAGGAGCTGTAATAAAATGAAATATTCAAATGTTCCTTAAAGCCCAACTGAACTTTCAGTTTAAATCAGGGGTCTCCAAACTTTCTAAACAAAGGGACAGTTTCCTGTCCTTCAGGCTTTAGGTGGGCCAGATTGTGGACATTGGGAGTAGAAATTGATCTAGCATCAGTGGGAGTAAACAGTATATCTTTAGTACTAGGGGGAAGAATAGTGTCCTATTGTTGGTGTCAGTGGGAAGAATAGTGCCCCATTGTTAGTATTAGTGGGAGGACTAGAGGCCATCGTTGGTGTCAGTGGAAGGAATAGTGCCCATCATTGGTATCAATAGGAGAACTAGTGACCTACTGTTGATGTCAGTAGCAGGAATTGCACCCTATTGTTGGTGTCAGTGGGAGGAACAGTGTCCAAAGGGCCAGAAAAAGACATGCAAAGGGACACATCAGGCCCCCAGGCCACAGTTTGGAGACCACTGGTTTAAATCATCTAAATCAGTGGTTCTCAACCTTTCTAGTGCCGTGACCCCTTGATAAAATTTCCCAAATTGTGGGGAACCCTAACAGTAAAATTATTTTCATAGCATGGGTTGTCAGCACCCAAGGCAAGACAAGTAATTTGCGCCCCTAACCCACGGATATTTAGCGCTCCCTGATTCCCTTCCCCTCGAACAGAAAACCCTTAAGGTACATTTTTTTTTTACATTCTTTGTTCTCCTTTCTTTCCCTTGTATCTCTATCCTAATTTCTTGTTTTTTTTCCCCATCTCTCTCTCTCTAGCCATCTTGTTCTTTCTTGTATTCTTTCTCTGCCTTTTTCTTTGTTCCTCCCCCCTCTTTTCTGCTACCTTCCATGCATTCTCTATTTTTATTCCTTTTCTTACTCCTTGGTGGGGGGAGGGGAGAATGGGATGAGCAGCAGTGCTGGTGCAGAGTTGGGATGAGTGGCAGTGCTGGGGGGGTGGGATCAGTGGCAGTGCTGGGGGGGAGTTCTGATCATCCAACTTAGGTGCTCTTGATCAAGGTCATCTGCTGATCTGAGAACTGTAGTGGGGACTTTTAATTGCAACTACTGTATAATCACAAGTTGTGTTACTCACTATGTCTCCGGCTTCACTGTGTCTCTGACTTTGTGGCATCTCGCAGCAGTGACACCTATGCCGAAATCAGGAGATAGGGTCTCCTTCAGCCCCTCCCACTTCATATTCCTCACCAGTCAGCTGACCTCTAGTCTCTGCTCCTTAGCCATGCTGTGAACTGAATGGGCGGCTGCGATAAGGGGCTGAGTGGGCGGCCACGGGCTCCAGGAACAGCCCAGCTGGGCAGCTACAGGCTCCAGGGACAGCCCTGCTGGGCAGCCACGAAAAGGCTGGAAGAGTGGTTCGGGCTTCAGGAACAGCCCAGGATTCGGTGACCCCTGGCAAATCGTCATTAGACCCCCAGGTTGAGAACCACTGATCGAAATACATTCCAGACGCAAAACAAAAAGTAGGCAATGTCGTACAGTTCATTTTCTTTCGAAAGCAGCCTGTGTGGAATAAAGTGCTCCAAGAATCTCCCTGCTGAACTCAGCAAAGCTCATGCTTGCTGATTGGAGTGCTTTAACTGTAACACAGTAGGGCGTGAGTCAGACCTCTGAAGAAAGATCACTGCTTCCTCACAGAGAGCAAGGGTGCTTCTCTTCATTATGCTGGCAAGGGACAGGCTTTTCCAACTCATGGTAATACTTTGCTTTTTCACTCACCTTGAAAGTATTTAGTTGACTGAATGTTCAATTGGGATTTAATTATATTCAGACAAGAAAAGTTTACACATAGACCAGATTTATGTGTTTCATACAGAAGTTCTTGTTCATAAGGACACTTCTGTATGAAATGTGTCACGGCCTTCTTCGTTGATGTGTATCTGTGGATTTCAATAAACCCTCAAATGACTTAAAATGGCTGTGCAGGCCCTTTTGTTTGTATTGGTCTGCCTCCACTGGGGGGTGAATGCTTGCTGGATTCCTTGGTAGCAGGTTATTTTTTATATGTGTTTGTGTTTTTCATTAATTGTATGCATGTGTTCCACTGGTAGTGGCATAACAAGAGCCCCATAATAAGCTTGGAGGATTGGAATCTCATTGATCTTCATTTTGTCCTGACAGTGTTCTAAAGAAAAACCTGCTCTATAACTTAATATGGTCTTTAATGTGAAAAAAAAAATCTCTTTTTTTAAACTATGTGTGAAATATGTCTTTTAGTAGCTAGAAAATATTGATTATCTATACATCACAAAAGATGTGACTGTAAAGTTGTCTGGTCTGGTCTTTTCTGGGTTTTAATTGCTTATTAAAGGCTATGTTCCAGGGAACACTGTTGTTATCCCTAGTTTTATTTTTCTCTACTTTAAAGGGCATACTTCCATTTTCTCAGAGCTCAAATAGCAAGCTAATAGAATGTTGAATTTTTTTCAGAGTATAAAGTAATTGCCATGTTGTGCTCATTCTATTGAAAAATTCTATTGATCTGCTATGTGAACTCTAAAGAACTTGAAACATACAGTTCAGATGTAGCCCAGCACCATTATGACGGCTTCTTCTGTTTAAGTGTAATATAAAAAATATAAGGCATTCTCTAAAGAACTGCATGGCTTACATGGTGCTGAATGTGGCAGAAGAACCCAACCTACCTCAAAGCATAAGGATGAATATTTTCTATGTTGCGGTATGTTTCAATATCTGTGATTGTTATGGTTTTAAGAATTATGCTTTTGACAGAGCTACTGTCAGAAAATCAGAATGATCAATATTTTCTATTGTGCCTATAATTGTTTATTTTGTGTCATAGACTGGCTTTAGTTACCTTGTTGATGCTGGATTATTTTTAGTCCCGAATCTAAAGTGAATACATGCTAACTACGTATTGTACAGATAGCTTTACACATAAACCATGAACATGAGCCACAAAAGATATAAAAATCAAACCAAGATGTCAGCATGAAAATATAAAATAATCTAACAAAAATTAACCTCCCAAATACTTTCAGATGCTTTTAAATACTCATGGAATATTGACTTATATTTTACTGATTACGGTACACTGGACAATAAAGATTTTGCTTCTTGAACATTTTTGCGTGTACCTTTTAGTTTTTTGGCTGCTAATCACAAAAATAACACATAATTTAACTTATCATATACTATTATATAGAAATCTTCTGTTTTTGCATATTCTTAATACATATATTTTAGGTTTACTTTTTGTGTTGTTGTGTTATGTAGCTAAGCATATGTAGCATAGCATATTGCATATTGCATAACATTCTTGGGATTGGTACAGTTTGGGCATGCCTGGGCATGCTTAGGCTGAATGGATGCTGCCTGGAAAAGCTATAAAAGCAGCTTGCTTGCACAGACACTACTCATTTTGTTTCCATGTCATTTCCATTTCCTTTTTGATGCCATTGCTTCAAGTCATAGCATTGTCTATGTACAGGCAGTCCCTAAGTTACACATAGGCTTACATATGACTCATACTTGCAAACAGAGGGAGACAACAGGAAGTGTGAGGAAATCTACCCTTAGGAAGGGAAATTCACTCCCGTAAGAGTTATCATGGGGAAAAGGGTATCTCCACTGAAGCTTTATCACCAATCCTTTTTTCCATGAAACCCAAAATGTTCAAAATCCAAATGTCACAGGGACAGAAATTAGGGTGAAATCTTCTGAACAGGGGCACAGACAGCAAAACAAATGTTACAGGGGTGTTAACCCTTCCCTATGCTATCCAAAAGAAATTGAAATATTTTTTTTAATGTAGTTACACTTAAAAATGTACCTGTTCCAACGTACATACAAATTCAAATTAAGCACAAACCTACAGAACCCATCTTGTTTGTAACCCGGGGACTACCTGTACATGTAACTTAACACAGCTGGGGACAGCAGAAATGTCTCGCCAATATCTGAACAGATGTCATACATTCTGTTTCATTTCTGGTGAATGCACATTTAAGCCTCAAAGACACACTAAGACTTGACTTGTTAAGAAAGGGTAGGAACTGTACTTTGGTTGTAAGATTGGTGATCAAGACAAGCCCTGGGCTCTTCACATTTCTTGTGCAAGATGTGCTGTTTATCTTAGAGCTTGGCTCAGAGAAACTCAAGCTCAAAAGCAGAACTATTGGGTTCAATACTGCAAGGATGATGTTTGCTATCACTAGGTATAAACATTTCTGTCTTTTGGCACTCTTTCCCTGGTGGTAAAGTATGGACACCAGGACTCCTCCAGATCCCTTAAAATACCAAACGGCACCCATCAGGGTTGTCCCCTGTCCCCTATTTTTTCACCCTTATCATGGAACCACTTGCAGAATCGATTTGTTCCAGGACAGAAAAACGTGGCACATGAACCACTTGTTGACCTGACAAAAATATTTTTGTCCTCGCCTCACAAAAAAACTCAAACTGATACAAATTTTTCTGAAAGTGAAATTTTTCACTATTTGAGACAGATGTTTCCAAGAATAACTGATGCCAAGATTAAGGAAGCCATTTTTGTTGGTCCACAAATAATATATATTCATTAATGCAAAGAGGTTCGAAGATCTGCTAGTGAGGCAAGAGAAAATCATCTGGAAAGCATTCAAGGAGGTCGTTCAGGATTTTCTTGGCAACTACAGAGCACCAAACTACATTCAGCTGGTTGACAAACTTCTTACAGCATACATGACTATGAAGTTCAGTATGCACTGAAGATTCATTTTCTGCATTCACACTTGGACTTCCTTCCCATAAATCTAGGTGTAGTCAGTGACAAGCATGGTAAAAGGCTTCAGCAGGACATTGCTACAATGGAAAAACATAATCAGGATAACTGGAATCCATCAATGCTGGCTGCATGGCTTGCTGAAGTGAGGTGCACCAGACACTGAGAACAAAAAAGAATCATCAGCAGAACACTTTTTGCCTGGTTGAACTCATGCAGCATTTTGAAAGCATTATGCAATCAATTTTTACACTATAGTCATTAAAGGTTCATTTCAACTTTCTCAAGTTTCCTATGTGATACAGCCATTCTGAAATTATATTTGTGTTCAGTTAGAAGGGGTCTATCATAATCACCAAACATTTTCAGGAAACAAAACTTTTGAAAATCTTTTTGTCCATTGTTACTTTTTCAATAAACAATTCACATGACAAAGCACTGGTTGCAGGGTTCAGTAGCCCATAGCAACCATTCAGAATTAAATTTAGTGAAGCCAATTTTTTTGGGCTAAACCAGTACAAGCCACTAGTTTAATGAGACAAGTTATTGTACCTTCCACTTTGCTCCCTGCACTATTTTATTTATTAAACCTGATAATGTAAAAAATGAAATGTATACAAGTTTACATTTAGATACATTATCATAGAGCTGGGTTTCAAGAATAGTGGTAACCTTAGGGTTAAGAATTATTATTTTGAGAGCTATAATGTATTTTATAGTCCCTGAACAATGTTATATGTGTGGTTCTAGTGGCATGTTAGACACCATATATGCTGCCTCATGAGTGAATGACCTTGAAGCAGAGCTGTGGAATCTAGAATCTAGAAAATAGTAAGTAATATATAATTAGAAGCCAGGCAATGGATTTCAACAGTAGAGAGACTCTACTATTTAAAAATAAAAAGAGAAGTAATATTAGCAGGTGAAATAAGTAGCGAGTCTATGGTAGACAAATGTAATTCAAGAAAGGCAATTTCACATAATACAGGGTTGAGGAACATGAGCATTTTAAGGTGAATAGCTTATGCATTTTCTATTATTATGAGTGGGATTACTTTCTAAAACAAATTTCCTTACATACAGTGGGGCAAAAAAGTATTTAGTCAGCCACCAATTGTGCAAGTTCTCCCACTTAAAAAGATGGGAGAAGCCTGTAATTATCATCATAGGTATACCTCAACTATGAGAGACAAAATATGGAAACAAATCCAGACAATCACATTGTCTGATTTTTTAAAGAATTTATTTGCAAATTATGGTGGAAAATAAGTATTTGGTCACCTACAAACAAGCAAGATTTCTGGCTCTCACAGACCTGTATCTTCTTCTTTAAGAGTCTCCTCTGTCCTCCACTCATTACCTGTATTAATGGCACCTGTTTGAACGTGTTATCAGTATAAAAGACACCTGTCCACAACCTCAAACAGTCACACTCCAAAGTCCACTATGGTGAAGACCAAAGAGCTGTGGAAGGACACCAGAAACAAAATTGTAGACCTGCACCAGGCTGGGAAGACTGAATCTGCAATAGGCAAGCAGCTTGGTGTGAAGAAATCAACAGTGGGAGCAATATTTAGAAAATGGAAGACATACAAGACCACTGATAATCTCCCTCGATCTGGGGCTCCATGCAAGATCTCACCCAGTGGGGTCAAAATGATCACAAGAACGGTGAGCAAAAATCCCAGAACCACACGGGGGGACCTAGTGAATGACCTGCAGAGAGCTGGGACCAACATAACAAAGGCTAGCATCAGTAACACACTACGCCACCAGAGACTCAGATCCTGCAGTGCCAGATGTGTCCCCCTGCTTAAGCCAGTACACGTCCGGGCCCGTCTGTGGTTTGCTAGAGAGCATTTTAATGGTCCAGAAGAGGATTGGGAGAATGTCATATGCTCATATGAAACCAAAGTAGAACTGTTTGGTAGAAACACAACTCGTCGTGTTTGGAGGAGAGAGAATGCTGAGTTGCAATCAAAGAACTCCATACCTACTGTGAAGCATGGGGGTGGCAACGTCATGCTTTGGGGCTGTTTCTCTGCAAAGTGAAGAGGACGACTGATCCGTGTGCATGAAAGAATGAATGGAGCTATGTATCGTGAGATTTTGAGTGCAAACCTCCTCCCATCAGCAAGGGCATTGAAGATGAAATGTGGCTTGGTCTTTCAGCATGACAATGATCCCAAACACACCGCCCGGGCAACGAAGGAGTGGCTTCGTAAGAAGCATTTCAAGGTCCTGGAGTGGCCGCCTAGCCAGTCTCCAGAAAACCTTTGGAGGGAGTTAAAAGTCCGTGTTGCCCAGCGACAGCCCCAAAACATCACTTCTCTAGAGGAGATCTGCATGGAGGAATGGGCCAACATACCAGCAACAGTGTGTGACAACCTTTTGAAGACTTACAGAAAACCTTGTGAAGACTTACAGAAAACCCCATAGAAAACCTTTGGAGGGAGTTGAAAGTCCGTGTTGCCCAGCAACAGCCCCAAAACATCACTTCTCTAGAGGAGATCTGCATGGAGGAATGGGCCAACATACCAGCAACAGTGTGTGACAACCTTGTGAAGACTTACAGAAAACGTTTGACCTCTGTCATTGTCAACAAAGGATATATAACAAAGTATTGAGATGAACTTTTGATATTGACAAAATACTTATTTTCCACCATAATTTGTAAATAAATTCTTTCAAAAATCAGACAATGTGATTGTCTGGATTTGTTTCCACATTTTGTCTCTCATAGTTGAGGTATACCTATGATGACAATTACAGGCCTCTCTCATCTTTTTAAGTGGGAGAACTTGCACAATTGGTGGCTGACTAAATACTTTTTTGCCTCACTGTACTTACATGTAAGATTATATAATTGTAATAAGGGATACATCTGCCTTATATATATTTAGGGCTTCAAAAAGGATCTTAATGTCAGGATCATCATGAATGATTTGGTAGGCTGGTATTTGGAGAAGCTTGGACAATACAATTATGTACTGTAAAACTGTCTAAGCTTATAAGTAACATTTAATGCCCATGAGTTCTCTGAACACTGCATTTTATTTCTCTTGGACTAGTGTTAACATACAATAATATTAGTTTTTTCCTTATTATTAAATAACCTGCAGTTAGCAGTGCATTTCCCCTGCTCTTACAATAAGAATCATTAAATGACTTGACTAGCACCAGCATTTTTAGGAACTAATGGGCAAATTTTGGCAGCAGCGAGTCCCAATAATATTTAAAATGTTAAGAAAAAAACATTATCCAATTACAGTTTTACCCAGTCAATATAAGAGAGCTGTAGATTTGGCACAGGAGGGTTGCTAAATGGGCACTCATTCTATACTTGGCTTTCTGTTAGCTAATTCTGAATTATTTAGGAATAACTGTGCTTTCATACAATGCAACGGCTCTGAAGTAAAGCACAATCTGTAAATAAGTAAACAGGATAATATGCCTTAAATAGATTAAACTCCAGTTTTCACATATTGCAACCCGCCTGTGTCCAATGTACAAAACCTGCTGTGTCTGGATTCTCAACTCCTTCATTGCTCTAGTATGTAGTTAGGAGACTGACATTAACACAGTATTTGTCTATTTTAGGTGCACGACATATATCCAATAGTCTGATACGGATCCCATCACCCCTGTCTCCCAACTGTACACTGGGGACAGGTAAATGATACCTGTAGGTGTCATAGTGTAGGTAATTGCAAATCTGGGATGCAGACAGGCTGCACTGATGACAACCTGGGTTCCCTTCTCAATAGCCAAATAATCAGCATTATCATATTTGCAGTACTTTTTTACAAAAAAATATTTTAATGCAGATCTTAAAATATATGGAAGCATGGAAATCCATTTAAAACAAAAATAAAATGGAACTTAATGCAAATTGTTTTAAAACCTCTATTGCTGCCTGTGACTTCATATTGGGTTGATTCCACCTCACTTCCTGTCCCAGATACAGTGATCACGGAAACAGGAGGTGAGGGGTATAAAACATTTTCCAAAGACTGTATTTCGTTAATTTTGGGGAACTTTCCTTTTTCTTTTTGTTATCTTTTCAATACTGGAAGTAAGAGTAAATCCTATCAACAAGGACAAAGATGACAATAACAATATGAGCATTTTGGCTGCAGTTTTTTTTTTCAAGGCTTTTATTGTTTGCATCAACTGCAAAAAAACTTTTGAGGTGTAAAGAATACTAACTTGACTAGTCTTGGAATTCATTAAAAAAAGACACAAAACTAGTGTTCCGGTATCATACAGATCAGCCAACGTATTCATATAGAGCAGCAAGTGAAAAAAGAATAGCTGCAGGCTATGAAAAATACCCCCGCAAGCTCTGTCTAACTTGAGGCATGTCCAGAGACTGTTTTCTTTACTGTCTGCATTATCTCTTGTAATATTCAGCAAATATTTTATTGTACTCTCTGTTCCACCAAGATGTACCAGATCTGGGGCATCCACTGGTGCAATAAAACTTTTTGGCTTTTCTATTTATAAATATGTATTTCAATTAAAAATATGCTTTAAAAGAAAATGATCAGTGGAGGTAGCATAAAAAAAAGATATGGGACAAAACAATTATTAAAAAGATTAAAGGGTTTGTGAAATTTTAGGGAGATCTTAGATAATAGAATTTGAAACTGTCTACATAAACATAATGCACATTAAATATAAAAAGTGCTTTTCATGTTTTTCTATTTTTGTATTTATTCTCTTTTTATTCATTTTCACAAATATGTACACATAGAATTGTTGTGGACCATGCTTGTCCAACTTCTTCATCTTTTACATCTTCATATGCAAATCCATCATTAGTATGATATTACAATTACAAAACAAAACAAAAAAAAAAGAAAGGAAAAAAGGAAAGGAAAACAAAAGAGACCCATTTAATCAGTGCACATTACACATGTAGGCATACTCTCAAATATTATATTAATCCTTCCTTCTTTTTGGGTGCCACTGTGACACTAATAATAAGGTCAATGAAATGCACCCCTGGGTAAAGGTACTATATACCGTTTTATAAATAGTAAATCTAATGTCGATATTCCTTTCCCACCTCCTTTTTCTGTGTAGATAAGTTGACCTCTCCTTTTTAAGTTTCTCAGCGGCATTCAGGTAATGAAAAACAAAAATAATCTCATCATAATATAGTCCCTATCCGGCCACAGATTTCCTAAAAACTTTTAAAAAAAAGTAAAGTATGTTAGGTTACTTTATTTCAGGTATCATTATTATTAAGAACATGTTAGTTTATTAGGTCTGCATAGGCCTCTCATTTCTTGAATATCAAGCAATCTTCCCTAATTTCAGAGACTTAATCAAGTCAATCCTCATACAAATAATATAGTTCTTCTATTAAACATATATTGTATAATCTACTTTTATCTTGTATATGCCAATATCTTGGGATAAGCTCTTTGGCTGCGTTTAATATTTGAGGGGTTAGTGATTTCTTATACTGTGCTACCAAAGTGTCTGTGTTATAAAATAAATATGTCCATGGATATACTTTATATTTATTCCAATTATTGAGTGAATACTAAAAGACAATTTCCCTTGTATTTCAGGACAGCTCCACCAAATATGCACAAAAAAAGATTTACATCCTCTCCAGCAGAGACATAATACCTCTGATTGGGACATATGTGCTCTTACAGGCATTCAGTTTCATCTTGCTAAAAGTTTAAAATCCAGTTCAGCAGTTTTTAAATCCAGTAATGAAGTGTGTGACAGAATCAATATTTTTACTCTCTGTCCCTCTCTGTGCATTAATTGTAAGTGGGTTAGTGTCTTTAGAAAGGTCTCAGGAGCACTGTGGTATTCAAATCAGCCCATCTAGTGAAGCCTTACTCTGTGTTCTTTCCATCTTTACCCAACTTCCATAAACATTAGCCCCAGCTACCGTATCATGGACCCAATCCCCCATGCACTAAATAAATACTGCTTGGTAGTACCTCTTAAAATCTTGCACTATCAGGCCTCCCTCTTTTTTTGCTTTAGTCAATACCATGTAGGGAAACCTAGGTCACCTGCCTTACCATATTAACCTCAAAATTAAAGACCTCAGTGTTCTAAAATATGCCGGAGGTACAGTGCCTTAAAAAAGTATTCATACCCCTTGAAATTTTCCACATTTTGTCATGTTACAACCAAAAACGTAAAAGTATTTTACTGGGATTTTTTGTGATGGGCCAACACAAAGTGGCACATAATTGTGAAGTGAAAGCAAAATAATAAATGGTTTTCAATTTTTTTTACAAATAAATATCTGTATTTGTATTTAGCCCCCCTGAGTCGATACTTTGTAGAACCACCTTTAGCTGTAATTACAGCTTCAAGGCACTGTAAATGTATCATAAGTATCTGAAACTAATATAGTATCTTATTTAAAATTCCCATTTTTACTACATTTAATCTGCCTACCCACGAAAGGGACATGGCCTTTAAGGAATATAATTCATTTTTAACAGAACTGAGCAATGAGATATAATTAGATTTATATAGGGATTTGAGATAAAGTGTTAATTTTATCCCTAAATACTTAAGTTCCTTAATTTGCCAAGAAGAAAAGAACAAAGGCTGTGATACTTGCTGCTCCTTGTCACAGTTATATTCAAGATCTCAGATTTTGATAAGGTGATTTTTAAATTAGATAATTTCCCAAAAGACTGAAGACATAGAACAACACGTCATCGGCCTATGCCACAACCTTCCACATCTCTAATCCTGACCCCACCTCCTGTATATTACTATTGGCTGGGATAGAGGCCAAAAGGTTCCAATGAAAGGACAAATAGCGGGGGGGACAAAGGGCACAACTTGTTCCATTAAATGGTTCAAAAAAATGGGACAGATTACCATTCACATGTACACTAGCAATAGGGTGATGATATATGGCACTTTCCACTGCATAACTTTAGGGCCTACACCCAGTGCCTCCAAAGGAGCAAACATAAATCCCAAGTCTATCCTGTCAAAGGCTTTTCCAGCATTTATTGACAGAAGTAGTACTGGAGATTTCTTGCAGTTAGCACTATTTTTGAGTAATGTCCTACTAAAGCCATAATCCTTCTTCTCCTACCCCCGTACAAAGCTAATTTTGTTCATATGTATCCACTGTGTCATCAGAGATTTTAAGCTAGTAGATAATATTTTTGCATATATGTTGGTGTCCGTGTTCAGTAATGATATCAGTCTGTATCTCATAACTTTTTTTAATAATATATGCTTACAGGGATTCTCTTTGTATGGTTAACTCTTCACTCATTGAATTCAGGTACTTACCAAATTTAGGGAACAGCTCTCCCTGAATTTTCTTATAATACATAGACTATCCAAAAGTGCTTTTCAAATTGCCACTAGAAACCACAGTGAAAATTGAAGGCTTAAAAATATTAGACAACTATATACTGTATTATATGTGACCACTTACTGTAGCTGTCTAAAAGGTAAAAACCAACAAAGCAGGTTGGGGAGGAGACTCCATATACACCATGTCTGTTGACTGAATTGACCCATAGGTTACTCTTCTGCCAATTAATTCAAATATATAAAATAGATAGATAGATAGATAGATAGATAGATAGATAGATAGATAGATAGATAGATAGATAGATAGATAGATAACAGGGACTAATATAAATTGATTAATATAAATGACGGTGTAATATGTCAGTGCTATTTTAAACATCTAAATATTGATATGTATTGATGGTTTAAAAAAAATGTTAATTTGATACATTAGAACATAGTACAGTCGTCCCCTCTTCTTCTTCCTATGTTTTGCCTGTTTGTTTCAATTCACCTTATTTGGCCCAGCTCAGCAGGTTTATTTTCCATTTTCTCCAAAAATATGCAGCATTTGCAAAAATATTCCAGAATACTGGTGGCAACAATCCCCAAAAAGGTTAGAACATAAAACTGCCAAGCAAACTTCAGTTTGGCACTTCATTAGCTCCTACTGGATAAAAAAAAATTCACAGGAAAAGAGTATACCTGCCAATACAGTGCCACCCACCAGTGCCACCTCTCAGTGCTACTTCAGTGCCCATCAGTGCAGCCTGTCAGTGCCCATTAGTGCAGCCTCATCAGTGCACATCAATGAAGGAGAAAAATTATCTGTTTTCAAAATTTTATAACAAACTATGAAACAGTTTTTTTTTTTTAATTTTCGAACTTATTTAGTTTTTAAAGCAAAAAATAAAAAAACAAAGCAGTGATTAAATACCACCAAAACAAAGCTCTATTTGTGGTAAAAAAAATTATAAAAATTTCATCTGGGTACAGATAGCATGACCACGCAATTGTCATTCAAAGAGTGACAGCGTTGAAAGCTGAAAATTGGCCTGGGCAGGAAGAGGGTTTAAGTGACCAGTAAGCAAGTGGTTAAAATAGCCTGTCACAAAACAGGGAAAATTCAGTCTAAGCCTATGTTTCAAAATGCATAAACTGAGGTTACTTAAAAGCATTTTTTTAAAACAGTCAGAAGATCTTAAGTTATAGACTGCTTAAACCATTAACGGTTGAGCTTCACCCCTCCTCCTCCTTGTCGCAAGTTCCCCTATTGGTCAGCAAGGCCTCCAGTCACAATACAAGGACCAATAGACAGGCTTGGGAGGCAAAGGTCATGATCACCATAAATTTGAGCTGCCTATATCTCTAGATCTACTTATTCTCTTGACATGCAGTTTTAATGTAAAATTACCTTCTGTTAGGTGTTTTTTTTCATCCTATGCTTGGTTTGAATTGCACTGGTTTGAGACAGAATTACTTTAGAATTTCAATATCATTTACAGGAACATTTTACTGAGCAGATGAATCTGTCTAAATCATTTCTAATATAGACTAGACACACAGGAGCACGTGCTCTCTGTAATATGACTAACAATGGCACATAACCATAATAAAATTGTTTGAAGAAATCATCTTGAATAAATGGTGGAGGCTGATATCAAGAAGTGCACAAATCAACTGCACAGAAATACTTTCTTTGTGCTCTACAGTTATCTGTAAAAACCAGAAACACTTTCAGGGACAAAACCTCCGTGCAAAAAATATGTAATGAGACTGTCCCTTCAGATTACAGACAAATGTCAAACAAGTAGTGTAAGCTATTGTATTAATATTTTCAAAGACCAGCCTTTAGATTTGTTATTCAAGGAATGACTATGCAGCATATTGGCATATTCATGTCTGAAATGTATTGCACAAACTTGCGGGCATGAAACCAAAATATAAGCATTTTGTTTTATTCGCTATAACATTGGTTAGTTCTAGGAGAGTGACTAAGTGAAACACAGAGGCATACATTTTATACCCTACAAATCTGTTGTTATAGAAGCGGTATCACCCACAAAATTTAAAACCTTATGGAATCCTCCAGTGGACCTAGTGCATGGAGTATTTGGTCCAGTTTTGATCCATGCGATGGTTGCTGCTGAGCACCGTGGTTGCTGTTTGACCACTCTGCTAGCAAGCTGATTCATTTTTAATTAGGACTGAGTGAATAGGAACCCGGATAGGGTAGGACATATGTTTTCTCCTACAGGGCTCAGTGCAGTCACAGTGGCTGCATTCAGGGACTAACTCTGCTAACTCCCCACTCAGGAGCATGGGGTGGTCAGTGGACAGTAGCTCTATACTTCTTTTCACTTTTTCTGGTAGAGGTTTACCTCTTACATGTATGCCCAACATCAAGAGTGTGACAGAAACTCCTAATTCTGGCTAAACACATAATGTTTTTATAGGCCCAGGACAGTTCAAACACCTCCTAAATCGCCCCTATTTTGGAAAGTAGACACCTCAAAGTATTTGCTGAGAGGCATGTTCAGTCCATGGAACATTTTATTTTTTGCCACAAGTTTTTGGAAAATTACAAAAAAATAATTGTAGCACCCTCTACCAATAGGTAGGTGATAGTAAGGTAATTTTACTAGGTTTATCCAGCACAGGCAAATTTTGGCAGGCCTATACTGCAAGCTAGGCCTGTCTGTTTTGATGTGGGGGCTGGGAGTGGACAGAGTAGCTGTGGGCGTTACCACCTGTGCTCTAGCTCTGAGGCGCCTCCCCTGTTTTCAGAGAGAAGGTTCTGGAAAAGGGTCTGGGCCTGGAATTGGAGTGGCGGGCAGCTTGTGTGTGAGCCCTGACCAATCCCCATCGAGATTGGCAGGTGGCGGGCCTCATATATAAGCTGAGGTGATTCTCCACAGGGGACAGAGTCAGTTGGGTGAAGTGAGGAATGGCATGTTAGTCAGTCGCAGGAGGCCATCCCCATCTGGGGGGTGCGCCAATTGCAGGAGAGGCCCGGGGAGAGCTGTGAGGGAACACGGTCATTGGCAATGTCCTTGCCACCACACGGTCGGATGGCAGGGAACTCCTAGAGCAGAAGGGCAGGTGAAACTGGCGGTACGCATGGTCCAGTCAAAGTTCCTCATCAAAGACTCAGGGCTGTTGGAAGTTCAGTGAGTGTTACCACAGTGGGGTTGGTGGTGCCAAGGGCTGAAGTGCTAAGGGCTGGAGTGCCAAGGAGTCTGTGAAGGGAACTTTGCTAGTACACAGTCACTAGTGGAGTCTTCATCAATACACATGGTGGATGATGGCGTGTCCTGGATCAGAAAAGAGACTGTGGGGATCTGTGTCAAGTCAATGCTGCCTGCGGGCACATGATTTGCAAGTTGGGCTGGCTGGGTAGTAGTCCATATTTCCTAGAAGGTATGCTTTTAAACCACTGGGCCTTCGGGGCGAGGTTCTGCAGGCCTCAGGCCTAGTGGCAGCGAGCAACCAGAGCCACAGTAGAGAGGCTTATTCAGAGTGGGTCCCTACTGTTCAATAGAACAAGATTTGTCATATTTCAATACTATAACTACAAGTTTGTGCAGGAGGAATCAAGTGTACAGGAGGAAACAAGTTATGGGCAGGAGGTGAAAGAGATCTAAGAACATTGCTTTTACACGGTCATTAGTGATGTCTCAGCCACCACACGGTCGGATGGCGGGGAACTCTTATGCGTACACACGACCGGACTTTTCGGCATCAAAGGTCCGACGGAACGAATCCGTCGGACATTCCGATCGTGTGTGGGTGTCATCGGACCTTTTCTGTCAAAAATCTGATGCACCTTAGAAATAGAACATGTTTCAAATCTTTCCGATGGACTCGATTCCTATAGAAAAAAACGTTTGTCTGTATGCTAGTCCGACGGACCGAAAACAACGCAAGGGCAGCTATTGGCTACTGGCTATTGAACTTCCTTTTCTAGTCCGGTCGTATGTCATCACGTTTGAGACGAGTCCGTTTCGTCAGAACTCCGTTGAAAAGTCCTTCCGAGTTCAGTTCGACAAGAAGTCCGCTCGTGTGTACGAGGCATTAGATGGAATAGTCTGCGGCGGTTGAGGCGCAGGAGGAACAACAGTCTGCATGGAGATGCAGGAGGAGATTCATACCTAAATATGCACATTACATCTTCTGGCTCTAACTTTATTCAGAATGTACTAAATTCTTAAATATGATGGCAATAACTTATCCTGTGGGCATCCCATATTCCTAATCCCTATTCGAGTTGTACCCCCCAATAAAAACAACAAAAACAAAGCTCACAAAAGACTGTTCATTGTCTCTGGAAGTGATGTATGAAGTCTGGCAGTGGGGTGATTTGCCAGATTGTTTGTTACTAGCTGCAACACCATAGCTACATAATTATAATTTTTTTTAAACCTAATTGACAATTTATTGATATATTGCTCACCCATGTCATAGGTATATGTAAAATTACATCCCAAAGCACATTCTGCTACTTCTCCTGAGTATGGAGATACCCTATGTGTGAGACTTTTTGGCAGCCTAGCCACGTACCGAGGCCCAAAATCCAATAGCCACCTTCAGGCTTTCAAAGGGCGTAACTTGCATATTTGATTTCCTGACTGCCTATCACATTTGTGGAGGCCCTAAAATGTTAGGATAGTACAAAAAAAAACCCCAAATGATCCAGTTTTGGAACGTAGACATCCAAGGTATTTGCTGAGAGACAATGTTGAGTCTTTGGAAGATCTTACAGCATACAGACTCCATCAGAGGTCCCCAACATTACATAACAGACCAGTAGGGGTCTGCTATCTATTCTGGGGGACCCTTGGGGTCTGTTTGCCGTTTTTCCTTTTAAAAAAAAGAAGCCGGGAGGGAAAAGGAGGATTGGGGCTGCTCTGAGCAAAACCATTGCATAGAGCAGGTAAGTATAACATGTTTGTTATTTTAATTAAAAAAACAATGCAAGTTTCATGTTAGTTTTTTGTAAATGTCAGTACTAAAAAAAATCACTGCTCCTGGCCACACAGAATTTTTAAAATAATTTTTTGCTTTGGTACATGTTCCCCAGGGCAATGTCCACCTCCCCTCCCCACATGCTGCTTTTTGACACCCCCTTACCTATTAGCCCAGATAATTGGCTTTTGTAGTGTCTGCAGTAGTCTTCAAAAATAGTGGCCAATCTATAGGCTGACCTTTTCCATAGTGTCAGCAGGACAATGATTGGTCTTTTACAATCATAGTAATAATTAGCAGCTTGTGTGATTGTGAATGACTGCACTTGCCATTCTAACCAGCAAAATGATAACAACACAAGCTGCCAGTTATTACTCTGCTTACTTGCAAAAAATCAATCACTGCCCTGCCAGCACTGAGCTATGCACTCTGCCCTGGCTCTTCCAGACGGACAGCAGCATTCAGCATAAATAGGAGAAAATTTGATTAAAAGGGCATCGCTCCACAAAAAGAGGGGGCAGGGGCTCAGTGTTGCCTAGTATGAACATGTATAAACTCCCCAATAGGTACAAATAACTTGGGCTTCTGCGTGAGGTGGGAATACAGCCAGCAGAAACAGAAAAATAATTCAATTTTTTACAAAATGAAGGGTTGGATCAGAACAGGACCAAGTGCTCCATGCATTAGGGGAATTGCATAAGGATTCAAAAATGTTATCTATACTTAAAAGATACAATTAAAAGAGCATTGTTATATATATTCAATAAGTGCATACAAATTAGCACTGTTTTTTGTTAGCAAAATAGCATTGTTCCCAACTATTTTTCTCAACCACAGAATATCTTCCCTTATGCTGTTGAGAAGATGGGAGAGGGTTTTTTTTGTGGGCATAAATGCACCCTGTCCCAGGTTGATAACTGTACTCCTCCATAAGGGCCGGGAGAAGGGGTGGGCGGGAGAGGCAGCTGCCCTGGGCGCAATGGTTTACTTTAGGGATGGGGGTGCCTTCTTTCTGTTACAAGGCTGACAGGAGTAATGACAGCAGCATCACTACTGCTGTCAGCACAGCGCTGGGAACAGCAAGGAGAGGAGGAAAGAGCCAGGAAGGTGTGCGGGCTGTGTTCTCGCTCCCCCTCCTCCTCCCTGCCAGTGCAATGCTCCTGTATTAACAAGCAGGTGGCAGTGTTCACACACACACAGGAGCTGCACTAGCAGAAAGGATGAGTGGAAGAGAGAGCACAGCCCACACCAATGAGAACAGAAGTGTCTAAGAGAGAGCCACGTGTGGCGGAGAGAACCGCAAGTGGAGGAGAGAGCCGAAAGTGGAGGAGAGAGAGCAATCAACATAAGCATGTGCCCAATCTTAAAACTGAGCTGCACAGTGATTTTGACAAGCAATTGACTGCTGGGCGTAGGATCCCCTAAGATTGCACATCATGAATGGAGGGTGCAGTTTGGCATCATTGCCCTGGGCGCTGGATGACCTTGTCCTGGCACTGTCCTCCATAGACACAAAACAGTAAGTGAACTTTGTTATCCTCATCCCTTTCATGTTTCTCTACTCTTCAGAGGTACAGTCATGTGCAAAAGTAAGTACATAGAAATTATTGACCTTTTCAACATATTTGGACAGTCAAACATTAAATTTTCATTCAAACAGTGCCTTCAGATAAGGGTGGTATTCTTGAACAAATAACACATAAAATGGAAATGGTGTATTCATTCTCATAATCTAAATACATGAAATAGCAGATTTGTCTGGTGAAAAAAGTTAGTATACCCTTACATTTACCAACACTTCAATTCTTTGAAATTAGATCAAGTTACCCAGATTAGGTGTTAATGATTAGAGCTTCCTTGACGAGTATGTGGGTAGAATCTGTCCTATTTAAACCTCAGATATCTTGGGTATGATGTTCTTTTGCTTATTGATATTTGTGGCATCATCATGACATGGTCAATTAAGCTGCCTAAGGCCATTAGACAGATTGTTGTGGATGCCAATAAGTCTTGCAAGGAATTTAAAAATATTTATGAATTATTTGAAACCAATCATTTTACTATAGGAAAAATATTCTCCAAGTGGTATAGATTTCTAATGACTGCGAATATGTCCAGGACGGGGCGGGGTTGGGTCAGGGCTCCATGTCTGAATGGACACAGGGAGCTGTTACTCGTCTCGGGTGCCCCCATAGCAAACGGCTTGCTGTGGGGGCACTGAACAGGAGGGAGGGATCAGAATCACAGAAAAGGTACCCGAGAAGAGGAGGCTCTGGGCTGCCCTGTACAAATCCACAACAGAGCAGGTAAGTATAACATGTTTGTTATTTTTATAGGGAAGAAAACAAGACTTTATAATCACTTTAAAACAGCATTTCCCGAAGAAGCTGTGGCCGTGAAGCATAGAAGTGGAAATGTTATGATTCTGGGATTTCCTTGCTGCCTTAAGGGCTGGGAAGCTTGCTGTCATCAAGTCGACTATGAAATTTGTAACATATCAAAGTGTGCTTGATGAGAATGTGAGGTTGATTGTCTAAAAGGCAAAGTGGAAATGGATCTTTCCACACAATAGTGATCTGAAGCACACTAGAAAATCCACAAAATGTGGATAAGATCAGATAAGAATTTCAGAATAGGAAATTAAAGACATGGTAAACATTCCTACTTGCACCTTGTGTTTTCACTTGCATAAGATTTGAATTGACCATGTACTGTAGTTTTATGATGACGCTTTTTGCCCTATATGCACAGCCTATAGTAGAGGAAATCTTCGCATTGCTGTGTCAGCAATTTCAGTTTGGGTCAGTATGGCACTGCACAGGTTAACGTATGTCCTCTGTCTGTATTGTGAGACATGACACTTTCTGTGAAGAAACTATATATCCCACAATCCCTGGGTCTATCAGTTTAGTGCTCATGCAGTTAAGAACTACACAGTAATTAGGTCTCACACAGACACAAGCAGGCAGAGCATTCTTAGGCAGACAGTGACTTAGGCCTCTTTCACACAGACAATCCGTTCAGGTCCACTCCATAGACATCTATGGAACGTCGGATGTCAGTGGTGACACGTCCGCTGACATCCTACCCACTCCGATCCGAAAAAATATGACAGAGGCAAAAACCTACTTTTCCATCCGTCTGCGGATTGGATCGGGTGACGACAGACTCTACGGTCCGTCTTCATCCGATCCCCCATAGGGGAGAGCCGCGCTCTGACAGGTCCATCCCTGCACAGTGTGCAGAGACAGACCTGTCATCTACCTGCACAGCGGGGATCGACGGAGCGATCCCCCGCTGAGCAGATCGCCTTGTGTCCATACACGGACACAAGGCTCTGTAGGGATCCCGACAATAATATCTGGATCTGCCCACATGCCTGACCAGCAGTTGACTCAGCCTTTCAGTGCACCAAATCCTGCACTTCTCTTTTAAGCATTATACAATGCAGCTATGATTTCATATTGTATATTAAATTGATTTCCTCTTGTTCAGTTATGTTTAGAATGTGTTACTTCAAAGTTTAAATATCTGATAAAGTACCAGTTCTTGTTAACCTGCTATGAATACACTGCATCAGATCCAGTTTTTCGCTTCTATGTTTTTATATTCTCACCACTATGGTAAAGTTGAACAAGAGTTGGTTTCAGCTTCTCCTTGTGCTTCACATATAGTTAGATATAGGGAAAAAAAGCTCAGGTCACATGGTACTGATACTCAGAATGAAGTCAATTGAAGTATTAAGACAGACAGTTCTTCAAAGGGGTAAAACTAGTGTAAACTCACCCTTATCATAGTAGTACGCAAAAATTGGAGTAATGGATTTCAATAATGTTGTAATAGGTTTGAATGACTGTTTTTATATATCTCTGTACTTCAAATTCAGAGGCTACATTTATTTTATTTTTTAAGTTTACACATTTCTAAACTAATGTTGTAGATCGTACAAATATTTATTTTACAAATATGCCTTTAATGCAAGGCGCACCAATGACCCCTCGTTTTGAAAAGCATTGTGGATTTTTTTGTAGAGCAGTTAGGGGTGAGTCTTTCCTCTCACTCATTAGCTGTGTATGTAATTTTGGTTCTGGCTATCTAGACTCTGCATATACTGTACTGTATATTCTCATTTCAAGCATGTGTACATTAAGTCATTTTTAAGTATTTCTCTTACAGCTATTTTTTTTTACCTATCACAGTATTCTCCACTGGCAATGCTTCCCTTTGCTTTTCTTTCCAGAAAAAAGGCACCATCTTTGTTCTAGCTTCATCCAGGGTCATCCTCTGCGTCCTGGACTGATAGCTGGTTCTAATAAATACTGGTGTCTGTCATTGGCGTGCACAGCCTATTGTATTAGGGTGTGCACCCCAGAGCACAAACACACATGCGTGTACATCAGCAGAGCCGTGGAAGGTGTGAGCAGAGCAGAGATTGGTGCCAATAGGGCAGTGGACGGTGTCAGTAGTTTTTATTTTTTGTATTTTTTACAATTTTATTTTTGTAATTCTCTTTTACAAAATTATTATTTATCTTTTTTTTTTTTTACAATTTTTAAGGAGCCCCGTTGAGGGGGTTTTGGTGAAATATCAAGGGTCTAAACAGACCCCCGATGTCTCATAAACAAAACATAGTTTACTATGCTTCAGTTAAGAATGAGCACAGGAGCAGTACAGATCACTCACTGCGTTCATTCAGAAAAGGAAGGGGTAAATTAAATATTTACCGGTCCCTTCCCCCACTCTCCTGTTTCTCCTGAAACATTCCCCAGAGCAGTTGGCGGGATAGGAGAGAAGCTGGCAGCACTGCAGGGGGAGCCAGGGGGCGCCAGGAAGCAGGGAGAATCAGCACCGCGCGGGGTGATTAGGGTGTGCCCAGGCACACCTGGCATACCCTGTGCGCACACCTATCACAAATGTCCAACACAAATCAGTCTCTGCTGCAATCTTTCACCTTGTGCCTTCCTACAAAGTTAAACTGTTGCAGTCTGGGGAAGGGGAAACAAAGGGAATGCTTCCTCCTACCTGGAGCAAACAGACGGCATCATAGCATTTTAAAGGCATCACCTTAGCCTAAGCATGATCACTTGACTGAAGCTCAGGGACTACCTTTTAAAGTGATTGTAAAGGTTCATTTATTTTAATAACAAACATGTTATACTTACCTGCTCTGTGCAAGGGTTTTGCACAGAGTGGCCCTGATCCTTCTTTTCTGGGGTCCCCCGGTGGCGCTCCTGGCCCTTCCTCTTCATCGAGTGCCCCATGGAGAGCCACATTCTATAGGGCAGTGATGGCAAACCTTGGCACCCCAGATGTTTGGAACTACATTTCTCATGCACTATGTAGTGTAGTTGAGCACCATGGGAAATGTAGTTCCAAAACATCTGGGGTGCCAAGGTTCGCCATCACTGCCATAGGGGCACTCGTGTGGGTGCGCTCCTTAGTCCTGCTGCTGCATCCATTGACACAGACAGCAGGACTTGGCCCTGCCCCCAGCACCCTTGTCACTGGATTTGATTGACAGCAGTAGGGGCCAATGGCTCCCGCTGCTATCAATCTATTCAATGTGGACCTGAGACAGCGGCTGAAGCTGCTGGGCTTGTGCTCATCGCTGGAACGATTGGGTTCAGGTAAGGAAAGGGGAGCTCTGAGGGGGCAGCTGCAGCACAGAAGGTTTTTTACCTTAAGGTGAAAAACCTCGAGACTTTACAACTCCTTTAATGATAAAGGGTGTTTTATTCTAGTTTTTAGTTTTTTTGGAAAGGATATTGTTCCTGTATATTATGACAATTTTTTTTCTTGCAAACTTGTTTAGGGTTAGCCTGGTAAACATGTGAAAACGTACCTAGTGTGCCACCTGCTGGCTGGAAATTGTAAAATGAAATAATTATATGAAATATTTGATCTTTATTTAAGAAATGAAAAAATTTTACTTTTTTATTTATTTATTGTTCTAAACTTAGTAAAACAAGGAAATACGTATAAAATGCTTTACATTTCCCCTAAGAATGTAGGCTGTTTTTATACAACACACTGTTGTTTCTCATGTAAGCCCCTATCTTGGTGATATTGCTGCTTAGGTCTATAAACCATATATCACTATAGAGTCTGTATTGTTATTTATCACTTGTGTTGATTTCTGCCTTAGAGAAATGTGTGCAAGATAAACATGTTTTAAGAAGGAAAGACGGATCATTTCTCCCTCGGTGATCGATTGCCTCCTAATGTAGAGAGACCCTGCTGAACCTGCAAAGATAATGCCTTGTTCCTTTTACAAGGTTCAAACCGGAGAGAAAAAAAAGAAGGAGCCCATAGAAAATGTAGGTCAGGACCAAAGATTGTAACACAGGATGTGAGCTGGTGCTCAGGGGATACTGGTAAAGAGATAATTGGGAAAATAAAGTTGCAGCAGGTTTCATTTTTGTTCAGAAAAAAAAAAAAGATGTACCAGCATATCTCACAACACTGTGTTTTCACAGTAGTCAGGGGCAAGAAGACTGCAGCCTGCTTCGGTATCTGCTGACACTTTATAATGTATACATAGCAGGAAAGATATGCCTGAACACTTAGATGCATTATTGGCAATATCATTTATTTATGTGATTTTATTCCTTTGTCATATACATTATCCATGCATTTAATGAGAAAATTGTTTTCTTTATTTTGTTGCATGTTTAGCATACTGTGTAAGATTATTCTTAAAGCAGAAATCAAGGCCTTTTCTTTTGCATCTTTTTCATCATTCATCTATACCCTAACCCGTTGCGCCTAATCTTTGTATGGCATTGTTCTGCATCAAGCATTCTTCATATATCAGGCATTACCTCTGGGTCCAGATTTGGTTAACAGTTACTATGGACTGTGATGGTGGCACCACAATAAAATAGCAGCCATTCTGCATTTTAGAGTGTGTAATGTAGACAGAACTTTCCAGTAACATTAGTACATCACTCTCCATAGAGGCTAACTGACAGTGTAGGCTCAATGCTGGAAGCTTTACACAAGGATAAGAATCTTTATTTTCAGCAGTGTGGCTGTAATTTCCACATTTCGTTTTACACAAGGATAAGGATCTGTATTTTCAGCCATCGGACTCAAAATCTCATTGAGCTCAATTGAACATAACTGTCACTTTTTTAAAATAAGGATCATTTTTCCTGGTGATAATCCTTGTGAACTGAGCTTCCATGTTATTCCTTTTAAGTATTTTTCAGCACAAATCACCTCCTGTTATGTGACTATATCCTTTCTACTGCTTCCGGCTTCTAGCCTTGAAATAGAAGCAGACTAGCAGCAACGTGACTTCATTTTAGAAGACAAGTTTATGGTACTTTCACCATTTTTTTTTATAAATGGATGCATTGAATGCATGTACCAGAATTTTCTAAACTATGTATTCTAGTGCTTTTACCTGTGCTTTAAATTGAAAACTAAACATTTTTATGAGTAAGATCTGCATATTATTAGGTTAGAAAGAACACGTAAGTGATTTACTCATATCAGTGCACTTGTAACAACACATTTGAGATTTGTGCAAGATACGTTTTTTATTATTTGCAATGACAGTTAAAATTCAGGACATGCATTTGCGCTCTACCCCATTCTTCTTGGTCCAAGCAGTACTAGACCCCTGGAAGCATGTCCTACAAAATGAACTGTTTACAATACTCAAAAACTGTGTTGTTATAAGTACACTAATATGGCTACAATCAAGTCACACAAGATGGAAGATACTGTCTATAGCCACGTGAAGAAGCAGTTAACTAACTGGATTATAAGGGAAACATAGGTCAATAGTAACAATACTGCTTGGACCTTGGAGAAGGGGGTAGCATCCAGGGGCGGGCTGGGCCCGGGGGCAGGGTGGAAATTTCCCCCCAGGCTGCCACAATTTACAGGCAAAATTTTTTTTTTTCTCTGAGGAAGTTGGGCCAGGGGCACGGCCGCACGCTGTGACATTGAGTGCAGACTGAACTCCTTGCACTGCTAGTTCCAGTGCTGTCTGCAGAGTACCGCTGCTGGAGTTAGGGAGGGAGTGGGCGGGGGGGAGTGCAGGTGAAAACAGCCTGCCTAGGTGTCTTCTCATCTCCCGTGTGACTCCTCCTTCCCCCGCCGCTGCTTTTATCCAGAAGGTAGAAGACAAAACATCCAAGCAGAGAGTTGTCCAACTTTTCAAGTTAAATCGCCTGTGATTGGTTGCTAGTGGCGGTCCTAGCAACCAATTATCTGTCTGTTAAATTGAAAGTTGGAAAACTCCTGTCCTCTAATCCAGTATGCCGCATCCTCTGTCTTCTACCTGCAGGTAAGAGAGGGGGCAGTGACATGTTGGACTGTGTTGCAAGGAAAGAAGTTGGCTGTGCACGAGACTGGGATACAAGGAGGGGGGGGGCTGTGTGGAGGAGACTGGTATACAAGGAGGGGGGCTGTGTGGAGGAGACTGGGATACAAAGAGGGGGGCTGTGTAGAGGAGACTGGGATACAAGGAGGGGGGGCTGTGTAGAGGAGACTGGTATACAAGGAGGGGGGCTGTGTGGAGGAGACTGGGATACAAGGAGGGGGGCTGTGTAGAGGAGACTGGGATACAAGGAGGGGGGGCTGTGTAGAGGAGACTGGGATACAAAGAGGGGGGCTGTGTAGAGGAGACTGGGATACAAGGAGGGGGGGCTGTGTGGAGGAGACTGGGATACAAGGAGGGGGGCTGTGTGGAGGAGACTGGGATACAAGGAGGGGGGGCTGTGTAGAGGAGACTGGGATACAAGGAGGGGGGGCTGTGTAGAGGAGACTGGGATACAAAGAGGGGGGCTGTGTAGAGGAGACTGGGATACAAGGAGGGGGGCTGTGTAGAGGAGACTGGGATACAAGAAGGGGGGGCTGTGTGGAGGAGACTGGGATACAAGAAGGGGGGGCTGTATGGAGGAGACTGGGATACAAGAAGGGGGGCTGTGTGGAGGAGACAGGGATACAAGAAGGGGGGCTGTGTGGAGGAGACTGGGATACAAGGAGGGGGGGCTGTGTGGAGGAGACTGGGATACAAGGAGGGGGGGCTGTGTAGAGGAGACTGGGATACAAGAAGGGGGGGCTGTGTGGAGGAGACTGGGATACAAGAAGGGGGGGCTGTGTGGAGGAGACTGGGACACAAGAAGGGGGGGCTGTGTGGAGGAGACTGGGATACAAGGAGGGGGGGGCTGTGTGGAGGAGACTGGGACACAAGAAGGGGGGGCTGTGTGGAGGAGACTGGGATACAAGGAGAGGGGGCTGTGTAGAGGAGACTGGGACACAAGAAGGGGGGGGGCTGTGTGGAGGAGACTGGGATACAAGGAGGGGTGGCTGTGTAGAGGAGACTGGGATACAAGAAGGGGGGGCTGTGTGGAGGAGACTGGGACACAAGAAGGGGGGGCTGTGTGGAGGAGACTGGGATACAAGGAGGGGGGGCTGTGTGGAGGAGACTGGGATACAAGGAGGGGGGGGCTGTGTGGAGGAGACTGGGACACAAGGAGGGGGGGTTGTGTGGAGGAGACTGGGATACAAGAAGGTGGGGCTGTGTGGAGGAGACTGGGATACAAGGAGGGGGGGCTGTGTGGAGGAGACTGGGACACAAGGAGGGGGGGCTGTGTGGAGGAGACTGGGACACAAGGAGGGGGGGCTGTGTGGAGGAGACTGGGATACAAGAAGGGGGGGCTGTGTGGAGGAGACTGGGATACAAGGAGGGGGGGCTGTGTAGAGGAGACTGGGATACAAGAAGGGGGGGCTGTGTGGAGGAGACTGGGACACAAGAAGGGGGGGCTGTGTGGAGGAGACTGGGATACAAGGAGGGGGGGCTGTGTGGAGGAGACTGGGACACAAGGAGGGGGGGCTGTGTGGAGGAGACTGGGACACAAGGAGGGGGGGCTGTGTGGAGGAGACTGGGATACAAGGAGGGGGGCTGTGTGGAGGAGACTGGGATACAAGAAGGGGGGCTGTGTGGCGGAGACTGGGACACAAGAAGGGGGGGCTGTGTGGAAGAGACTGGGATACAAGGAGGGGGGCTGTGTGGAGGAGACTGGGATACAAGAAGGGGGGGCTGTGTGGAGGAGACTGGGATACAAGGAGGGGGGCTGTGTGGAGGAGACTGGGACACAAGAAGGGGGGGCTGTGTGGAGGAGACTGGTATACAAGGAGGGGGGGCTGTGTGGAGGAGACTGGGACACAAGAAGGGGGGGCTGTGTGGAAGAGACTGGGATACAAGGAGGGGGGCTGTGTGGAGGAGACTGGGATACAAGAAGGGGGGGCTGTGTGGAGGAGACTGGGATACAAGGAGGGGGGCTGTGTGGAGGAGACTGGGACACAAGAAGGGGGGGCTGTGTGGAGGAGACTGGTATACAAGGAGGGGGGGCTGTGTGGAGGAGACTGGGATACAAGGAGGTGGGCTGTGTGGAGGAGACTGGGATACAAGGAGGGGGGGCTGTGTGGAGGAGACTGGGATACAAGGAGGGGGGCTGTGTGGAGCAGACTGGTGTACAAGGAGGGGGGCTGTGTGGAGGAGACTGGGATACAAGAAGGGGGGGCTGTGTGGAGGAGTCTGGGATACAAGGAGGGGGGGATGTGTGGAGGAGACTGGGATACAAGGAGGGGGGGATGTGTGGAGGAGACTGGGATACAAGGAGGGGGGGCTGTGTGGAGGAGATTGGTATACAAGGAGGGGGGGCTGTGTGGAGGAGATTGGTATACAAGGAGGGCATCTGTGTGGAGGGGACTGGGATACAAGGAGGGGGGGGCTGTGCAGGGGACTGAGGTGCAAAGAAAGGGGGATGCAAGGAAGGGGGGCTGTGTGGAGGAGTCTGGGATACAAGGAGGGGGGGCTGTGTGGAGGAGACTGGGATACAAGGAGGTGGGCTGTGTGGAGGAGACTGGGATACAAGGAGGGGGGGCTGTGTGGAGGAGACTGGGATACAAGGAGGGGGGCTGTGTGGAGCAGACTGGTGTACAAGGAGGGGGGCTGTGTGGAGGAGACTGGGATACAAGAAGGGGGGGCTGTGTGGAGGAGTCTGGGATACAAGGAGGGGGGGATGTGTGGAGGAGACTGGGATACAAGGAGGGGGGGATGTGTGGAGGAGACTGGGATACAAGGAGGGGGGGCTGTGTGGAGGAGATTGGTATACAAGGAGGGGGGGCTGTGTGGAGGAGATTGGTATACAAGGAGGGCATCTGTGTGGAGGGGACTGGGATACAAGGAGGGGGGGGCTGTGCAGGGGACTGAGGTGCAAAGAAAGGGGGATGCAAGGAAGGGGGGTTGAGGACACTGATGTAAAGGGGGAAGGTCTGTGATGTAAGGAGGGGAGCTGTGATGTAAATTGGGGGACTTAAATGGATAGAGGTATGTGATGTAAAGATGGCACTGTATTGTAAAGGGGTGCTGTATTGCCACTATTTTTCTTCAGGCCAGATCCAGAAACGCAGGTGGAGACCAAGGCTGAAGAAATAGGTGGAATTAGTAGGAGGAATAGTATTCCATCATTGGTATCGGTGGAGGATATAGTGCATGCCCCATTGTTGGTGTCAGTGGAAGGAATTGTGCCCCAAGGGCCGCATAAAGGCTAGCAAAGGGCCACATCTGGCCCTCGGGCTGCAGTTAGGAGACAAGCCAAGGCTAACGCTGCACACTGCGCTAAAACAAAGAGGTATGGAAGTTCAGCTGCCAGCATCTAAAGTCAGAATACAGACTCCACAGATGATAGTAAAATAAAAAATGCAGCGCTAGAACAGTAGCATAAAATAACAGAAAATCAAGCAGTGATAGAACTAATAAAAGTCCAATATCACAAGTCCATATATTGAAGAATGGATATACTGTAGTAGCCAACATCTGTGCTCTGTGCAGATAAAAGGGCTATAAGTGAAGATAGGGTGATATTCCTCCACACCAGAGAGAATCTCGTTCCACAAACAGTGAGAGTAAGTAAGCCTGCTTACCAGTTATCTGTGACCACAGATAAATGTGGTCTCACCAAGCGTAGGGAAATGGTTCTCCCCAGAAACCTCATAGGCTCTCTTCAATTCTCACCAATCACTCGATACTCCTCTGCTGCCAGAGGAGGAATATTACCCTATCTTCACCTATAGCCCTTTTATCTGCACGGAGCACGGATGTTGGCTACTATACCCATTCTTCAATATATGGACTTGGGATATTGGACTTTTATTAGTTCTATCATTGCTTGATATTCTTTTATTTTATGCTACTGTTCTAGCGCTGCATTTTTTAAAATTTAACTGTAGTTTGGAGACCCCTGGCCTAGGGTGTCAAAAATCCTTACACCAGCCCTGATTTTGGGAGTTGTAGTCCATGCACGCTCCCGGTTGGTGGAGAACTGAGAGCAGGGAAACGCAGCCAGGAAACGACAACTCCCAGATCTTGGAGGGAGGCAGCAGGGCGAGCCAGGGAGTCAGCACCCACATGACTGGCTCGGGCTGCATGTTTAGTTGACCCCAGGACAGGAGCATCACATCCCCAGGACTGGAAAAGGCCATGCAAGGACCTGCTGAACTAGCGCGGGCAGCTGCCATCACTGTGGTGAGGGACCCTGACACCCGCAGCTGAACCCCACATCCCATTCCCCCCCCCATACACCCTATTTACCCTGCCCCAGGCCAGTGCCCCACCCAGTAACCTCAAAATAGCCATTAACACTGTGGGTCCTGCTGGGAGCTGTTGATCATGCTGGGTGCTGGCCATGGCCAGCAGGATCAACAGGCCATGGTAAGCTCTCAGCAGGATCCACGGACCAGCGGCCAGCAGGACCCACAGGTCCGCGGGCAGCTCCCAGCATGACCCACAGCGCCTGCTGGCAGCTGGCCTTTGGGTCCTGCTGGCCTTTGGGTCCTGCTGGCCTGTGGGTCCTGCTGGCCGCTGGCCTGTGGGTCCTGCTGGCCGCTGGCCTGTGGGTCCTGCTGGCCTGTTGGGCCTGCAGGTCACTAGCCTAGGGTGAACAGATGTCTCTGGTTCCTGGGGACAGTCCCCGGACTGAGGACACTGTGCCTGGACCGAGTCTGTCCCCGGTTTTGTCCCCAATTTGCAAGACCAATCCGGGATGGGTGCACTGCAAGCTGGGACAGTGGGAGGGCGCCCAGGGCCCACCCTACCATGGGTCCCGCTGGGCCCAGCTCCACCAGATCCCACAGCGAGGATCTCCCACTTACCTGGCGGCCGCTGTCATATGAAGTCCCTCCTCCTGGGCTGGCTCCTATGATAGACAGCACACTGGTGACGTCTATCATAGGAGCCGGACCAGGAGACAGGACTTCATGTGGCAGTGGCTGTGCCGGGTAAGCGGGAGATCTCCACTCTGTGTAATCCCGTTGACTCTTCTCTCTAATCCCCATGCACTGAACAGACTGCATTGATGGGCACTGGCGAGGCTGCATTGATGGGCACTGGCGAGGCGAGCTGATTCGGTGGTTCAATGGGCCACTTGACTGGACTTGCCCCCCAGGCCTAAGGCTGCCAGCCCTCCCCTGGTAGCATCCTGCTTCTGAAAACAGTGAGGAAACATCAAGATCAGCACCACCACTCTGTTTTTTGTCATAATAGCATATTTGAACCAAATTCTGGGGTCCAGCAAATCACTCCATGTCCCCAGGTTGGGAGTTGGGACAGTAAAAATTTGTAGAGCTCTTAAATGATTTGGCCAATGAAAATTATTTCATGAATATAAATATTCATGAATTTCATGAATATAATGTAAAAGGTGCATTTTTATCAGAGGATTTGTGCATATTTCAGTTAGTGTGTTGGCCCTTTATTAGCCACCCCTGTCTGGACAGAGCTAAGAGTACATGAAAAATATTGTTAGGCCATTTGTCTTATAATTTAGAGTTTACTAGTGGAGGCCCTCTTCATATACACCAGCAAGCAGTTTCTGTGAAGATATTAGTTCTGTGAAGATATTAGTTCAGAGCAATTTTCTGCAATTCTTACATAGCCCTTTGTTTTCTTAATTCATTTGCATACCTTTTTTCAAAAGGTCCTTGATCTGGTTGTGTGGCATCATAGGTCATCTCACTCCTTGTGTCACATCATGGGTCTCAAATTCTACAGAGAATAAAAATGTAACACTGTTTCCTGGAAAATTCCCATGGTTGCTTGATGAGAGCAGGTCCTTGATGTTCTGGGTTGAAAAATGCTGAGCATCATTCAACCTGGAGGAAGGCCTGTTCTGGATAGCAGAGAAGTGAGTCTGATGGGAACATTGTCTAAAATGAGGTGAGTATTGCATTAAGAGCTTCATTTCTTTTTACTACGGAAAAGCAGTGGATTTTAGTGAAAAATTTGTTAGAGACCCATAAGCTGTATTTTAGCTGCATTAATAATTTTATTTTGTGATCAATTCATAATCAAAATCTTCTGTTCACAAACATAAATATTGCAAAGGTGTGGATCTGTTTAACTTGAATTATATTCACTTGATATTATTTAGCTCTATTTTATCTTATTTTCATTGTGATTTTCTGCTCTCCCTATTGGACACCTTATTGAATCTTACAGTTATATCAGTAATGAAAGATATTTATTATATTATTGATATTCTACTAGTTATTTGATGAAGAAAAAACCTGTACAATTGCGGTAATCATTTTTTAATCCCCTAGAACAGTGGACATTGACCCTGTCCACAGGGCCCACTAACAGGCCAGGTTTTATGTATTACCTTGGGGAGATGCAGACTAGAATACTGCAATCACTGAGCAGCAAATGATATCACCTGTGATGTATTTCAGTTATCTTGCAAGCCCGGCCTGTTGGTGGGCCCTGATGACCACTGCCCTAGAATATTTATTTCTGAAACTGGTGAAAAGTGATGTTTTTGGCTTTAGCAATTAGATCTGTTAAGAGACATCCAACTTTTTAACAGTTAGTTCCATTAGTTTAGTCGGGCATTGCTATTCTGTAGCTGAGTAGCTCTGGATGAGACTGCAAGATTGTTATATGTACTTACATAGGCAAGTCAAATAATTTGTTGTACTACAACAAAGAGAGCTCTCAATGTGGCACGTTTTACCAACAAGGTAAAAAAAGATACATTTTTGAAGCTTGTACGAAGAAGTAAGTCAACTGTTTTTAAAAAGAAAAAACTGGAAAAAAAGTTTTGATGTTGCCCCTATTTACATATCATACTGTTTCATTTTTCTAGAGAATAAGTGATGAAACCAGACTGGTAATCATGGGCTGGTTCTACACTTATACATCTATTTTTATTTTTCCTCAGTACTAATAGTATTATTACAATTAAAATAATTTTGAGTATTATTAGTATTATAGAATGTAATGAGAATACAGAACAGTCAAAGTTACCTGCACAATAAGTCTTAAAGGAAACGATAAAAAGGCATACCCCTTTTTGAAGCTATATCCAAATATTTGAGATATTAAATACCATCAACCAGAGCATTCTCTGCATAAAAACAAAAAACAAAAACAAAAAACAATCATTTTCTCCTTGTATTTGTATAGATTTGATGCTAAAAACATTACTTGTGAAATAAATAGCTTCTGTCTAAATTTTCAATTCAATGCAGTTGTTTGTATCACTGCTGTGATAGGGATATTACATTGTAAGCTTCCTCTGAAAGTAGAACTATAGCCTCCAATTGCAAAAAAAAAAAAGTTGTGCTGCTTTTTGTCATTCCTCTGCAAATTCTCACAAATACCTTTTGATCTTGGCATTAAAGTTTACCTTATGTAGCTTCCTGTGATGGAATGATAGTACTGTAGCACTAGAACTGCTCCTGAATACAGAGCAGTGCTGTCTCCCTCATGTAGGCTGGGCATGCTTGTACTACAGCAGAATGAAAAGATGCTGCAGGGACCATGGCTATTAGCATTGTTACTGCTGATTCACAACCTGTTTTAGCAGCTTACCGTACCTAGACTTGCCCACTGCTTTCTGGATAGATAGCACTGCCTCTGCTGCTGGAATTTTTTTTTTATATTTATGAGGCATGCACATCACAAGGTAACTGAATTTGGGGCCTATTTAGGCTGTCACAAGTGCTACATAGGAACATTTAGATGTACTTTAAAGGAGAAGTAGGGCCAAAACTCTTTTGGCCCTACTTATCCTGCAGGTCACAGGAGTACACTTCATTCTGCACTCTTGTGACCCGTATTCAGTCATCAGCGGGATAAAGTCCACTGTCGGTTGACGTCACTCAGCCGACCCAGAGCTGACTTTAATGTCAGGATCCACCCAGATGCCTGACCGGCAGCTGACTAAGCCTCTTAGCGTGCTGCTGAGAGCCTGAGCCAGCCACTCCCGCCCCCTTCACAGCCCAGCACTCTAGTGAGCGCTGAAGGGGCAGAGCAGAGGGCCGGTTACTAAGACCCCTTTCACACCGAGGGCGTTTTGCAGGCGCTATAGCATAAAAAATAGCGCCTGCAATCCACCCTCAAACAGCTGCAGCATTGTCCCAAGTGTGAAAGCCCGAGGGCTTTCACACCGGAGCGCTGCTCTTTGGAGCTTCTTTGGAGCTTCTTTGGAGCGGTGAAGGAGCGGTGTGTTTACCGCTCCTCCACCGCTGCTCCCCATTGAAATCAATGGGGCAGCGCTGGGATACCGCCGGCAAAACGCTGCTATTGCGGCGCATTGCGGGCGGTTTTAACCCTTTCTCGGCCGCTAGCAGGGGGGTAAAAGCGGCCCAGTGTGAAAGGGCTCTAACAGTCACCACTCTCTGCGCACTGAATACTGTGAACTGAGTAATCAGCAGTCTTTGAATGCTCGGCTCTTAGTTTTAGAGGTGGCAGGGAACAGATGCAGCATCAGATTTATAGTACATCCACCTAGGTGAGTTTGTAGGGTTTGTTTTTTTCCAACCTCATACTTCTCTTTTAAGGCATAGTCAAATGTTAATAGTAGTTTAACTTTTTTAAGCCACTGCAAAATATTATTCCAGGAGCATCTCTATACATGCTTCTGATTAAGCTGTTATTGTGATAATCAACTCTGTACATAGCACTTTTGGTCTTCAATTTGCCACGGTGCCCAGTCAATAATGTTCAAATTTTGCTTGCTGTCATGTAGGACCTGTGGAGACAATGTAATGCTGTGTATATGTGAACATTGGTTATTTATTACTGACATGCCATCAGTTATGGAGGTTAATTTACTAAAACTGGAGAATGCAAAATCTGGTGCAGCTCTGCATAGAAAGCAATCAGCTTCCAGTTTTTTTTTTTTTGTCAAAACTTAATTGAACAAGTTGAAGTTAGAAGCTGATTGGATACTATGCACAGCTGCACCAGATGTTGCACTCTCCAGTTTTAGTAAATCAACCCCACCATTCCTAGTAGGACACAATAGCAATTGAAATGCTTTTAAATATATATTGAACAAATACAAAGCTAAACAATAAAATGCAAAATTGATTATTTCACTGTTTTGTTCCACAGCACTAGATTTGTTGCAAACATTAAGTTACCCTTTTTAACCAATTAGTAAAAAAGTAAATGATATTTTGATAAACAGTTAAAAGCCTTTGCAGTACAGTTATAATACCTAAGACTGCATAATAATAATTTAATTTAATTTGCAAATGATATCATGATCTATGTAGCAGTATGAATAATAGATGAAGAACATTAACACTTTTCCATCATTTCTTTTCCAGGCGCTAAGCTGCTCTTACTCCTTACTTGCTGCATAATTTACATATTTAAAGTGGAATGTTGTCCAGAAGCCTGCCTGTGCTACAATGAACCGAAAATCACCTTCAGTTGTTCACAGCAAAGACTGACTTCCATCCCTTTATACATTCCAACACAGACTCAGCGTATTTTTCTTCACAATAACAAAATAACATTTATAAGGGCAACTAGCTTCACCTCCTGCCAGAACCTTTCTATTCTATGGATCCATTCAAACAACATCAGTCATATAGAGTCTGGAGCATTTTATGGATTAACAAAACTGGAAGAACTAGACATGAGTGACAACTATAACCTCAGATCTGTTTCTCCACTAACATTTCGAGGTCTTGTTCACTTACATACTTTACACCTCAATCGCTGTGGTCTGCAGGACTTACCTCTTGGAATCTTCCAAGGCCTTTTCTCTTTGCAGTACCTCTATCTTCATGATAACAACCTTTATTTCTTGCATGATGACACATTTGTAGATTTGGGGAACCTCACTTACTTGTTTCTTCATGGCAACAAACTTAGTACCCTATCTGAAAATGTATTTAGTGGCCTCATAAATTTAGACAGATTACTGGTTCATCAAAACAGGCTGGATTATATCCATCGCAGAACTTTTCATGATCTTAAGAAAGTAACAACTCTCTACTTGTTTAGTAACAACTTAACCGTACTCAAGGGAGAAATACTGTCACCTTTAGTATCCCTTCAATACCTACGTTTAAATGCAAACCAGTGGATCTGTGACTGCAGAGCTAAATCCCTCTGGAACTGGTTGAAAGCATTTAAAGGCTCATCATCAGAGCTAGAGTGTTATGTTCCACCAAACCTAGCTGGGAAGGACCTTAAAAAACTAGTCATCGCAGATCTTGATGGATGTGCCAATACTTCTTTCCATCAAATGAGAACAGGTTCATTTGGAGTCAAGGGCGAAGAGATTGCAGACAGCTGCTGTCAACCTCCAGTCGATAAGTCCCTAATTACTGGAACAAATGCTAAGTCTGGCCCATCTTCTCATACGAGTAGAGTTTTGCCAAATATCCCAGTCAAAGACAAAGAAAATATTTCAAAGACAAAAATCATTGGTAATGCTGACCCTAAGAAAAATAAAACTTATAAGCCTATTAATCACTCCCCTTTTGGAACATTCACAAGCAAAGTAGATAACTCTTTAACAAAGTTGAATCAAAATAACGTTTTTGATTCAGTTGAACCATCTACTGTCCCAAACAAAAAGAGGCTTCCCTGCTCAAAAAAAGTTAAGTCAAAATCACAGTGTCGAATGTACCAACCGGGAACCAACTCTGGATTACCGAATTTGCACACCATGGATCTTCTATATATAACTTTGATTTTCATCCACCAGATGCACTTTTAAGCTCTCTATCACACACTTTCTCTCTCTCTATATATATATAAATATTTTTTTGGTTTAAGGAAGTTTCAAAGAAAGACTATGAGTGACCTTAATAAATCGTTGCTACTATATACAAAAATGTGCATAAACAAAGAGCTTCACAAAAGGTTATTGGTTATTTTTTTATGGTTGTGTACTTAAGAGTGCAGAAAGTGCAAAAATATTGCTTTATTCCTCATATATTTAAGGATATGTTTAATCCTTTAAAGATTGAAAAAAAAATGCTAAACCTGAATGTTTAGCCTTTATTTGTATTTAAAGTTGTACTTAAAATGATTCAAAATGTACATTGCAAAGAAAATGCTGTTGTCTGCTCTGTTTATGACTTAGAGTTTATTGTAATTATTTCTGTCATTATGTTACTGGGTAGTATTTGTTGAAGAATGCTATCCGTTTACTTAAACATTCTCCATGTATACACATATAGATATGCATTTTATTTTAACTGTGCCGAATTAAGTAAAAAATAAATCTGTTCTTTTTTTTTTTCTCTGTGCAAAGTTTTATTTCAGTATAAAAAAGGACATTGTTTTAAATTGAGGAGTCCTTGACACCACTAAATATAATACAATGATACCTTCTGTATATTTTTTTTTCCTTGTAATGGGGGAGCAGCTAAAAATGTGGGGGTCATATTACTGACTGACAGTATTCCTGGTTGGGATGTAAGAATTTAAAGAAAAAGGAAGAAAGAAGATAGGCCTCTAGCAGTCATTTACATTCCTAATGTCATCTTAAGCATTTGACAGGCAGACCTTCAATAATGTTTTTCTTCAAGTTTTTTTTTTTTATTTGAGGTATGTTTGCCAAAGTTAGGGCAATTTCTGCAATAAACAATCAACATGCATTGCAGCCTCCTGTGGATTGTCCTGAAATGGTACATGTTTTGCCAATGCAATATAATTCTATAGCAAGCCAGTTTTTTTCACTGCAATACATGCAGGCAATCCTGGTCCAATCTGGAAATATGAACCCAAGTTAGAAAAACACCATAAAAATGGGAAAACTTGTGTTCAATCTCAAACCTAAAACAATCCTTACAAAAACAGCACGATTACAAAATTCCAAAGTCTAAAAGACCTATATATAAAACATTCATTGCACAAATGTCACAAGCATTCATCAAGGCTGCACAAATGTTCCCCTGTTTTTTTTCTCTGATGCTAACACTTCCTATGATCATCAGCTCCATCCAGTGACCAAAATGCTGTATATTTTCTAATTGAGATATTTCAGAAAAATGTACCACACTTTGGCCATTGGATGGAGCTGACGATCATAGGAAGTTGTAGTATCAGAGAAAATACAGGCTAAATTTGTGCAACCTGGAAGAATGTTTGTCATGTTCATCCAACAAATGTTTTAAAAACAGACCCATAAACTTACCTAATGCACAATTTCTGGGCCAGAAAATACAAATATTCCTCCAATATTTTTTTATAATATGTTGTATTCACCTTGCCATCAAATGACTAAACTACTAGATAGCTCACATATCCCCAAAACAGCAGAGATACGGCTCTATGCTTCTGTGCAGAGGTTTGTTGACTCCTCTGCAAACATAGCTATTACGGTTTTGAGCATAAAGTTCAATTTTAGTCTCATCACTCTAAATGATTTGTTCCAGAGGTTTTGAGACTTCTCTATGTGGTGTATGGTATTTTGTAAGTGGCCTGTTCTGTGGCATTGGTGCAGCAAAAGTGGCTAACATGTTTATATGTCAAAGGTAAGCAAACGTAGAGTATAAGAACAACTGTAAGTCTGTGATGATACCGTACATAACAAAGTGGGCACCCAGGCATGAGAGTTGTAGAAGTACGTAGAAAAAAAAATAAGTAAAGTAAACAGTACTGTAGATCCAGACGAGAAGGTAGAGCCTAGCAGAGTCAGAAGAAATGCAAATGAAACAAAAACAGGGTTAACAATGGCCAGGAACCCTGACTAGATTAGAGTCAGAGATTATTTTTAGTTGTAATATACAACATAATAAAGACAGTGCTTTGTAAATAAGATTATTATTTCAAGTTACCTACCAAAAAAACATACAATTGTGCAACACCATGTCTAGTCATGAAATTGGTGCCTATTAAAGTGCATTAATGAATGAATCAGTATCATACAGTCATCAGATTAGAGTAGTAGTGAACATAGCTTCAATATATATATATATATATATATATATATATATATATATATATATATATAGTGTCCATGCACTGTGCATCTCCACTGTCCTTACATCTCTATGTCGTTTTAAAGGACACTCAGAGACTTTTAGTGCTATTATGCAGATGATTCCATTTTCTGGTCCTGAATTTTATATCCCTCAAGTTAAATGTTCCTAAATCACTACACTTTTTCCCCAGGAATTTATAAACCTTGCCAGCCTTGTTCTTTTCTGCAGTGAATTATGCGACAGCTCAGTATGGGCAAAGCTATAGAAAAATTGTTTCCTCTGGAAATATGTCTGCCTTACTCAAATGTATTCAAGGCCACTGCCAGTAACTTCAAAAAATACTTTTCAGCCCTGGAATATAATAGCAGGTAGTAAAATAGATGTTATAGCAATAGTAAAAACTTTTTTATTATTTTGATTTAAAAAATAATCCTTAGAAGTAAAAGTAAAAAAAAATGTAAATATATTTAATATTTCAATCTAGACATTACACATTTTACTGGAATGTAAAGAAAAATGAATAGATTTTACATTCAGAAATCAGTAAATTTTGCTTAAAATTACCCTATCATTAACAAAAAATCCAAATTCCACTGGAAAATAGGCATTTTTTTAAGAAGGTCAATTTCTTTGCATTGATCAGTAGTTTCTAACGCCATCCATGTCAATGCTGTATCCAGTAGTGATCTGGAGGTTAGTTGGGGCATCAACTGAGTGCTATGGTGGACTAGGAAAGTGTTGGTTTCCCAGATGACTTTAGGATTTCTTGTGAACAGGGAATCTATTTGGCAGTGCAGGAAGTGAGAAAGATAAATATTTTTAATGTTCGCAACTATTCATCATTTTTTTAAGTTATTTGAATTCCCAAAGCATGGTACATACAGTCAGGTCCATAAATATTGGGACATTGACACAATTCTTATCTTTTTGGCTCTATACACCACCACAATGGATTTGAAATGGAATTAACAAGATGTGCTTTAACTGCAGACTTTCAGCTTTAATTTGAGGGTATTTACATCCAAATCAGGTGAACGGTGTAGGAATTACAACAGTTTGTATATGTGCCTCCCACTTTTTAAGGGACCAAAAGTAATGGGACAGATTAACAATCATCCATCAAACTTTCACTTTTTAATACTTGGTTGCAAATCCTTTGCAGTCAATTACAGCCTGAAGTCTGGAACGCATAGACATCACCAGACACTGGGTTTCATCCCTGGTGATGCTCTGCCAGGCCTCTACTGCAACTGTCTTCAGTTCCTGCTTGTTCTTGGGGCATTTTCTCTTCAGTTTTGTCTTCAGCAAGTGAAATTCATGCTCAATCGGATTCAGGTCAGGTGATTGACTTGGCCATTGCATAACATTCCACTTCTTTCCCTTTAAAAACTCTTTGGTTGCTTTCACAGTATGCTTCGGGTCATTGTCCATCTGCACTGTGAAGCGCCGTCCAATGAGTTCTGAAGCATTTTGCTGAATAAGAGCAGATAATATTGCCCGAAACACTTCAGAATTCATCCTGCTGCTTTTGTCAGCAGTCACATCATCAATAAATACAAGAGAACCAGTTCCATTGGCAACCATACATGCCCACGCCATGACACTACCACCACCATGCTTCACTGATGAGGTGGTATGCTTTGGATCATGAGCAACTCCTTTCCTTCTCTATACTCTTCTCTTTTCCATCACTCTGGTACTAGTTGATCTTGGTCTCATCTGTCCATAGGATGTTGTTCCAGAACTGTGAAGGCTTTTTTAGATGTTGTTTGGCAAACTTTAATCTGGCCTTCCTGTTTTTGAGGCTCACCAATAGTTTACATCTTGTGGTGAACCCTCTGTATTCACTCTGGCGAAGTCTTCTCTTGATTGTTGACTTGTACACACATACACCTACCTCCTGGAGAGTATTCTTGATCTGGCCAACTGTTGTGAAAGGTGTTTCCTTTACCAGGGAAAGAATTCTTCGGTCATCCACCACAGTTGTTTTCTGTGGTCTTCCGGGTCTTTTGGTGTTGCTGAGCTCACCGGTGCATTCTTTTTTTTTAAGAATGTTCCAAACAGTTGATTTGGCCACACCTAATGTTATTGCTATCTCTCTGATGGGTTTGTTTTGTTTGTTTAGCCTAATGATGGCTTGCTTCACTGATAGTAACAGCTCTTTGGATCTCATATTGAGAGTTGACAGCAACAGATTCCAAATGCAAATAACACACTTGAAATGAACTCTGGACCTTTTATCTGCTCCTTGTAAATGGGATAATGAGGGAATAACACACACCTGGCCATGGAACAGCTGAGCAGCCAATTGTCCCATTACTTCTGGTCCCTTAAAAAGTGGGAAGCACATATACAAACTGTTGTAATTCCTACATCGTTCACCTGATTTGGATGTAAATACCCTCAGATTAAAGCTGAAAGTCTACAGTTAAAGCACATCTTGTTTGTTTCATTTCAAATCCATTGTGGTGGTGTATAGAGCCAAAAAGATTAGAATTGTGTCGATGTCCCAATATTTATGGACCTGACTGTATCTTTCTGTTAGTTAAGAATGTTGTACTTCTTTGGAGAAATAAAAGAATCATTGTGTTAACCAAGCTGAGCAAAATGGATGAATGTGCTTGGTATTTTTAAGCCATCTTGTTATGGACTACTGTCGTGTACTTTTAAGCTATAGCACTTAAAATAGAGATCCACCCTAAGACCTAAATCCCTGCATATGCACACATCCATGATCTAACACTAACCTATCTAGCGCTGTAAAGAAGAAATAAGTACACATACCATTTCTGCAGCCAATCCCACACTGAGCTGTAAGCCGTGGCTTCGCTGTGGAGGGGGGTGCAAAAGACACATCTGACAATGGAAGTCCCATAGTAACTGTATGGATGACAATACTCCCCATTCATTTCACAGCCGTTGACGGCTGTGTCTGCTGCAGAGCTCCTGCCGCTGGAGACCGGATCGGATCCACTTCAGAAAAGATTTGTACTGTGCCTTGAAAAAGTATTCATACCCCTTGAAATTTTCCACATTTTGTCATGTTACAACCAAAAACGTAAACTTATTTTATTGGGATTTTATGTGATAGGCCAACACAAAGTAGCACATTTATGTGAATTGATAGGAAAATTATAAATGGTTTTCAACATTTTTTACAAATAAATATGTGAAAAGTGTGGCATGCATTTATATCTAGCCCAATTTACTTTGAAATCCCTAACTAAAATCTAGTGAAACCGATTGCCTTTAGAAGTCACCTAATTAGTAAATAGAGTCCACTGGTGTGTAATTTAATCTCAGTATAAATACAGCTGTTCTGTGAAGCCCTCAGAGGCTTGTAGGGGAACCTTTGTGAACAAACAGCATCATGAAGACCAAGGAACACACCAGACAGGTCAGGGATAAAGTTGTGGAGACGTTTAAAGCAGGGTTAGGTTATAAAAACATGTCACGGAGCACTGTTCAATCCATTATCCGAAAATGGAGAGTATGGCACAACTGCAAACCTACCAAGACCATCCACCTAAACTGACAGGCCGGGCAAGGAGAGCATTCATCAGAGAAGCAGCCAAGAGGCCCATGGTAACTCTGGAGGAGCTGCAGAGATCCACAGTTCAGGTTGTCCACGACTATTAGTCGTGCACTCCATAAAACCCTTTATGGAAGAGTGGCAAGAAGAAAGCCATTGTTGAAAGAAAGCTAAGCAGTCCTGTTTGCAGTTTGCGAGAAGCCATGTGAGGGACACAGCAAACATGTGAAGAAAGCACTCTGGTCAGATGAGACCAAAATTGAACTTTTTGGCCTAAAAGCAAAACGATATGTGTGATGGAAAACTAACACTGCACATCACCCTGATCACACCATCTCCACCGTGAAACATGGTGGTGGCAGCATCATGTTGTGGGGATGCTTTTCTTCAGCAGGGACAGGGAAGCTTGTCAAAGTTGATGGAAAGATGGATGGAGCCAAATACAGGGCAATCTTAGATTAAAATCTGTTAGAGTCTGCAAAAGACTTGAGACTGGGGTGGAGATTCACCTTCAAGCAGGATAACGACCCTCAACATAGAGCCAGTGCTACAATTGAATGGTTTAGATCAAAGCATATTCATCTATTAGAATTACCCAGTCACAGTCCAGACCTAAATCCAATTGAGAATCTGTGGCAAGACTTGAAATGTGCTGTTCACAGACACTCTCCATCCAATCTAGCAGAGCTTGAGCTATTTTGCAAAGAAAAATGGGCAAAAATGTCACTCTCTAGATGTTCAAAGATGGTAGAGACATACCCAAAAAGACTTGCAGCTGTAATTGCAGAGAAAGGTGGATCTACAAAGTATTGACTCAGGGGGGGTGAATACAAATGCACGCCACACTTTTCATATTTATTTTTAAAAAAAAATTTGAAAACCATTTCTCATTTTCCTTCCACTTCACAATTATGTGCCACTTTGTGTTGGTCTATCACATAAAATCCCAATAAAATACATTTACATTTTTGGTTGTATCATGACAAAATGTGGAAAATTTCAAGGGGTATGAATACTTTTTCAGGGCACTGTATACAGATTTCTTTTTTACAGGGTTAGATAGCATAGTCTTAGAATGTGGATGTCTGTAGATGCAGGGATTTTAGTTTTAAGGTGGACTTACACTTTAAGGTAAACTCCACTGGCCTTCTGTCAATATACCATTTTAGCAGGCCTTGAGCATCATTTAGCATGCCTTAAAGGAGTTGTCTCAGTTTTTCACCTTAATGTATTCTATGTATTAGGATGAAAAACCTTCTGTGTTGCAGCTGCCCCCCCAGAGCCCCTCTTTTTCTTACCTGAACCCGATCTTTCCAGCGAAGAGCACGGGCCCTGCAGCTGTCTCGGATTGTCAATGGATAGATTGATAGCAGCGGGAGCCATTAGCTCCCACTCAAATCCAATGACACGGGGACCGGGGGTGGGGCCCAGTCCTTCTGTATGTGTCAATGCAGCAGGACTCGGAAGCTCACCCGCATGGGTGCTCCCATGGAAATCGGCTCTACGTGGGAGCACTCACTGAAAAGGAGGAGCCAGGAGCGCCACCGGGGGACCCCAGAAAAGGAGGATTGGGGCTGCTCTGTGCAAAACCCTTGCACAGAGCAGGTAAGTATGACATGTTTGTTATTTAAAAAAAAAAAACAGACCTTTACAATGACTTTAATTTTCACTGCAGCTTGATGAATCAGGGCATACTGTACATTTAATATTAAAAGTAGAACACAGTCTACTGTTTTATCTATCAAAGGATTTGTAATTCTCTATATTTAGTCGCCTGATTTACATAGGTCTGCAACACTCCACAGCAATGAGATTACTCTACTGTTTTTCCTGCTAATTAAAAGGAAGCGATGATACTGATTCATTATCCAATGAATGAGCTAGAGAAGGAAAATGGACACAGAAAGCTAAATTGCTGAAAAAAGTATATTACCTGAAAAGATTGTCTAGACAGAATTAAAA